>NC_136916.1:3148789-3655298 GCF_949752795.1 Hyperoodon ampullatus | reverse complement strand
TTAAAGGCAGCCTCTTCCTTCTTTTTAAAAGGAATGCACCTGGGTTTCCCTGGTGGCGCAGTGGTTGAGAGTCCGCCTGCCGATGCAGGGGACACGGGTTCGTGACCCGGTCCGGGAATATCCCACATGCTGCGGAGCGGCTAGGCCCGTGAGCCATGGCCGCTGAGCCTGCGTGTCCGGAGCCTGTGCTCCGCAGCGGGAGAGGCCCGCGTACCGCAAAAAAAAAAAAAAGGAATGCACCAGAAACTCAGCTTGGTCCTGGCCTCTGAGGTTCCAGGTCTGGATTGTATGTTGCCAGTTATTACTGGACAGTGTGCAAGGAAGAGGAGGAAAACGAGGGGGAGGCACAGCAAAAGGGGGTCCCCGAGTTAAGCAAGCGGCCAGAGCTGTCCACGATGGTGTGGCAGAAAGGACATTGATTTCCACCTGGCCCTGACAGCTGGGCGGCCTTGCACAAGTCCCCTAGTATCTCTGGGCCGCACTCTCCTCATCTGTAAAGCCAGGGGGCTGGACGGGATTGTTTACGGCCGCTGTCGGCTCTGGCATCTGACACTTCTATCAGTCCTCAGCCCAGAGCAGTCCCGGATCTCCTCGGCTTAGATGGGAAATTAATCTCTCTTGCAGATTAAACACCTATCGATTTTTTTTCCTCTGGCAAAGGGGAATGAGACAGCTATTTCTTTTCCTGCAGACAGAGGCAAAGAAAAAAAGCAAAATTAAATCAGCCTCCCATTCAGTGCTTTCCTGTTCAAGTCTGAACGCTAAACATCATTGGCTCCCCCCAGGGGGCTGGGGGTGTAACTCAGACTCTGCAGCTCACAGAAATCTGGAGTTGGAAGAGTCCTGACAGACTATGCAGTCCTCCTCTCTAAGCTGAGGAATCAGAGACCCCGGATGGGAAGTGACACGGAATCAGGTAGTGATGGAGCCGGAACTCCCGTCTAGACAGACAGACGTCCAGGATCAGCGCAGTCTGTTGGCTCTTCGCACAGACACCTTTCCAGGGCCGGTTACTAGGAGCTGCTCGGACTCTCGGATTGCTCCCTTATATATAGGCGATTAGATCATCTTGCTTGCTTTTTGCTTCTCCAATTGGAGTTTACGTTGACCTCAGTTAAGCCATCAGCCTAGGTTTCGTGCACAGAGCGCGGCTTCTGGCCTGAGGTGTCTCTCCACTCTTTGTAGGGAGATGCGGCCGGTGATTGGTGGCTTCGGGGAGCACCGGGGCGGGCGGCCAGTGGAGAGCGCAGGGAGGCGGGGCTTCCCGGGGCGGGGCGCGCGCGCGGTCGCCGTGGTTACCGCTCCCGGGCGCCGCGCGGTGGACGCCGGTTCAGTTTCCTACCCGGTGCCGGGCCGCGTGCTGGAGGCTGAGAGCTCCTCAACGCCGCCCGGACTCTGCTGTGGTTTTAATTTCGCGGCTCCGTCCTCGAGTCTGTCCGAGCGCATCTGCATCACGTGCGGGGCTTCCCGACGGGACTCTGATGGCTGTGGCTCGAAGGGAGGCTGCTTCCTCGGCCACAGCAAAGCCTCCCCCACGGGCCTGGTGGGAGAGCCCTGCGGCGCCTCGGGTGGTCCCTGATGGAGCAGAAACACCGCTCCTCGTGCGAGGGCCGTGGTCGCCCACCGGGACGCCGCTAGGGATGCGGGGTGGGGCCTCACCTCGACCCCGCCCCCACTGCCTCCACCTGTGCTGCCACGCCCACCCTCCCGCGCGCAGCTGGGCGCTCACTGTCCCGCTCCCCCGGGGGCGGGCGCTGGAGGGACTTGCACCCCGCACCGCGCCGGGACTGAGGCGGGCTTGTTTCTAAGTCTTGGGTATTTATCACCCTGCTGACCCCCGGCGCGAGGGCCGCGCAGTCAGCCCATCAGGATGCTAAAGGTCAAGGCAATGAACATTCCTCAAGAACGTGACTTCACAGTCCTTGTTCTCGTGAGAAAACCTGGCAGTCAGTTTTTAAGGAGAGTTTCCCTCCTACCTTCCGGCCACTGAGAGAATAAAAAACTGAAAATAAAAACGAACCTGTGGGGCTTCCCTGGTGGCGCAGTGGTTGAGAATCTGCCTGCTAATTCAGGGGACACCGGTTCGAGCCCTGGTCTGGGAGGATCCCACATGCCGCGGAGCAACTAAGCCCGTGAGCCACAACTGCGCGTCTGGGGCCTGTGCTCCTCAACAAGAGAGGCCGCGAGAGGCCCGCGCACCGCGATGAAGAGTGGCCCCCGCTCGCCACAACTGGAGAAAGCCCTCGCACAGAAACGAAGACCCAACACAGCAAAAATAAATAAATTAATTAATAAACTCCTACCCCCAACATCTAAAAAAAACAAACAAACAAACAAAAAAAAACCGAACCTGTAAGTAGAGTGTAGATGTCAGTCTCCTGTCACCTAGAGCCTGTCTTGCATCCTTAGAGTGAGCACTGATGTGAAGACAGTTGGTCTGCATCCTTTGCATTCAGGGTTTGTTTTCCCTCAGATTTTTAGAGAATTCCATTTTTTCCACGAGCTCTCATGGCACAGTCTAACTTATGAATTGCATCACGTAGAAAATGGACCCGTTTGACATACATTAATTTTGCAGTTTTAAATTTCACGGAGCTGGAAGGCCAGGAATAAGGTGTGTGAGCCTTTCAGGGCCTTGAACCTCCTCTTGGTCCCACCCTGGGAAAAAATGTGCTTTCATCGTTACTTCTGTGCTCGAAAACCTAAGCTGATGCCGGGTCTTCCCCTCAAGTACTAAGTACACTAAGGGCCGCCTCTGCCACCTGAGGCTCTAATGAAACCAAGCAGACGTGCTGTGTTGTCCCACGTCCAGACTCAGCCCCGCCCGGAATCCCTTCCTTTCCTCATCTGATTCCTCTCCACCCTGCAAACTCCACCTTCTCCACCCGCATCTGGTCAGTCCCGCCCTTAACGGCCTTTGCCTCATTAAGTACTAGAAGAAAGGGCCTTTCAAACGGGAGGGCTGGTCCCGTCCTGGCGGAGGGCCTCCGGTTCCCACAGGGGCCGCGCCTGCCCTTTGTGTGGTCCTGGGTTTGTGGGGCAGTGTGGGAAGGGTCGAGGAGGGAGGGGTCCGTTTGTTGTCAGCGAACGGGGTGTGAAGGTGAGGTGGGAAAGTCGAGAGAGGTGCCAGCGCAGGTCAGCATCCTTAACTGCTGAGACCTGTTTGGGGTTTGTCCCAAGCTCCATAGGAACCCTAGACAAGACACCAGAAGAATTTGGAGAGCTGGGTTCTTCCCTGTCAGTTTCTGACTGGCCGCGTCTGGCCAAGAAAAAGGAGTTGGAGGGAGAGCATGCCAGGAGCAATGGGCCATGAGGCTCCACCACTGAGGCTGAGTCTGAGACCCAGGCAGGGCCAGAAACTGTAGTTAGCTTGCAAATGCAGATCATTTCAGGAAAGAAAACGGCCCCAGCGCTGCTTCCCTGTTGTCTCTCCCCTGCGCTGACTGACGCCCACCCAGACCGCCCTGGGACGGCCCCTTGGGCTCGCAGACCTGCTGCCGCGGGGAACCAGGCCGTCAGGCTGGGGAGCAGCGCCCCCCACCGGCGGGAGGAGGAAGGCCTTCTCCCCCGGGGTCCTCGTACTTTCTGGCAGCGTTTGTAGCTGGCCTCCCAAGGAAACCCTGTAGCCAAATCGTGCAGAGTTTAAAACAGGGTCGGAGACTATTCACCACCTGAGAAGCAGGTGCTCTCCGTGCGAAGGCTGGGGCGCTGAGCTAAGGTCAGAGGACACAGAGCTCTTCGCCGTGTTTGGCGATGGAGGGGATCGGGTGTGTTTTCACTTTCATCCTCATTTGGCTTGTAGACTGCGGGTGGAAGGGCCTCCGTGACGCCTGCTCTAAGGATGCCGTCCATCACTTGACGGCTCGCGCGGGGCGCATGCCCTGCACGCCTCGCACCCCTCTCCTTCATTAAGTACCGGGTTGCAGGTGATTGTGAGTGGACCCTGGCATCCAGTCAGCTTAGGGAGGCCCTCCCCCCCCGGAAGGCCTCCCCTAAGTCCAGGAAGAGAACGAGGTAAGGGCTTGGGCGGAGAAACAGAGGCTGGGAGGAAGGCGAGGGTTCTCTCGGGCCGGCCCAGAAGCCCGGCGGCATCATCCGGGCAGGCACTGCCTTCTCCTCTGGCGGGGCTGCCCGGGGTCCTGGCACAGGTACCGCTGCCTGCCCAGCCCATCAGGTGTCCCCTGAGAGCTGCCAGGAGGGACCTGTGGGCCCGGCGCAGAGAGCCGGCAAAGCCAGAGGCTGTGCGGCGGGGCGGGAAGGGCTCCTGACCTGGCCGGGCTGTGGCCACAGAGTGGACGCGTAGCTTCCCTGGTGCTCCTGGTGCCCGTCCAGCTCTGGGCAGCCGTTTAAGCAGTACAGGCTTCTTGTCCCCAGATGATGGGCCACGTGGGACTTGGAGGCAGACAGACTGGGGTGAATCCTGGCTCCAGCTTTCTTGTCTGTGGGACGTTGGGCAGGTCTGTGTAACATAAAATGTGGAAAACGAGCTCTAAGGAGACAGGGTCACTGTGGATTAAGTGAGATGCTGCCTGTGACGCGCCTGGCGTTCAGGGGGCCGGGGGGCCCCAGCGGAGCCCGTCAGGGTCACATGCAGAAGCCCGAACGGTGCTCAAGAGCTCCCTGGAGAAGGTGCGCACCCAGCGGGGCGTCTGGAGACCTGCTTCTGGCTCAGTGGGTCCTGGTCCGGGTGCAGCTGCCCCGCCTGAAGACTGGTCTCTTCCAGGTGGATGGAGGGGCTTGGACTCCGTGACCCTCTCGGTGCCTTCCAGCTCCAACATCCTGTGATTTGTGATTCGGGGAAGAGATCATTTTTAATGGGGCACCACTGAAGGCTGGAAATAGCAGGCAAGGGCCCGTCAGATGTCACAAAGGGGGTTTCAGAGGGTTTCCCCAGAGTTGGGGGGCGTTTTTGTGTCAATGCACTCTGCCCTTGGAGGAGCTGTTGGTTATTTATTTTATATATAGTAGAGTGTGTATTTTAATCCCAAACTCCTGATTTATCCCTCCCACCCTTTCCCCGTTGGTAAGCATAAGTTTCTTTTCTATGTCTGTGACTCTATCTCTGTTTTGTAAATAAGTTCGTTTGTATCATTTATTTTAGATTCCATGTATAAGTGATATCATATGATAATTGTCTTTGTCTGGCTTACTTCACTTAGTATGATTATCTCTAGGTGCATCCATGTTGCTGCAAATGGCATTATGTCAGTCTTTTTAATGGCTGAGTAATATTCCATTATATATATATATATATATGAATGGATAAAGAAGATGTTGTGTATATATATATATACACAACATCTTCTTTATCCATTCATCTGTCGATGGGCATTTAGGTTGCTTCCGTGTGTTGGCTATCATATATAGTGCTGCAGTGAACAGCAGGGTGCATGTATCTTTTCGAATTATGGGTTTCTCCAGACGTATGCCCAGGAGTAGGATTGCAGGATTGTATGGTAGCTCTGTGTTTTGTTTTAGGAGTCTGCATTTTGATCAGCCCCCCACCCCCCTGCAGGTGATGCTGACAGCTACACAAGGGCACACCTTTGGGAGCCCCTGGAGCACCATGTCTGAGAAACATAGGACACACTCTCCCGAATGTCTTAGCAGCGGGACAGAAATCGTCCCTGAAGTGGCCTTTGACTCAGAGTGTCCTGGCCAGACAGACAGGAGGGCGCTGTGACCAGGCGTCGTGAGAGCGTAGCAGAGCCGGCTGGGGGACAGCGCGCTTCTGTGGGACAGCACCTGTGGGGCAGAAGGGGCTGTGTGCGTTCGCCAGGGTGGGGGGATGTTATATAGCAGCACCGGCAGGGGCTTAAGCACAGAAATCTATTTCCTCACAGTTCCAGAGGCTGGAAGTCAGAGATGGAGGTGTCGACAGGGAAGCTTTCTTCTGAGGCCTTGCTCCTTGGTTTGTAAACGGCCGGCTTCTTCTGAGCCTTTCACATGGTCGTCCCTCTGTGAGCATCTGTGTCCCAATCTCCCCTTCTTATAAGGACACTGTCGTATTGGATTAGGGCCCACCCTCGTGACCGTGTTTTAACTCTGAGGGCCCACCTTTGCTTGGAAGGGAGCACTGGGCTTGCTGGAACCCTCTCCTGGTTCCTGTCCCACTTGCCCTCCACAGCCATGCTGTGAGCGGGCAGGGCACGTTTATCTTTATTTTTCAGGGAAACAGAAGTTCAGAGAAGTGAAATGGTGGATGCGAGGACACCACGACTGGCACCCAGAATACTGTTCTTTCCACGGGTCCACTGGGCACCTGCTATGCCTTCTGCGTCCTTATCCTTGGCTTCCAGGGACTTGGGTGCAATGTCTGAGGACAGCTGAGAGCTGCAGGGGGCCCACGGGATTCCATTTCTCTTTTGCTTTGATCACCTCTCACACTCTTGTCTCTAATGGACCTCCTGGAAGAATTAAGCCCGTTCTGTGTCTGTAGCTAAGTGTTTTTCCCTTTTTGCCCCTATTAAAAGCGCAGGGCTTGTCTCGTTCGTTAAAAATACACGTTCCATTTGCCATGGTGGGGATGCCGAGACAGCTGAAGAGCCAAAGAGACCAGGTTGGCTCACGTTGGGCTGGGTCCCAGGGGCAGGGCCTCGGGGGGTGGATAGCCAAGCTGCGGATCAGTGAGCCACCTGGAGGGCTCGTTCCCTCCACAAGCACTGAACAAGTGCTGTCCTAGGCCGCAAGCAAGCACTGCTGCTGCTGCTGCTGTCCTGCTCGGAACTAGAAACGGAAACAGTCAAGGAAATGGACGATGACGTGGCAGAGTAATGGGATGCGGACATCAAGGTCCTCAGTAATGGCGGCGCAGACAGGGCGGCAGACGGGGGCGGGGATGGGGGGGAGTCAGGGGATAAGGGAGGAGCTGGGCAGGGAGTGGTGCCTCTACCCCAGCTGTGTGTGTGTGTGCGTGTGTGCAAACACACGCGTGTGCGCACACCGGCTCTTGTGATGTCCTAGCCTGCGCTCACTGTGCTCCCTGGAACCCGAGCCACGCAGAGGGAAGCTCTGTGTGGTTCACAGGATTCCCAGGCTGCCCACCTGCCCTTAGCCGGGGCTGGGGCTTCTTGGAGGCCAGCTGGAGGTGCTGCAGGCAGCAGGTGGCCAGTGGGGGAGTGGCCAGGACCGGTGTCACGGGGCTCCCCAGCCTGTGGTCCCCTAGTTGACAAGCTCTGCCTAGGAGTTCTCCCGACACATCTCTGAGTCACGGGGGGTGGGAAGGAAGGTGGAGGCATGATCTGCAAAACCCAGAAACCAGCAACAAGTGGGCAGACATGGTTCCAAGCCACCAGCCTGTGCGGGGCTTGTGAGTGCAGCGTGACCGTCTCTACTGTCGTACCCTGACTTGGGGACTTCCCCAGAGGCACGTCCTTGAGGCCCTAGGCCCTCAGGACAGGGCTTTCTCCTAGACATGGGTCCCATTAGTCGCTGGGGAAGAGGTTCCCGCAGTGACAGGGCCTGGAGGTCACGTCCCCGCGCTCACCCCTTCCTACTCTGGCGCCGTCAGCAGTTGCCTGGAGAGACGCAAAGCCCAGGTTGCCCGAGAGTCTTGGGCCACAGAAAAGTCTGGGCCCCTCAGTTTATAAACCGCTCTCTCTGGCCAGGCCAAGGGCAGACTGCTTGCCTGTTGGTGTTTACATCCTCGTGCTAATCAGGAGGTGATGACAGACTTTTACATTCTCCCAGCCAGGCTCACGGAATCGGGTCTGGATCCTTGATATTGGTTTCCTCCAAAAGCCAATTCCCCATCCCAGGACCGAATCCCCACCCCCTGGTTCCCCATTTGGTCCAGGCGCTTCGGCCAAGGGCAGGAGAAGAGCTGCCGGGGTCGGGGGCTGCTTCTTCACCAGCCGCCAGGGAGGCTCCAGGCTGGTGACTCAGGGGGGCGCCTTGCTCATCTGCCACTTGCGTCTCCAGCCCCGCAAAGCCCCCATCCCTGCGTCAGACCAGGCTGGACGGGACCCTGCCCCCCGCCCTGGCCGGGGCCCAGGGCTGCACGTCAGGGAGAGGCCCGAGGTGGAGCGGGGCAGGGGACCGGGCAGCCTGGACGGCCGCCAGCAGACAGCTTTGTCTGTGATGCTTCTCCTTCCCCAGACGCCAGCTGAGGAGGAGGGGAGGGGAGACAGGCAAGAGAGGGGCGGGCTGGGCACAGCTGCGGGCTGGGCCCGCTCGGAGCTCCTGCATCCGCCCTCCAGATCCGGAGGCCAGCGGAGCAGATGTCTTGCTGGAGAGGCCCCCCCATCAAAGCCCCCCTGCCGGCCTCCCCACTCCCTGCAGCCCAGCGGGGCAGGCGTCGGCCTGCGGGCCGGCCTGCCAGCTGTTGGCTCCCTCAGGCGCGGGCCTGGCCCTGCCTTGTGGGTGCCAGGCGGCAGGTGCTGGGCAGAGGCCCCGGGGTGGAGGCATCAGGGATGAGGGGCTGCTTGCGGGGCAGCAGGTGGTGGAGACGCAGGGCAGCTGCCTTCAGGATTCAGGATTCAGGCCCGGAGGGGCTCCGGAAGGTCCCCCGCCAGCAGCAGCTCCCACGTGCGCTAAATACCAGGTGGACGAGGGTGTTAAGTCTTGGCCTAAACCTAAGAAGCCACGTCATTCCCTTTTCACTTGCAGAAACGCCCTCCAACCGTGGTCTCCCCGCAGGCCTCAGACTTTCCCAGGACAATGCGACACAGAGGAGGCAGCACGTGGGTGCTGGGGGACATTTCTCAGGCTGGTCTGGCAAAGCCTGCTCTGAAGCGGCCCCTGAAGTCCGCCAGGAGCCGCAGGAGAGGCTGAGCAAGTGGCCAGGGTTTCTCGAGGCTTCAGGCCTCTGCGGGGACCGCCCTGGCCCGACCTGCCTCAGGAGCCCTTCAGACACCTTCCCGAGGGTGGGGACCGCGGCAGCTGCAGGCTGTGAGGTCGCCATGGTGACAGGCGACAGCCTGCATCCCCCGACCTGGCAGGCCGGCTCCCAGCCTCCAGCGCACCGGCTGCCTTGGGGCCTCTTTGCAGCGACAGCTTTCCCTCTGGCAGCATCAGTGCAAAAGCAGGGTTCTAAGTTGAGTCACAGGGGCATAAATGTGTCTCTGGAGGAGAACTCTAAGGCTTTACAAATGTAAGCTATTGTCCCCGTTATAAATAAAACCAAACTCGTTACTCAGGAGATAATAAAAATTATGATGTTACAAAGAACCTCGCCTGGTCAGAGTAGCCTGCTTTTCCTCCTGAGGGTCCCCAGGCCTGGTGACTCATTCGTGGGTTTTCTGGTGTCCTGCTGAAATCTGTGCCTTAAGATCGTTTACTTTCACTTTGTCTTCTGAGGTGAACAATGACCGATAAGCTCCCTTCTCAGAAATCTTCAGCTTTTTTAGGGCCAATCAAATCTCCTCTTCCTTAAGCTGAGCCATCCCGATTATTCTGACTCGGGCTTTTAATGACTGAACATCTTTTTTTTTCTTTCAGGAGGATATTGACAGATCTGCTCAGTAAATTAACATCAGCTGCCTTATTGGGCGCTTCCAAGTCCTCCTGCGGATAGAAAAAAGGGATAGGGCCAGAGGATTAGAGGAAAGGGTAAGGGAGCCATCTCAACACTTATCAAGGTAAGAGGACCAGCACCCATTTTTTAAAAAATGCATTACTTTTTAACCTTTTTTTGAGGGTCTATTTCTCATATCTTTAATCATCTCTATTGCTCTTCCCTGAATCCCTTCTGGTTCTCAATGTCCTTTTCAAAGGATGTTCATCAAAATTCCCCATTATTCTGGTCAGGGCTCAAGGAGCTACATCAAATCATAGAAGGATTACTTTCGAATCTGTAAGTCACACAAGCGTCCTTTATTATAGCCCAGGTATCAGGCTAGCTTGCTTTCTTTGCGTCTAGTAACACTAACCTGTTACTTCACATGCAGCTTGTGGTCCACAGGGGCCCCTGGATTTTTGTTTTTGTTTTCCCTCTTCTATACCTGTGCCTAACTAGCAAGGATTTTTGTGTTTGTGTGATCTCTCTGCCATTTTATTTAAAATATTTTCACTGAAGCACAATAAACACATGCAAACGTGCTCATATAAGTGTACAACTTTAAAATTATTCGCAAACAGAAAAAGCCCATGTAACCAACATTCAGATTAAGCGACATTACACTGTCAACCACCCAGAAGCCCCTCCTGTGGTCTCTGACCACCTTTCCCCCCAGTCCGCCTGTGTTAACCACCCTCCTGATTGCTGATGCCATAGATTAATTTAGCCTGTTTCCATGCTTTATAAAATGCAGTCAGTGTGTGCGCAGTTCCGGGTCTGGTCCATTCATGGGGCCCTTTGTTTCCACTCTTATTAAACTCGCCCTTTTCGTTTGTAGGCCTAGGAGGGTCTAGGGACCTAAGGACCAAGGCATTTCAGCCTCAGACCTGTCAGTGTTGGCTGCAGCTAACTAAGTTAGTCCCTGTGACACACCAGAGTTCTAAGTTAGTCCCTGTGACAGGCCAGAATTCTAAGTTAAAATTTTACTTTAACCGTTTATTGGTTATTTTGTCCCTCTTTTTCCTCAAATCAACCATCTCCTCCCAGGTCATACTTTTATATCAGGGTACTCTCAGAAGACATTGTGTGTGTGTGTGTGTGTGTGTGTGTGTGTGTGTTACCATATAAAAAACCCAGAAGGGGGTTTTAACCCTATGGGGAATTATTTCTGCTACTGTGAAGGAAATGACTATAGAGATCTGAGGCTACGTTTAGGGAGACCCTTAACTCAGTGGTTCCATTCAGCGTTCAGTCCCTAGTTGTGGTTTGTCTAATACACTGTAGGCGTGGCAGGGGTCGAGGCAGGGAAATGAGGGTCCCCAGTACCTTAGGGCAAAGCTTCCCAGCCTTTCCCACCACATGGCACCACAGAAAATACTACTGCTTCCATTGCAAACTGGGTACATAGAGGAGACATTTTAGTAGTAGTGGGTCACAAAACGTAATACGATGTTTTACACCATTCAGATATTTACAACAGTTACCTTTATGTATATATTTATATTTAAATATATTTAGTAAATATATGTAATATATGTATTTCTATTATTATATGGATATATATTTAAGGAATCGAATAGCGCCTCCTTTTTCATGTCACATATAATGTTGACTTTTGTGTAGGTGATGATGTGAGTAGAATTTCAAATCCAAGCTAATTTATTTCCCATCAACCATTTTATTTTTTAAATTTAAATTTAAATTTTAAAAATTAATTAATTAATTATTTTTGACTGTGTTGGGTCTTCATTGCGGTATGTGGGCTTTTCATTGCGGTGGCTTCTCTTGTTGCAGAGCACAGGCTCTTGGTGCACGGGCTTCAGTAGTTGTGGCACGCAGGCTCAGTAGTTGTGGCTCGTGGGCTCTAGAGCGCAGGCTCAGTAGTTGTGGTGCACGGGCTTAGTTGCTCCGCGGCATGTGGGATCTTCCTGGACCAGGGTTCGAACCTGTGTCCCCTGCATTGGCAGGGGGATTCTTAACCACTGCGCCACCTGGAAGTCCTGATACTATTTTAGAATAAAGCAGTTCTAATTTTCAGAATGAGCATGCCTTGTTAGAGCGATGCTTCATCAGTTAGCTTAGACATGACTCAAAGGCATGTCACCCAGAATCGCAACAGAACTGTCCAATGTAAGTGAAGCTGGAGGTTGAGCTGAGCCTGCCCGGAGCCCCTGCCCACCCCCATGGTCCTTCTCTAGGCACATGGAACACAGGGTCCTCCAGCAGCTCACGGGCCCCTTGTCCATGAGCAGCAGCTGCAGACTTCATGGCCTGCTGCCCAAGTCCAGGGCCAGGTGGTGGAGCCACGGGTGCGGGGCGTTGCTCTTGTGTGTGTGCCTGCAGGACCATGCAGCATGCCATTGGACCCCGCTCCCCCTGGCTGCCTGCCCAGGAGCCTTTGGTGAGGCTGCTCCAGCTGCCCTGGAGGATGGGGTCCTCTCCCGGGTCATTCCGGAGCTCATTTGCAGCACACTCCAGTTGGCTCATCTTTTGGGACCTTCTTCCGAAGATGTTTCAGTGACTGAGCCCAGTGCTCCAGAACCCTTGACCCAGTCTGTTTGGGCTCCTGTAACAAAGTGCCATAGATGGAGTAAATTTATTTCTCAGAGTTCTGGAGGCTGGAAGTCTGAGATCAAGGTGCCAGCATGGTCGGGTTCTGGTGAGGGCCTCTTCCAGGTTGCTGATTGCAACTTTTTGTCATAACCTCATATGGCAGAAAGAGAGGATCGTGCTCCTAGGAGTTTTTTGATGAGGTCACTAATCCCACTCATGAGGGTACCACCCTCATGACCTAATCACTTCCTAAAGGCCCCATCTCCAAATATCATCACGTTGGGAGTTAGGATTTCAACATATGAATTTTGGCGAGACACATTCAGTCCATGGCACCCCTCCAGCAAGCAAGCTAGTGTCTGAACGAGTTGAGACCAGTAGAGCCCTGCTGGGCAACTTCTTGATCATCTGTTCAGAAGCTGGTGAAAAGGTATCTGAACATGTATGGGGCTGAAGACCTTTACACAGGATGCAGACAGGTGAACCATGAATTTACTTTATTGGACTAAACACTCTGCTGCCCTTTCTTTGCACTTAAAGAACATCTTTTTCCTTGTCTCAGGCAACATGTGGTCTATGGTAATGAATAAGGCATTCTGTAGGGAATGATGGTGCTGGCAGTGTGTTATGATCAGGGAAAGCAAAAACTTATGTAGACTATGCATCTATTCGTACAAGGGCAAATCACTGCCCCCACGGTGATGGAAAGGATTCAGTGTCATCAACTTGTCACCAGGTGATTGGCTATTCAGCTCAGGGAATAATACCATTTTGGGAGTCTATTCATATACCCCTTCCCAGTCCTCCTTGTCACCAATCTTCCGATCTCATTCTTTCTAAGTCCTTGACTAGTTGGCCAACCCATTAGTCTCTGCTCATGAAGCAGTGTAGATCCATACTTCAGTCGTTTCCCCTGTAATGGGTCAGAGCAGCAAACCCAAGTATGGTGTATGTTATCCCCAAAACCCACAAGTCTATCAAATACTGTATCTCTTTCTTTGTATTAGGAAGTGCATTTTGTCACTCATTCCTGACATCTTTCAGACCCCTGGGTGCCTAGAAACTTTGCAATATGGAATGCCTCTAAACTTTCACGGGGTTTGTCTCCTGTTGCCTGAAATGCATGTATCTTACTAAGACACCTAAAATATTTGCTACTTCCTGCTCACCAGGTCCAATTTGTACAGTGTCATGAATTAAATACAGTGATGTTCTCTGAGAATCAAGATGATTAAGTTCTCGTGGACTATAGTACAACAGAGAACAAGATAGTCGATACAGCCCTGATACAAAGCCTCAGGTGAAAGTGTACTGTTGTCCCTGCCATGTGAAGGCCATCAGCTTAGCTGCTTGGAATTGAAGAAAATCTTCCTCTAGGACTGTAGCTTCATAGCAGGTGCCGGGGGTGTTTTTGATTTGTCCTAGTAAAGATATCCATCTGGAACTGCTGTTGGACTTGGCATCAGCACGTGACCAAATTCTCTATCATCTATACTCATTCTCTATGATCTATCTGGTTTCTGCCCCAGTCAAACATGAGTTAAATAGTAATGTGGTCAGAATCTTTTAAGTATTTGATGGTTACACTAATCTGTGCCATTCTCCCAGGGCTATGATATTTCTTTGGGCTCATTATCTTGGTGGTGGGGGGAGGGGGAAGTTCCACTTGGAAGGAGACAGTTCCCACGTGGTTCTTCCTGCCATAATGGGCTGCGTTCCATGGGTTAGGGAGCCACTGTGAGCTTCTGTGAGTTACTAATGTATCTATTACTATTATGTATTCTGGGAAGATAACAACAGGATAGAGCCTCCGTCCTACTGAACCCACTGTAAGACAGACCTGATTTCCATGAACTCATACTCTCACTGTGGGACCACTATGGAAATTTGAGTCTCCTGTGGTTAGCATGAGTTTAGAAACAGTATCTACTAGTCCCTGGAAGGTCTGGATATTTCCCTTTTCCTGTTCTGTTCAGTGGTGCCAGGTGTCTTTTGGGGAGGATTGGGGGAAGATTCATAGTATAGACCTATGGCTGCATTGCGGACGCTTGCTCAAAGAGACCTCTACCCCCCCACCCCAGCTCCACCCCCCAAGTCAAGGGATTCTGGGCCTTTGGGTCCAAACACTGGGAAAGTTTTGATTCTCTACTATGATTTTGCCCACCAGGCCCAGAATTTTTCTGCTTATATATGTCAAGCAGCATCTTAATAGTCTGTACATCTACTGCAGGCATCGTGACCCCATGATCAGTTAGCCAGGGCCACAGATCCCTAGAGGCCCAAACAGTCCAATGACCACTCCAGTCTTACATTATTGCGATTGTGCGCATTGTGTCTTTGAGACACCTGACCCCTCCTCTGCAGGGATCCCACTTTTTCCATTAACATCAGAGACCCTAATTCCATTGCGGTCTCTCCCACTATCATTTCCTGCCTACAGAAAACAGCCAAGAAGAGCTTTTCAAGGAGGCCTGTGAACACTTGACAATGGAATTCTTCTGGCCTCGTGAAGGGAGTTATCCTCTGGCCCTCCCGGGGAGTGTAGTTAGGTGTGGCTATGATGTTATACAGAAGAGACCCCTCCAACATTCCTAACTTACTGAGCCTTCAAGTTTCCTTTCCTTCAGAATGCTAGAAAAGTCCTCCTTCACTGCCAGCCGCTGTTGAGTCCAGCATAGCTCTGAATGCCCCTCCCTGGGGTTCACGCCAGCACATGAAATCTTCAGTGAGCATAACTGTATCATTAAATTCTGTCCGACCCAGTTTTATATTTTGTCCATCTCCATCCAATGCCCTTGGAACTCCCTCCAATAACCACACCATGATTCCTGCTGGTTTCCCTGCGAAACTTTTGGCGTAGTCTCTCTCCTCCTGTACCAGGCTTTGTCCTTCTCCATCTGAGCTATCCTAGTATACAACTCTGATTATGGGCCTGGAGACACTAAGTGTGTGGGATGGGTCCTGAGGCAACTTGGCAGCCACATCTGTCTCTGCTCCAACGTTCCAACCAATGAATCAGGGTCCCACCTTTCCAACCAGTGGAAAACATAAGAAATCTGGTGGGGTTGAAAATCTAATTGACTCTGTATGTCTGTCACCTGGTCCCCTTTATAATCAGTCCCTGGGCATATCTGTCCAGCAGGAGATCAGTAACTCCCTGAAGGCTACCATGGAGGATTTGGGGGTTTCCACCCATGTTCTGAGTTGGGCATTCAGGACCTTCACTTTGTCCCTTCTTTGTGTAGGTATAGTCTCTGGGGCTGTCAGAAAAGCCATCCACACCACAGACCTGTAATCACCATTGTCAGCACAGCCAAGGCACTCCATCTGCCAACATCTTGCCTTCCATCTGCATTCTTCCAATGCACTACTGGTGATGATTTGAGCAGCTTTGATGCCACCGTATTTTATAGATTACTTGTGTTCTATTTCCCTCTGGTAAGGGGGTTATCCCTGTACATCTCCAGTATGTGAGCAATCCCATCCTAGAATCTCATATGAGAGTTATTTTCCTCTGGGGCCATCTCTGGTACCGATGACTTCATCAGTCAGGGTCCCAATGGGAAAGGGAAACCATAGTGAAGTGGGGTAATTGAAGAGGGTTTTTACAAAGAGATATTTACAAGGTGTGAGCAGGGTAGCACCCTGGGGCTGGAAAGAGCTGGGATCCCTTGTCTTATCTAGGTCTGAGTGGTTCCCAGAACCTGGAGAGAGAGCTGTAGGTATAGGAAGAGGCCGCAGAAGAGGATCTGTGGTCTTGGGAAGAGGAATGCTGCTACTGTCAATCCTCAGCTCAAAAGGGTGAGAGCCTGGGAGGGGGACTGCGATATTGTCAGGCCCGGGCTGGGGAGGGGATGGGGAGGGAGAGGGACCAGCCTTTCATCTGTGTGCTCTTCCGTGGGTACAAGAAACCTAGGGGACTCCCATCAGCAAGTCACCCTGGAAATCCTCAAAGTCTGTCTAGACTAGTCACCTCAAAACTGGTAGTGCACACTTCCTGATTTAAAAATAGAAGTCACCTATTAAAGACATTTGGGGGGAAATTGGGGAAGTTATTATTAGGTAATGTTGAAGACTGAAGTCATTCTTCTTCATTAGAACATCTTAAGAAGATGTTGAAGATGTTTTGTTAAGTGTGACGATTTCTTGTGGATGGTAGGAAAATGTCCAATTTTTAGGTGCAGTTTAAAAAATGTCATGTTGTCTGTAACATACATTAAGTTGGTCCAGCCAAAAAGGAAAATATGTGGATGTAACATAGATGCTGCAACGCTAGCAGCTCTTTATTCTGGGTGGTGACTCTGTGGGTGGTCATTGATGTAGTCTTTTTCTGTATGTTTGAAATTTTTCAAAATCAAAAGTCAACAAGATGGTAAGATTCTGTGGCCTCCCGTATCCTCAAAGTGGTAGCAGATGGAAGCATTCGACAGCTCACAGCTGTTTAGCAACACGGGTGGGCAGCATTGCTCACCGTGGGGTCACTGTATCAGCCTGTATACAAATAACAAGGGAGCTGGATGAAATGCAGATTCCTGGGTACCGCCTGCCTGAATCAGATTGTCCTGTGGGTGGGGCAGAGGCATCTGCATACGGAACAGATTCCCTAGAAGAGAAGCATAAGTGTGGTCAGTTACCAGTCCAACTAAGGGTCAAGGGCGAAACATTTGGATTCTGTTTCCCACTAAATGGCTGTGTGACCTTGGGCAATTTGCTTAACTTCCCTGGGCCTCAATGCAAAGTGGTGACCTTACATCAAAGCTACCTAACCAGAGCTACCTCACTGGTTAGTTTAATTCCATATTGTATTTTTCTTAATGCTTTCTAAGGTGCTTTCGAGGTAAAGGTGATAAGCTAGGCGGCCAGAAAGAATAAGTGTTGTTTATCAAACATTCATTGTGCATATTTGTAAGCACGGCATGTACAACACTGGGTCTGTGTACAACACAGTGGGGAGAGACAATGATGACCCTCTCTTTCCAGATGAGGAAATGTGCTTGTCCAGGTTTGTGTCAGTTTCCTGCTGCTTCTGTAACAAATTACCACAAACGGAGTGGCTTAAAACTACACAAATTTGGGACTTCCCTGGTGGTCCTGTGGTTAAGGTTCCACGCTCCCAATGTAGGGGGCGCAGGTTCGATCCCTGGATGGTTGGGGAACTAAGATCCCGCATGCCCCACAGCGCGGCCAAAAAACAAACAACACAAATCTGCTCTCTTACAGTTCTGGAGGTCAGATGTCCTAAAATCAAATTCAGCAGGGCTGTGTTCCTTGTGGAGGCCCTGAGGGAGAATCTGTTTCCTTCCCTTTTCCAGCTTCTAGAGACAGCCGGCATGGCTGGCGAGGGCCCCTTCCTGTATCTTCAGCCTGGCAGTGCAGCATCTTCACATCTGTCTCTTGCTCTCTCTCTGACCTTTGCTTCTATTGTCACGTCTCCTCCTCTGACTGTGACCCAGCTTTCCCCTATGATTACACTGCCCCTGCCCCCCGAATAATCCGGGATCATCTTGCCACCTCAAAATCCTTAATCACACCTGCAAGGTCCCTTTTGCTGTGTAAGTTGCATCATATGCTAGGCTTACACTTTACAATCAAAATGTAAAGCAAACATCGAGTACAGGTAAAACTAATCTTGAAAAAAATCCTTAAATCAAACTTAATTCATTAAGGCCACTGGAAGCTCAAAGCTGAGAATTACCCATTTGTAGGTCTCTCTGTTTTTCAGCTGTGGCTTCTTTCCCCAGGGCAGTGGGGAAAGTATGGTTGACTAGGAAAGTTAATGGAACAAATGGACATTTTCCTCCCTCTTTTCCTTCCTGTTTCGCTTCCTCTGCATTCCCTCCCTCTCCCTCTCCCTTCCTTTCCCAGATATAGTTAAATACACATCCACTCCACACTTGGATCTTTCCCGTAGACGGATGCTCTGATGGGTAATTCCGAGACAGTGTGTCCGCTGGGGGCACCAGTGGGGCATCAGTAATGGCATCTCTTCCCATTACTCTGATGAGCATCAGCTGGTGTAGGTGCAGCCTGAGCGCGCCTCCCCCGGGCCTCTAGATCCCTGCCCCGGGGCCCTTCTGAAGCCTTGGCATGGGCAGCTGCTGCAAGCTGCTCTCACCCCCAGGTGTGTGATCTGGAAGCGTCGTTGCCTGAGAGGCCACTTGGATCTGTGGCGACGAGAGCCGCTGGGTGACGGCTTCCCCTTCACGCCCAGGTGGGCACTTGCAGAACTGGGTACCAGCATCCACCTCAAGGGACTTCATGACACATCCTTGGGCTGGCTTCCCTCCTTCCCTGTTTCCCACCCCCTGTATTACACTGCTGCTTCCTGGGATCACCTCCAAGTCAGCCGTCTCGGGCTCTGCTTTGGGTGAGACAGGCTGGGACCTGGGACGCGGGACTGTTTGCTGCAGTGCTTGCAGCTGGACAGACGTGTCCTCCAGCAGCAGAATGCAAAGAAACTCTACGGGATGAGAAATAACTGCACACAGGCGCAGTCAGGGTAATTACGAACAGTAAGATTCAAAAAGGCCACAGATCAACTGCCACCTCTGAGGGGCTGGGAGCACAAGCAGGGGCGTACTGCGCATGATCCTTACCAGGGCACCACTGAGGGGGTGGGCCCACCAGCTAAGCCACGCCTCCGGCCCCACCCACCAATCTGCCTCCACCCTCACCTTCTTTAAGGAACCAGCCCGCCCTCCTACCGGCGAGCGAGGGCACGCGTCACGTCACTTGCTTTCGCTCCCTCCTGCTGCTGCAGGAAAGTCCTGCCCGAATTCCTCGTCTGGCCTCTTATCAACTGCTGTCGACTAAAAAGTCCAAGGACCTGCGTCGGTAACACGGGGACACCCAAGGTAAGACTCCAGGTGCGCCCCGCTAGCAAGGCGACAGGGGCTCTTATCCTCCCTCTTACTACCGCGAGGATCACCCCCTTCTAATCTTCACTCACCGTCATGCAGAGCAAGGGAACCTCAGTGCTGTCCTAGCTTTTACAGTTCTTTGACTAATAGTGAGGGTGAGCATTCTGTTTCCGTGGAAAGATTTTTTTCCATGTTATGTAATTCCTTCTTTTATGCTTTAATTATTGAAAGTATACTTAGAATTCTGGGGTTCTAATCTCACTGTGAATTGAGAATTATTTTTTCATACATGTTGTAGTTTGGATCATGTACCCTGTTATCTGGCTACTTGGGGGCCACTCAAAGCATTAAAATTTTTTTTTTAAAAACATCTTTATTGGAGTATAATTGCTTTACAATGCTATGTTAGTTTCTGCTTTACTCAGAGCAGTTTTGCATCTGTTTCTATCAGACAACAAAGGGGGATTACCATTCTAGGACCACCCTTTTTGGAGGTCTAATTGACATATAACATTATATCTGTCTCAGGTGTGTGACATAATGGTTCGATATTTGTATACATTGTGGGCTGATGGCCACAGTGAATCTAATTCTTGACTCCTAACCCTACCTCTGACAACCACAAATCTCGTCTCTGTAACTATGAGTGGTTTTTTTCATTTAGTTTTTAGATTCCACATATGAGTGAGATCATATGGTATTCATCCTTTTCTGTTTGATTTATTTCACTTAGCATGATGCCCTCAAGATCCATCCATGATGGTACAAATGGCAAGATTTTCTTCTTTTTCATGGCTGGATAATATTCCATATTTTCTTTACCCACTTATCTGTTGATGGACACTTAGGTTGCTTCCATGTCTTGGCTATTGTAAATAATGCTGCTGTGAACATTGAGGGTATATATATCTTTTCAAGTTAGAGTTTCTTTCAGATAACTAGCCAGAAGGGGAATTGCTGGATCACATGGTATTTTTAATTTTTGGAGGAACCTGCATACTGTTTTCTACAGTGGCTGCACTAATTTCCATGCCCACCATCACTGTAAAAGGGTTTCCTTTTTTCCACATCCTGGCCAGCATGTTGCATTTCCATTTTCACTTGTCTCAAGATTTTTAAATTCTTCTTTTGACTTCTTCTTTGACCTGTCGGTTGTTCAGTAACATGTTGTTTAATCTCCATGTATTTGTGAATTTTCCAGTTATCTTCTTGCAGTTGATTTCTAGTTTCATACCATTGAGGTTGGAACAGATTCTTGATACAATTTCAGTCTTCTTACACTTATTAAGACTTGCTTTGTGGCCTAACGTATGATCTCTCCTGAGACTATTCCATGTGCCCTTGAGAAGAGTACATGTTCTGCTGCTTTTGAATGGAAAGTTCTGTAAATGTCTGCTAAGTCCCTCTAGTCTAGTGTGTACTTTAAGTCCATTATGGATTTTCTGTCTGGATGATCTGTCCATGTTGGAAGCAGGGTATTGAGGTCCCCTGCTATTATTGTATTTCTGTCTGTTTCTCTCTTTAGGTCTGTTATCGACCCCTTTAGAATGTAAGCTCCATGTAGGGAGGGATATTCTCTCTTGTGGTCATTGCTGGGGCCATAGCACCCAGCCTGGTGTGTAGTCTGCACTCAATAAGTATATGTTGAAAGAGAGAGAGAGAGAGGAAGGAAGGGAGGGAGGGAGGGAGGAAGGGAAGGAGGAAGGAAGGCAGGCAGGCAGGCAGGCAGAAATGTGAGTTCCCTGATGGGGGTTCAGCATCCTCAGCTGTTACCCTGGCTCCCCAGCCTCCTCTCTCTCTCCAGCCTCCCTGCCTCCATCAGCTGCCCATTCTTCTCCCACACCACTTTCAGGTATTCTGTGTTCTCTGCACTTTCACTGAGTCCACCAAACTCACCACTGGGAAGCTTCAGGACCAATCACTGTCTTATTAATATCATGCTTGCTGCTGAAACACATAAAACCCAAAATTTGCTGTGACGTAACACAGTAACAGTTTATTTTTCACTCACATTGTCACCCAATGTGGCCATGTTTGTAGGTGACTGTAGTGAGTTGAGCCACGGCCTCCAGAAAGGTGTGTTGAAGTTCTAACCCCTGGTACCTGTAGATGTGAGCTTGTTGGGAAAAAGGGTCTTTGCAGATGTCATTAAGTAAGGCTCTCGAGATGAGATCACCCTGCATTAACTGGACGGACCCCCAGTCCAATGACAAGTCCTTATAAGAAACATGAGAGGAGGACTTCGCTGGTGGCACAGTGCTTAAGAATCCGCCTGCCAATGCAGGGGACATGGGTTCGATCCCTGCTCTGGGAAGATCCCACATGCCGTGGAGCAGCTAAGCCTGTGCACCACAACTACTGAGCCTGCGCTCTAGAGCTCGTGAGCCACAAATACTGAGCCCATGTGCCACAACTACTGAAACCCATGAGCCTAGAGCCCACGCTCTGTAACAAGAGAAGCCACCGCAATGAGAAGCCCGTGCACCACAACGAAGAGTAGCCCCCACTCGCTGCAACTAGAGACGGCCTACACGCAGCACCAAAGACCCAAAGCAGCCAAAAATAATAAATAAATTTTAAAAAAATTAAAAAAAAGAAACACGAGAGGAGAAGACACAGAGGAACAGACCACGTGAAGATGAAGGCGGAAACTGAAGTTCTGTAGCTACGACCCTAGGAGCGCCTGGAGCTACCAGAGGCTCGAAGTTTCGAGGAGTCTCCTCTAGAGCTTTAGGAGAGCATGCCTTGATTTTGAACTTCTGGCCTCCAGAGCTGTCAGACAACACATTTCTGTTGTCTTCAGTCATTAGGTAAGTGGTCCTTTGTTAGGCGATCCTAGGAAACTAACACGGTGACCTTCCTTGTGGTTTCCCGGGGCCCAGGCCCCTTCCTTCAGGGGCTGTGCTTTTGTCTGGCTACACAGAGCCCTCTCATTCTGCCTGCTCCTGGGGAAGATGACCGTGCAGGAGGCGCCTCGATTTCCTAACCCCTTTAGCTTGGAGCCCACCGGGTGCAAGGCCATCTGGAGAACATAATTCCCTGCTGGGCAGCCACTTTCCAGTAACTGCTTGTCACCATGAAAGGGCAGCACAAATCTTTGGTGGTCACCTGGCTGTTTCTACCAGGGTCACTTATATTTATTGTACATTCGGATCAGTGTTCAACCTTGGCCTCAGCCATCTGCCCTTTACTATTTAGCCTAATTGGTGTCTGTCTCCATTAAGGGAACTGACGGTAGCAGCAGGCAGATGGGTAAGGCAGAGTCCCTGAGGGCTCCTCCTTTGGCCTCTGCGATGTGAAGAAGAAGATAACGGGTTAGAGCAGTTTTCAAAGACAGCCTTGAAAGAGGAAAGGGAGCATCTCAGAAGCCCACCTGCGCGTGAGAATTTTGTGAAACGGGAGGGGGAGGACAGCCTCGCTCATGTGGATCCAGGGACCACGGTCTGGGCTTAATATCGCTTCCCCTCTTACCAAGAACTGAAGTCCTAGCGCTGCTACAGGGGACTCAGGGCAACTGCTGGGACCCTTCCTGGCCCCGCGCTTAGCCTGGGAGGCGTGTAAGACTCAATCATTCCCGTCACCTCCTGGGCGCACCTCCTGGCCCGCCCACAGCTGCGGTCGTGTAACCCGTGTGTTCACGATCAGGACTTGTGGGTGTGTTCACAGAAGCAGTTCTGGGTTTGGTCTCCCACTGTCCCTCTGAACTTGCTCACAGCCGCTACCCTCCTTCCGCCCTGAGTGAAAAGTTCCGGTGGGTGCCCTGACTTTTCTGAGCACTGTTAGATCATTAAAATTGCTGTAGTGAACTTAAGTCCCAAGCATAGCCTGGGTTCAGTCACTCCTAGAGAAGACCAGTCCAGACCCAGAACAAAACTCCACCTTCACCCGCAGGTCACACTCCGCTCAGCTCCCTCAAGAGGCCTCTGCTGGCCGCAGGGGAGGTTGCCTCCATCCCAAAGGCCTCCTCTTCCTTTTCCTTAGTTTGCACATCTTCCTTCCCCAGCTCGGTAATCCGCTTCTGCCCTCTCCGAGGTTGGACGTGAGGGGGATGAAGAGAAGGGGACCCAGAAGTTCTTAGTCCTGTGGTGCCTCTGACTCGCTGACACCACTGCTTTGGCTTTTCCAGGCTGGAGTCGGCACCAGCCCTTTGCCCCCAACTGCAGGGACACATCTCCCATGGGTTTCCCAGGTGTACTGTTAAGTATGCCTTCCTTGATCTGGATTCTTCTTGCTCCTTCTCTTCAGAGACCATCAAGGTTTGGGGGAGGTCTGTGCAGCTGCAGCCCCTCGAGTCCTCCCCAGACCCCCCAGCCACAGCTTGGAGAGGAGTGGAGTCCCATTTCCCTCTCCCAGCTCTGGAAAGAACAGTGGGAGCTTCCACTTGGAAGGACCCTCTGAGAGCATGGAGGCAGGAGTCAGAGGTCCAAGGGCTGGGAGAATTCTCTTGAGGCTGTCAGACAGGGGTCCCTACACCAGCATATTTCCCATGAACTGGGCTCCTTCCCTAAAAGGAATTTTCGGGCACATCCTTCCTCCCATATGAGCTTCTGAGGCATAGCTGCATTTGATTCTCTTGCAGAGCCAAGGAGTGATTTGACAGCAATTGTGAGGAGCTCTGAATAAAACCTACAAAGACAGTTATTAAACTAATCCAGGACAAAGGCAAGAAGGTGTGTTAATTGTACCCGGCTTGACACCAGCCTAATTTCTCTGGTATCTTTCTACAAGTTGAAAGTGGGTAGGAGGTCCAGCTGATACAAAGAAGAATAGCATCTAGTTATGCAGAGCAGGTCACAGCTTCTCTGAGGAACCAGACTCCTCTTCCAGCAGGCAGGAGGCAGTACCTCCCCTGAGGAGGTCAAGGCTGGGCCCCCACCTTCCAACCTTTTCTCCTCTTTGGTGGCCCCAGATTCACACAGCATTTGGGGGAGTTGTGCTCACCCTAAGGTTAGCCAGCTCCCTGGGCTCCTTATATCTTATTGCGCCACTGTGTTGGGCTCTGTTTGCCAAGTTTACCTCATGGCCCAAAATGGCTGCTTCAGCTCTAGCACTCATGTCTGCATTCCAGCCAGCAGGAAGGAGAAAAGGGGAAGATACGGGCCTGTCTCCTCCTTTCATGACATCTAGAAATTGTACACACCACTTCTGTTAATATCCAATTGGCCAGAATCCAGTCTCATGGCCTCGCACAGCTGTAAAGGAGGCAAGTTTGCCAAATGAGGCAAAGAGGCACCTGAGAGTAAAAATTATAATAAATGACAAAGGAGTCAGGAGCAGTATGACAGAATAAGCACAGGGCCTTAGGAAAGAAGGCAGCAGGGGCTCTGGGCTTAACACCAGCCTGCCCTTGGCCCATCCAGACCTGGGCCTGGGCTTTCTTCAGGCCTGGGAAGCAGAAACTGAGGCATGGAAGGTATCCCCTGCCAGAAATCGGTGCCTGACATCAAGGGTAGGTTGGTGACACCTCTTTCTGCAGATTTCATGATTATAACTTCTGAGGTAATAGCATATAATAAGGTTAATCATATAAACACTGTTTTGTTCTGATACTATTTCATCATAAATGATCATGTTACCAAGTCCAAGCTCATACTGCTGACATGAGAGGCCAATAAATCGAGAGACAAGTTGTTGGGGGAATGAAGAGCAACTTTCTTTGGAAAACCAGCAGACTGAGAAGATGGGGGACTGGTGTCCCAAAGACCCATCTTACTCGAGTTAGAATTCAGGCTTCTCTTATACTGAAAGGGGACGGGGTGTGGCTGCTTGTTGCAAACTTCCTGGTGTGGGAATCCTTTGTTCCTGCAGCTGCCCACGTAGGCCAGGTCACGATGTTCCTATAAACCTCCAACAGGACACATGTTATTCTCTGTTCTGCAACGTTTTATCTCTATATGAATGGAAAGGTGTTATGCCTTTAAAGGTCAGGACCTTGAGGATGCGCTGGCTATCCTGTATATTTCAGGCAATAGGTAACATTCTTAACTGGTAGCAAAAGCATAGAATACAAAGGTTAGAGTGAAAGAAACAGATCTAATATGGAGTCAGATTTGTTCTTCCCTGTCACAATAATGCTACTGGCAACCAAGTTATACCCTTCATGGTGTACGTACGTCACACTCAGGAGGCAGAAACATAAAGAGTTGTTTCCAGAAATGTTTAAAGTTTCTGTTTCCGCTTCCTCTCACAAACTCCACTCTCAGCATTAGTCCATCTGTCACCAGGTGTGTGTGTGTCTGTGTGTGCATATGTGTGTGTGTCTGTGTGTGCGTATGTGTGTGTGTGGTGGGTTTGTGGGTGGTGCGAGTGTTGCTAGAAGGATCCCACTTCTTTAAAGGCGTCACATCTACTCTTGATTATCTCCACATGATGCTCTCATAGTGCTGCATTTATTTATGTTTTTGTAAGTATTTAAAGTGTTTGTTAAATGTTATTCTATTTGAAACATTGCTTTGGCAATTCTTAATTTCTTTTACATGGAGAGGTTCAAAAGTGGAAGTGACTCATGTCTTCCTGTGTCCAGCCTGCTGGGTGTATCTTGGCGTTTCCTCTCTCTCTGCTCAGCACCACTGATCCGGGATCTGGATGGTGTTCTGCCCTCTCCCAGCCCTGCCCCCCCTGCACCAGAGATTCTCTGCCCTTCCCTCAGCCATTTCCTTTCCACCTTCATTAGATTTTGGGGTCAGGGTTATGTGATGTATTAAGTAAATTAAGTTACTTTCCTTCCACTTCTTTGTACTCTCTGAAAAAGTTTATGTGACATAGGAGTTAATCACACATGGACAATTTAAAGAAATCTATCAGGAAATCCATCAGAGTTCCAGGTCTGCTTTGAAGGTGGTTTCTGCATAACTTTCTCAGATCTTGTTCTTTTCAAGCCTTCTACGTGTTGTTGCATTGATTTGCATTGCAAAAACTTTGGTTATTTATATTTACTAGGAGAAGCATTTTGGTTTTTGGTAGAGATTCCCAAATTTATTACCATAAAATTGTGAATAGTTTTAATCTCCTTTGTACCTTTATGTCAGATGTTTATCACTTTCTCATTCCAATTTATTAATTTTTTGTTAAAACTGTTTTCCTTATTATATTTGCCAAATGTTTATCAATTTTGTTCGTTGTCAAAGAACCAGGTTTTTAATTTACTTATTTAATTCATTTTTCTACTAATTTATTTTTTTCTGCTTTTATGTTCATTTTTAATGTATTTTCCTTATGAATTTAAAAAAAAATAATAAGAATATTTAAGGCTATGATGTTGCCTTTGAGTTTAACTCTTTTTAAAAACAAATTTTATTCTTTAGAGCAGTTTTCGGTTCACAGTAAAATTGAGTGGGAGGTACTGAGATTTCCCATAAATTCCCGTCACTCACACATGCACCCCTCCCCCATTATCAACATCCCCCACCAGAGTGGTATGTTTGTTACAATTGTCCAGCCTACACTGACACATAACAATTACCCAAGTCCGTAGTTTACATTAGGGTTCACTCTTAGTGCTGTACATTCTGTGGGTTTGGACAAATGCAAAATGACATGTACCCATCATTATAGTATCATAAGGTATTTTCACTGTGCTAAGATCCTCTGTGCTCTCCCTGTTCATCTCTCCGCCCCTTTTACACCATCTTTGAGCCCAGTTGGTTTCAATAGTGATCTCATTATTATTAGTTTTTTCAAAATAGCCTGCCATTATATTCTTCAATTTCTTCTTAAACCATTGCTACTTTGAAGGGTATTTTTCAATATCCATGGGATTAAGGTTTTAAAAATCATTGTTTTAGGGTAAAACATTGAATTTTGGATTTTTTTCATTTAAGATGACAGATGAGGGACTGAAAATTTTATGACCAAATTTTATTAGGAGATTTTATTTTTCTTAATTAGCATTTCATCAATTTTATAACTGTTTCACATAAACTCCAAAAGAATGTGCATTATGTGTTTTTAAGAGCCATCAAATAAGTCAACATAATACCATAGTGGTCAGAAAATACACTGTGTATTATTTCAATCCTTTGATATTCATGGAAACTTATTTACTGCCCAGTTTATGGTCTACTTGCTGAATGTTTCATGTGCACTTAGAAAGAATGTACACTATAGACTTGGAAGTTGTGTTATAAAAATATTAATTATGTAAAGCTAATTGATCATGTTGTTCAAATCATCTATATTTTTACTAGTATTTTTCCCCATCAATTATTGAAAGAAGGATGCTAAAAAACCTTCCACTATCTTTGTGGCTTTGTCTATTAGTTCCTTTGATTAAAAAATTTTTTTTAATTTAATTTATTTTTTTATACAGCAGGTTCTTATTAGTCATCAATTTTATACACATCAGTGTACACATGTCAATCCCAATCACCCAATTCATCACACCACCATCCCCACCCCACTGTGGTTTTCCCCCCTTGGTGTCCATACGTTTGTTCTCTACATCTGTGTCTCAACTTCTGCCCTGCAAACTGGTTCATCTGTACCATTTTTCTAGGTTCCACATACATGCGTTAATATATGATATTTGTTTTTCTCTTTCTGACTTACTTCACTCTGTATGACAGTCTCTAGATCCATCCACGTCTCAACAAATGACCCAATTTTTTTCCTTTTTATGGCTGAGTAAAATTCCATTGTATATATGTACCACATCTTCTTTATCCATTCGTCTGTCGATGGGCATTTAGGTTGCTTCCATGACCTGGCTATTGTAAATAGTGCTGCAGTGAACGTCGGGGTGCATGTGTCTTTTTGAATTATGGTTTTCTCTGGGTATATGCCCAGTAGTGGGATTGCTGGATCATATGGTAATTCTGTTTTTAGTTTTTTAAGGAACCTCCATACTGTTCTCCATAGTGGCTGTATCAATTTACATTCCCACCAACAGTGCAAGAGGGTTCCCTTTCTCCACACCCTCTCCAGCATTTGTTGTTTGTAGATTTTCTGATGATGCCCATTCTAACCAGTTTGAGGTGATACCTCATTGTAGTTTGATTCGCATTTCTCTAATAATTAGTGACGTTGAGCAGATTTTCATGTGCTTCTTGGCCATCTGTGTGTCTTCTTTGGAGAAATGTCTATTTAGGTCTTCTGCCCATTTTTGGATTGGGTTGTTTGTTTTTTTAATATTGAGCTGCATGAACTGTTTATATATTTTGGAGATTAATCCTTTGTCCATTGATTCGTTTGCAAATATTTTCTCCCATTCTGAGGGTTGTCTTTTCGTCTTCTTTATGGTTTCCTTTGCTGTGCAAAAGCTTTGAAGTTTCATTAGGTCCCATTTGCTTATTTTTGTTTTTATTTCCATTACTCTAGGAGGTGGATCAAAAAAGATCTTGCTGTGATTTATGTCAAAGAGTGTTCCTCCTATGTTTTCCTCTAAGAGTTGTATAGTGTCTGGTCTTACATTTAGGTCTCTAATGCATTTTGAGTTTATTTTTGTGTATGGTGTTAGGGAGTGTTCTAATTTCATTCTTTTACATGTAGCTGTCCAGTTTTCCCAGCACCACTTATTGAAGAGACTGTCTTTTCTCCATTGTATATCCTTGCCTCCTTTGTCATAGATTAGTTGACCATAGGTGCATGGGTTTATCTCTGTGCTTTCTATCTTATTCCATTGATCTATGCTTCTGTTTTTGTGTCAGTACCATATTGTCTTGATTACTGTAGCTTTGTAGTATAGTCTGAAGTCAGGGAGTCTGATTCCTCCAGCTCTGTTTTTTTCCCTCAAGACTGCTTTGGCTATATGGGGTCATTTGTGTCTCCATACAAATTTTAAGATTTTTTGTTGTAGTCCTGTAAAAAATGCTATTGGTAATTTGATCGTGATTGCATTGAATCTGTAGATTGCTTTGGGTAGTATAGTCATTTTCACAATGTTGATTCTTCCAATCTAAGAACATGGTATATCTCTCCATCTGTTGGTATCATCTTTAATTTCTTTTGTCAGTGTCTTATAATTTTCTGCATACAGGTCTTTTGTCTCCCTAGGTAGGTTTATTCCTAGGTATTTTATTCTTTCTGTTGCAATGGTAAATGGGAGTGTTTCCTTAATTTCTCTTTCAGATTTTGCATCATTAGTGTATAGGAGTGCAAGAGATTTCTGTGCATTATTTTGTATCCTGCAACTTTACCAAATTCATTGATTAGCACTAGTAGTTTTCTGGTGGCATCTTTAGGATTCTCTATGTATAGTATCATGTCATCTGTGAACAGTGACAGTTTTACTTCTTCTTTTCCAATTTGTATTCCTTTTCTTTCTTTTTCTTCTCTGATTACTGTGGCTAGGACTTCCAAAACTATGTTGAATAATAGTGGTGAGAGTGGACGTCCTTGTCTTGTTCCTGATCTTAGAGGAAATGATTTCAGTTTTTCACCATTGAGAATGATGTTTGCTGTGGGTTTGTCATATATGCCCTTTATTATGTTGAGGTAGGTTCCCTCTATGCCCACTTTCTGGAGAGTTTTTATCATAAATGGGTGTTGAATTTTGTCAAAAGCTTTTTCTGCATCTATTGAGATAATCATATGGTTTTTATTCTTCAATTTGTTAATAAGGTGTACCATATTGATTGATTTGCATATATTGAAGAATCCTTGCATCTCTGGGATAAATCCCACTTGATCATGGTGCATGATCCTTTGAATGTGTTGTTGGATTCTGTTTGCTAGTATTTTGTTGAGGATTTTTGCATCTATATTCATCAATGATATTGGTCTGTAATTTTTTTTTTTTTGTAGTACCTTTGTCTGGTTTTGGTATCAGGGTGATGGTGGCCTCAGAGAATGAGTTTGGGAGTGTTCCTTCCTCTGCAATTTTTTGGAAGAGTTTGAGAAGGATGGGTGTTAGCTCTTCTCTAAATGATTGATAGAATTTACCTGTGAAGCCATCTGCTCCTGGACTTTTGTTTGTTGGAAGATTTCTAATCACAGTTTCAATTTCATTACTTGTGATTGGTCTGTTCATATTTTCTATTTCTTCCTGGTTCAGTGTTGGAAGGTTATACCTTTCTAAGAATTTGTCCATTTCTTCCAGGTTGTCCATTTTATTGGCATAGAGTTGCTTGTAGTAGTCTCTTAGGATGCTTTGTATTTCTTTGGTGTCTGTTGTAACTTCTCCTTTTTCATTTCTAATTCTGTTGATTTGAGTCTTCTCCCTCTTTTTCTTGATGAGTCTGGCTAAAGGTTTATCAATTTTGTTTATCTTCTCAAAGAACCAGCTTTTAGTTTTATTGATCTTTGCTATTGTTTTCTTTGTTTCTATTTCATTTATTTGTGCTCTGATCTTTATGATTTCTTTCCTTCTGCTAACTTTGGGCTTTGTTTGTTCTTCTTTCTCTAGTTACTTTAGGTGTAAGGTTAGATTGTTTATTTAAGATTTTTCTTGCTTCTTGAGGTAGGCTTGTATAGCTATAAACTTCCCTCTTAGAACTGCTTTGCTGCATCCCATAGGTTTTGGATCATAGTGTTTTCATTGTCATTTGTCTCTAGGTATTTTTTAATTTTCTCTTTGATTTCTTCAGTGATCTCTTGGTAATTTAGTAATGTATGGTTTAGCCTCCATGTGTTTGTGTTTTTTACGTTTTTTTCCTTGTAATTCATTTCTAATCTCATAGCGTTGTGGTCAGAAAAGATGCTTGATACGATTTCAATTTTCTTAAATTTACTGAGGCTTGATTTGTGACCCAAGATGTGATCTACCCTGGACAGTGTTCTGTGAGCACTTGAGAAGAAAGTGTAATCTGCTGTTTTTGAATGGAATGTCCTATAAATATCAATTAAATCTGTCTGGTCTATTGTGTCATTTAAAGCTTCTGTTTCCTTATTTATTTTCATTTTGGATGATCTGTCCATTGGTGTAAGTGAGGTGTTAAAGTCCCCTACTACAATTGTGTTACTGTTGATTTCCCCTTTTATGGTTGTTAGCATTTGCCTTATGTATTGAGGTGCTCTTATGTTGGGTGCATAAATATTTACAATTGTTATATCTTCTTCTTGGATTGATCCCTTGATTGTTATGTAGTGTCCTTCTTTGTCTCTTGTAATAGTCTTTAAAGTCTATTTGATAGGAGAATTGCTACTCCAGCTTTCTTTTGATTTCCATTTGCATGGAATATCTTTTTCCATCGCCTCACTTTCAGTCTGTATGCACCCCTAGGCCTGAAGTGGGTCTCTTGTGCGCAGCATATATGTGGGTCTAGTTTTTGTATCCATTTAGGAAGCCTGTGTCTTTTGGTTGGAGCATTGAATCCATTCATGTTTAAAGTTATTATCGATATGTATGTTCCTATGACCATTTTCTTAATTGTTTTGGGTTTGTTTTTGTAGGTCTTTTTCTTCTCTTGTGTTTCCCACTTAGAGAACTTCCTTTAGCATTTGTTGTAGAGCTGGTTTGGTGGTGCTGAATTCTCTTAGCTTTTGCTTGTCTGTAAAGCTTTTGATTTCTCCATCAAATCTGAATGAGATCCTTGCCCCGTAATCTGGGTTGTAGGTTCTTCCCTTTCATCACTTTAAGTATATCATACCACTCCCTTCTGGCTTGTAGAGTTTCTGCTGAGAAATCAGCTGTTAACCTTATGGGAGTTCCCTTGTATGTTATTTGTCATTTTTCCCTTGCTGCTTTGAATAATTTTTCTTTGTCTTTAATTTTTGCCAGTTTGATTACTATGTGTCTCAGCGTGTTTCTCCTTGGGTTTATCCTGTATGGGAGTCTCTGCGCTTCCTGGACTTGGGTGGCTATTTCCTTTCCCATGTTAGGGAATTTTTGACTATACTCTCTTCAAATATTTTCTCTGGTCCCTTCTCTCTCTCTTCTCCTTCTGGGACCCCTATAATGAGAAATTGTTGCATTTAATGTTGTCCCAAGGGTCTCTTAGGCTGTCTTCATTTCTTTTCATTCTTTTTTCTTTATTCTGTTCCACAGCAGTGAATTCCACCATTCTGTCTTCCAGGTCACTTATCTGTTCTTCTGCCTCAGTTATTCTGCTATTGATTCCTTCTAGTATAGTTTTCATTTCAGTTATTGTATTGTTCATCTCTGTTTGTTTGTTCTTTAATTCTTCTAGGTCTTTGTTAAACATTTCTTGCATCTTCTTGATCTTTGCCTCCATTCTTTTTCCAAGGTCCTGGATCATCTTCACTATCATTATTCTGAATTCTTTTTCTGGAATGTTGCCTATCTCCACTTCATTTAGTTGTTTTTCTGGGGTTTTATCTTGTTCCTTCATCTGGTACATAGCCCTCTGCCTTTTCATCTTGTCTGTCTTTCTGTGAATGTGGTTTTCATTCCACAGGCTGCAGGACTGTAGTTCTTCTTGCTTCTGCTCAGTTCCTTTGATTTTTTAAATGTGTTTTGAAGATCTCTTATGAGTTTGTCTTCTTGAAGAATTAATCCTTTTATTATTAGGAAGGGATCCTCTTTAGTAATACTCTTTGACTAGTAATACTCTTTAACTTAATCCTCTTTGACTTAAAGAGTCAATACTCTTCAACTGAAATACTCTAGTAATACTCTTTGACTTAAAGTCTACCTTGTTTGATAGGTATATAGTCATACCAACTTTCTCATGCTTAAAATTTGCATGGTATGTTTTGTTTTCTACCCTTTTACTTTCAACCTGTCAGTGTCTTTATATTTAACAGTATATACTTCATCTTGCTTCTGTATTCAGTCTGTCAAACTCTGACCCTTAATTGGAATGTTTAGTCCATTTCCATTAAATGTCATTATTATATGATTGGATTTATGTCTCCCAATTGAATTGGTTATTATCCATCTCATTAGTTCTTTATTCTTTTGATTTTTCCTTCCTAACTTAAAAAAACATTTTATTGAAATATGATTGGCATAGAAAAAACTGTCCATATTTAATGTACATACTTCATGAGTTTGGAGATAAGTACACATCTGTAAAACTGTGACCACAATCTATGCCTTAGACCTATCCATTACCTCCAGAGGTTTCCTCTTACCTTCTCTTTTCTTCTTCTCCTTTTTTCTTTTTTCCTATAGGACCACTTAACATAAGATCTATACTCTTAGCAAATTTTGAAGAATACAGTACAGTATTATCAGCTATAGGCTTTATGCTATACAGTAGATCTCCAGGATTTATTTACCTTGCACAGCTGAAACTTTGTACCCTTTGACTAATACCTCCTTGTTTCCCCCTCCCATATATTTTATGCCCTTTTTGGGGTGTGGGTGAACTGTGTAATTTTTAGTATTCCATTTTATATCATGTATAGACTTTTTAAATCTTTGTGATATTTCTTGTAGTGGTTGCTCATGGTCAACCTTCTAATAATACACTACTTCATGAGCTGTATAAGAATTCCATTTGCTCCAGGCCATATTTTGTGTTCTTATGCTATAAAACCCACAATACATATTATTATTTTTGGTGTAAATGGTCAATAATGTTTTAAAAATTATTTTAAAGTATTATACACATGTATGCACATGCATATATACATTACTACAAAGATGAAGTCTTTTATTTTAACTATTAGCACGGATATTTACCCTTCCTGCTGGTCTTCATTCCTTCCCGCAGATCTGGGATTCAATCTGTTCTATCTGGTGTACTGTTTCCCTTCAGAAAGATATAACTCTTTAAGTCTGAAAAGTCTTTTAACATTTCTTGCAATGTAAGTATGCTGGAGACAACTTTTTAAAGTTTTTATGTGTCTGGAAATACCTTCATTTTGACTTCATTTTTGAAGCAACTTTGTATGGGGTATAGTATTTTGGGTTAACAATTTTTTTTCTTTCAGTTTTAAAAAAAAAGATATTATTCCATTGCCTTTTGCCCTCCATTGTTTCTGGTGAGAAATGATATGTTCTTTTTCTCTGGTTGCTCTTAATATTTGATTTTCAGTAGTTTGATAGTGATGTGCTGAGGTGTGGTTTTCTTTTAATTCATCCTGCTTGAGACTTGCTGGGTTTCTTGGATTTGTGGATTTAGACGTTTTCTGACCATTATCTGCCCAAATATTTTTCTGCTCGTTTCCTTCTGGCCTCTCTTTCTGAGACTCCAATTACACATACATTAAAGTGTTTGATATTTGATATGGCCTCACAGATCTCAAATTCTTTGTTTTGTTCTTTTCACTCATTATTCCTTTTGTTTCCACTTTAAAATTGCTATGTCTGTAAGTTTACTGTTTTTTCTTTGCTGAGTCCAGCCTGCCATTAAGGCCATCAATGGAGTGCTTTATTTGTAATGTTGTACTTTTTAATTTCCAGCATTTCCATTTGATTCTGTTATAGTTTCTATGTCTCTAGAAATTCCTCATCTCTTCATGCATGTTTTCCACCTTCCTACTAGGTCCTTTAGCATTTCTATCATAGTTATTTTAAAATCTCCGCCTGAAAAATTTTAAATCTGTTTCAGAGTTGACTGTCTGTTTCTATTGACTGTTTCTTCTTTTGATCATAAATCATATTTTCTTGATTCTTTAGGTGTCTTGTAATTTTTATTGATGTGAGTCATTTTATATAAAATAACAACAGTGAAGTAAAGAATATCTACCTCCAGGAAGGGGTACTAGAATTGAGGGGCTGAGTTAAAATTTGTGTGATTGGTCTGGGTTTTATTTATTTATTTATTTTTGGCTGCATTGGGTCTTCATTGCTGCACGTGGGCTTTCTCTAGTTGTGGCGAGCGGGGGCTACTCTTTGTTGTGGTGCGCGGGCTTCTCATTGAGGTGGCTTCTCTTGTTGTGGAGCACGAGCTCTAAGTGTGCGGGCTTCAGTAGCTGTGGCTTGCGGGCTCTAGGGTGCAGGCTCAGGAGTTGTGGCGCACGGGCTTAGCTGCTCAGTGGCATGTGAGATCTTCCTGGACCAGGGCTTGAGCCCATGTCCCCTGCATTGGCAGGCACCACCTCTCAACCACTGTGCCACCAGAGAAGTCCAAAATAACAGATATCTGATTTTTAAAAAAATTTAATTTAATTTTTTGGCCACGCCATGCGGCATACGGGATCTTAGTTCCCTGACAAGGGATTGAACCCATGCCCCCTGTAGTGGAAGTGCAGTCTTAACCACTGGACCACCAGGGAATTCCCTTGGGTCTGGGTTTTATTGCAGCTTTATTTGATTGGCAAATAGATGAAAATGTTTTCAGTGTATAATCAGGACTTTCCCTTCTCTAGGCCTTGGGGATCTGAGTACTGGTAAGACTCTGAGAATTCTTTGTTCTTTACAGCTTGGTGACCAGCTTTCTGAGCCATAGGAGGTCTCTCCCACTGCTTTATAGGTTATCAGAACTTTGAGTTATGAGGCGTCCCCTTTGCTCTCTGCTCTTGCCCCAGACTTTCTGTACTATGTAGAAAGGTATTCCCAGAACAGTTTCTCTCAGTTACCCTTCCCTACCTTCATCTCTTGGCAGTTGGAAATCCAGGGCACCTCAAGCTTATCTTTCCCAGCTTTCCTACTCCGCTCCCTGCTTCGTCCCCAGATTGGCTGCCTTGAACTTGCTGGGGGCCCCACATACTTCAGGCAATATCCTCCGAGATCTCCTGTCCTGCCTCTCCTCCTTTGGCGTAGTGCTCCTGAGGACTCAGTGAAATCTGTGGGGAAGCATCGGTGGTTGGGAACAGACGGATTTTGTGGCTGGGACTCCTAGGAATTCTGATATGTGATGCCAGTCCACACATGGTTGTTAAAAGGCTTCTACAGTTTCAGCTGGGTTCTCTTTATCCACAACTATGGAGGATTCTCCCTCCTCCTGACCCTTTCCTAGAGACCAGGAGTGAGAGCAGCTGTAGGTGTCTTATCTCCCTCAAATAGATTCTTACTTTTGGTGGTTGAACTCACTTAGGTTACTTTGCATCCTCAGCTCCAAAAAACTATGGTTTTGTAGTTTATCCAGGCTGTTTTGGTTGTTAGGGTGAGAGTGAGGCTCTCTTCTGACTTTTACGCCCTAATCAGAAGCAGACTCAACACAATATATTACCATTATTGTTTAAATCTTTCGATTTACTTTACCCACTATTGGTACATCACAGATCCATTGAAATATCCCCTGGCAATTGTGTTTCTGTCAACATGTATTTCTAGTTTTCTTACATTATGTGATTTTTGCCATATTTGGTAAATAAACCTTTTGGTTATTTTGCTCAGAAAGCAGTGGATTGAATAAATAAATCCCAGAATGGTTCTTTGGCACAAACAAACAAATGAAAACCCATAAAAACAAATAATTCTCTGGCAAATTCAGTTGATTTTACCTTTGACAATATAAAATTATTTGATTCAATGATTTGTCTTAAATTCTACTTCTGCTATATCAATATTGCCAATTCTGTTTTCTCTGTGTTCATGTTTCTTTTTAATCTTCATTACCACAATCTTTTTATATTTAGCACTTTGGGGCCATTTATTTATTTTAAAAATTTTATTTATTTTATTTATTTATTTTTGGCTGTGTTGGGTCTTCGCTGCTGTGCATGGGCTTTCTCTAGTTGCGGCGAACAGGGGCTACTCTTCGTTGTGGTGCACGGGCTTCTCATTGCGGTGGCTTCTCTTGTTGTGGAAAACGGGTTCTAGGTGTGTGGGCTTCAGTAGTTGTGGCACATAGGCTCAGTAGTTGTGGCTCACGGGCTCTAGAGTGCAGGCTCAGTAGTTGTGGTGCACGGGCTTAGTTGCTCTGTGGCATGAGGGATCTTCCTGGACCAGGGCTCGAACTCGTGTCCCCTGCATTGGCAGGCGGATTCTTAACCACTGTGCCACCAGGGAAGTCTGGGGCCATTTATTTTATATTTTAGGTACAATTCTTATAAGCAGAAAAGTTTTAGATTTTGTTTTTCAATTTAATCTGAGGGTTTGGAGAAATTTTAGCTATTTATGTTTATTGTCATAATTTGATGCTTAGTATGACTTTATTGATGTATTTATCAAATATTTATTGAACACCTTTCTGGAAATAAACACATGAACAAAGCAAAATCCTTGCATTTAGGGAGATCACAGTCTAGTAAGAGAGTGTGATAACCACCACTAACAATAACTTTAACCAGGGAAAATGAAAGAGTGATGTGAAAACTGGAGTGTGAAAACTTACTCCAGAGAAAAACTGATTTTAAGTTCTAGTATATTATTCAGTCGAAATGATATGAGGATACAAAACATATGCTTGTTCCTTGTTTCTTTTTATGGTTGCAGGGAGGACTTTTTTCCCTATCAAGTAATATGTTGTATATATAAAGGAGTTTTCTTGGATCCTGTACTTGGTGTACCATGTTTCTGGAAGAATAATTTCATCTTTGCAACCATTGGATCATTTCAATGTTATTTCAGTGTAATTTTTGCCTAGAGGTTGAGGATAAGGTATGTTATAGAATACTATTTTGTAGGCCAGTGGAGTGTTTCTACCCTAGAAAAGAATAATCATTTTCATGTGAATGAACAAATTTCCATCAAACAGTTAAGGCCTTTCTGATTCTGGAGGCATGGTCTGAGGAGAGAAAAGTTAAAATGTAACTACTTCAGGTAATTTTCCTCTGAAGATAGAAGAAGTTGTCTTTTACAAAGCTGCTGGCCGGCTGGGTTAATGGGAGGCCTAGAAGGAGATGGCATTTGATCCTCTAGCCTTGCCCAGGATGGGGAAAGAGTCTAGAGCAGTGGCTCTGTCACTGTGTCTGTCAGAAGGGATGATGGAGAATGCCTTTGGCCTGGACCTTTAGACCAACAGCCAAGGATGAGTGAGTGTGGCAGCCCCGAGTCTGTCTTCTGATAGACACCACGGAGGCTGGCTTGGAACTCCAGCCTCTGGACTCGGGACTCTGCTGTTTTTTGCAGCTGGAGAGAGGATGCTGGCAGAACCCAGGTGCTTTGCTGCAAGCAGCTGGCAGCTCAGACAAGAAAAGGACCCTGGGTTTCCGCAGTCTGGAGCAGAACCCCCTTTTCTGGGATGAACAAGTCCCCGTTCTCCCCATTCCAGACCCCCGCATGGCTGTCAGTCAGGCGTGGTGGCTGGACCGCGCCTTCCTTGCCCTCCTCAGCCCCTTCCACCCGTCAGACGTAGGGTCACTCAGGTGTTGTACTGAAAACGAGTGGATGCCCCGCATTGGAGCCAGCACCAATTTAGAGCTCACAGTTCATAGAGTGACCAAACGTCCCAGTTTGCCTGGGACAGTCACCCTCTACACTTGGTGTTTCAGCATAATTATTAATAGCTTTCCTTTTCACTCTCAACAGTGTCCACATTTAGACAACAAATGATATGGGTACTTTAACTTCTCATCTGTGACAAGAGCCATTCTTTATCTTATACTGACACCTGTAGGCATGCAAAGTGGCTTTGAAGAAAATGAAAACGTGGCAGGCTTTGCCCATCCTCCGTCTCCATGATTTCTGCCCACCTCCTGAATACACCGAGAGCCCTAACTGTGGGGCATGTTCTAGAAAGGCGTCCAGGCAGGGAAAGATGTCCACTGGAAGATGCTGCACGCTCCGCCACCGTGAGCGTCCAGGGGTGTACTGACACTTGGAGTAACGTTTTGATCACTCCTATTGGTGACAGGAGTCACCCTCAGCTTCAGGTGAAAATATGAGCCCAGATGGCTCTCTGAGCTGTGACAGATGTTGCCTGGGTAGGGAGGTGTGATACTTGGGGCCGGTGAACCTTGAGGCTGCAGGTGTTCACAGCTGGGGAGGCTTGAGAGGAGAGTGTAGGCAGGTCAGTTTCAAGGCCCCCCACTCATCTGCTGGAAATCAGGTGACCCTGGGTCTCCCTGGACCAAGAAGACACGGACAGTGGAGGGCGGATGTGAGCTGTGGTACCCGAGGGCCTCACATTCTCATCTCCCTCAGGCCCCATCATGACACCTGGATTCCACTCTGAACATCAACGACAACACAATACACTTAAAAAAAATTAAATTCAGAGGTCAGGACAGCTTCGGGCAGGTCTGATTTGTGTGCTTGGCTGTCATAATGATGGATTTGAGACAGATTAACCTGTCGGTTCCTGAGCCTAACAGCCCTGTAGGGCCCTCTCCCTCCATGAAACTGCCTTTAAGGGGGGCCCCTGTCCCCCCCGAGGCCACCGCTTCCGCTGCCTGACCGCCCTGAGCCAATGGCTCCTGCGCCGGGAGAAGTGAAAATAGACCGTTGTCGAGATAAGAAAGGAGGCTTAGCAGGCGTGTTTGCCCTCCTCAGAGCAAATCAGGATGAGGAAGGGAAACAGGATGTCTGACTTCCAGCTATTCTTGTAGGATTTTACTGCAGTTCTTGTTTTTGTCTTCTTCTTATTTTTCAAATGATGTTGTAAAGTCCCTGGCAAGATAGAGACCTTGGGCTTCACCAACTTCCTTGGAAAGGGCTTGCGCTGGATTCTTCCAGACTCTGAGAAAATCTTGGCCGTGCCCCCTGACCTGCATCTTGGGGATGGCGGCGGCTGAGCGGCCTGCCTTCTGGCTGTCGCTCGCTGAATGAACAGACCATAATGAGTCAATTCTCTGCCGTCTGCTATTTAAAACAACGGGTTCCTTCCTGTTTCCTACGCGCTGACTGAGACTTCTTCTGTGTTAGGGGAAAAAAAAGGAATTCCGGGATAAAGTGGGCCCTCTGCGACTGAATGAGCCATACATCTCAGCCCGCGGTGGCACAAAAGCTCCTAACTGTTTTATCTGTACAGATGGCTCTAATTTGGTGTTGGTGGCATGACTCCGTGAGCTAATTTCCCAAATACTTGGTTCATTGAAGTGGAAGGAAAAAAAGAAAAAAAAAGGCCTCTAAGCCAAGCGAGCCTCCTCCAAAAAATAGGAAGTCCTGAATGTTTAACTGCAGTGCTGCTTCCGACGGGGCAGGAGGGGTAGTGAAACCCTCCAGGCTGCATCCGAGGGCGCCCTGGGCTCTGGTTCCTTTGTCCGCCGCCCCGGGGAGATCCAGGCACCCACCGGGAGTGAGGCCCGCCCCCGCCCCGCTCCCGCCACGACCTGGTCCCCGGGGGAGCTGGACCGGGGAGGGCCGAATGTGGCCTCAGATGATGGGCTGGGGTCTCAGCGATGCCACGTCAGGGCCTAACTCGGGCTGCTTCTCTCTTTCTCCAGCCAAGTGTGAGGATGTAGGAGGGGCGTAACGGTGGTGAGTCTCAGCTGTACCTCCCAGGGCCGCTGCCTGGCCGCTGCTGGGGCCCAGTGGGCACCGACACCGTGCCGCTCCGGCCGCCCTGGGGCTGGGGCTTCCCGGGGGCGACAGAGAAGTTCCGAGAGTGCTCGGAACACTGCGGGGACCTCGGACCCCTCGCGCATGCAGCAAGCACGCTGGGCCCCGTACCGGCCGGGGGTGCTTAAGATTAGTGATTCCCACCCCCACCCCGAAGGGGCAGTCATCTCACCGCTCCAGGCAGGAGGGCAGGAGATGCATCAGGGTCTTCACTTGCCCGGGAAGCAGGCGAGGCGTCACAAAGGAGGCGCTGTAGAGCCGAGTCCTGAAGAAAGGGGGTGGGACCATATTAGGTGGAAAAGCACAGAAAAGCTGTGAGTGATGTGCTTAAGAAACGGGGGCTTCCCTGGTGGTGCAGTGGTTAGGAGTCTGCCTGACAATGCAGGGAATACGGGTTCGAGCCCTGGTCCGGGAAGATCCCACATGCCGCGGAGCAGCTCAGCCCGCGAACCACAACTACTGAGCCCATGTGCCACAACTACTGAAGCCCACATGCCTAGAGCCTGTGCTCTGCAACAAGAGAAGCCCCTGCAGTGAGAAGCCCATGCACTGCAACAAGAGTAGCCCTGCTCGCCGCAACTGGAGAAAGCCCACGTGCAGCAACGAAGACCCAACACAACCAAAAATCAATCAATCAATAAATTTATATAAAATTTATATAAAAAACAAGCAAAAAAAACCAGTATCTACTTTATAAGAAGAAAAAGAAATGGTGACAGTCAGTGTCGTCTCCCAAGTGCAACTAGTCGGCACTCTGTAAATAATCACACATGTGAAGGAATAGATGGCCGCCGTCTACATACGTGTGCGTGTGTGTGCACGTGTGCACGTGGGTGTTCATGTGGGGGGGGCAGGGGGAGGAATATAGGACACAAGGCTTTGCCAGGTAGGCTGGAACCAGACTGAGGAAAACCTGTTGGCAAAGAAAAGTTTTCAAAGTCTCGAAATAGGTAAGAGTTGGCTAGAAGGAAACCGTCAGACAGGTCTTCCTAAGGCTCATCGTGGAGACTGTCTGGGGAAGGGCTGCAGGGGTGCAGATGAGGAGGTGGCCGCTCGGGCTGAGGGGAGGGCAGTGGCCGTGGGGGCACATCCAGCGGCCGGGCTGGAGCTGGACGGCAGGGGTCAGTGACCCTCGGACCCCTGGTTCGGGCAGAGGCAGGGGCTGGACACGCACTGGGAGCTGCACACGGGAAGCAGCAGGGCAGGGCAAGCAGGTGGGTTCAAGGTCGTTGAATCGAGGGTCAGGGGGGCAGCGGGACCAAGCCCATCCCGTGGTCACTGGGGCTTGGAAACCTAGTGGAGGGCCAGGCAGGGCCCTGGAGGCAGGGCAGGGTCTCAGCAGCGGGGAGGGGAGGCCAGGAAGGAAGCCGGCACCGCCGGAGGAGACAGATGCCGGGGCCGAGGGGGGCACAGAGCCCGTCCGGGGGTGGCGGCGGGGGCACGGGCTCCCAGCCACAGCCACGCGGCCCTCCTGCTTCTCCGCTCAGGTTCGGGCATCTGGACTCAGGGGGCTGGTGGGAGGGCGCAGGTGCGGGGCCAGGGGCGGGCACGGGGAGGGACGTGTGTCCCCCTGACATGCTCACCCACACTCGGACCCCGAGGCCAGGTCCACATCCCGGGCCTGAGCTCTGGCTCCTGGTTTCAGGAGGGTCCCCCTCAATGGGGTGGGAGTGAGGGCTGGAGGCACCTGTCTCCAGGGAAGGGTGGGCACTTTCTACCATGACTCTCTCAGGACACAGGACTCCCCCCTTTTCTCAGGGGCGTGGAGCGCAGGGGGCAGGGTCCTCACAGGGAGAGGAAAGGGAAGAAGATGGTAGTTTGGACAAAGCAGAATGGCCCAAACCAGTGGGAGCCGGGAGCCCCCGTTGTGGTGGGAACGCGCCCTTCCTCTGGCCCCACTGAAGGGCCGCAGGCCTTTTCGAGAAAGGGGAGCCTTGGAGGAGGCTTCAAAGAAGAGGAGGAGGACGGGTACCCTGGTGGGGTCTCTGCTCCCTCCCCTCCGACAGCCGGATGGGCCGCCACGTCTGGATGAGGCAGGACCACCTACTCTAGATAGAGGCAGTGTGGGTGGAGGGCTGCTGTCCAGCTGGGATGGGAGAGAGAGGTGGAGGGAGGGCACGAGGACTGGAAGGTCAGGTCTGAGCCACCCTGGAGGCGTCTCGGGCAGCCAAGGAAGAGGTCGGGGAGAGGCCGGCGGCGAGGTGGCCAGGAAGGTCCGAGGCGTGAGCCAACACCCAAGGCTTGTGTGCGCAAGGAAGGGAACAGGAATCCAGTCCTGGGACGCAGCTGTGGGCGGGAGGCTCGCGGGCAGGGTACCCCACTGAATTCACCAAGAGCCGCGGTCACAGGCCAGTGGAGGCTCTGGCCTCCTCCGTGGTCAGGGAGAAAAGAGCAAGGAGCTCTAGCTTGGTCTGGGGGATGAATAAGGGTGGAGTTAGAAGGAGCTCAAAAGAGCAGCGAAGCTGGTCAAGCCATTAGGCTGGTGCCTCGCGGCGACCCTGGCGGGTCCTCACTCTCTGATGAAAGTAGCTTAGTCACCTACAGGACTCACTGGCTACATGCTCCCTAAAGAATTCCCTGCACAACTGGGGGAACCTCTGCCCCAAGCTTGTGGTCTGAAGGAGAAACCCTGGATCCCTTCAGAGAGGCTGGGGGAGTCTCCCGCCCCAGGTGCCGGCACCCAGTAAGGAACCAGCACTGATGAGGCCCCCCAGACTGCTTCACACGTACAGGAGCCAAAAGGGTGCCCACATTTCAGGGCCTTCTAAGCCGTTTTCTGTGTGTATGTGTGGACCACTGGACCGCTTTGTCAATTTGGTGAAGCCTATAGATTTCTTCCCAGAAATGTGTGGGTTTTTTTTAAAATAAAAGGCATCTTTTGTGTGTGTGTGTTATTTTTAAATGGATAAAATAGAATACTAGATTAAAATTCATACTCAAATATAGTTATTAAAGTATAAAAATCATGATAATTTAATAAGCACACCTCTTAATTAACCCATTATTTAATAAGATATAGGGGGAGGTTTCATAACCACCATCCTTTTGAAGTAGTGATGAGTATAAGTGATATTTTGATATAGGCAAAATAACTGTATTATGATGTGAAAATACCTGATTTCTATTACAAATACTGCCAGTACTGATGTGACTTATTGACTACATTTATTATTGAAGAAAGTGCTAAGTTTAGAGAAAATAAAGATGTAAATTTTTTTCCCATTCAGGTTCACAGTTCTCTTGAATTCTATCTAAGGCTCCTCTGGGGATGCTGGACCTCTATTAAGAGCCTCTGTTTATCGTATAAAGCCATGGAGATTTGGGGGTCCATATGTTCCAACAGCAGCGATAGCACTAATTATCCTAACACATTCGTTGGTCTTACTTGGCCTGGAAGGGGCCCCAGCCCTATACAAGGAACTTGACCTTCACATCATCTTATTGTGAAGGCTGAATAATGCCCCCCAAAACGCCCATGTCCTCATGCCCAGAATTATGAGGATGTGACTTTATATGGCAAAAGAGACTTTGCAGCTGTGATTAAATTAAGGATTTTGAGATGGAGAGATTATTCTGGATCATCCAGATGGGCCCAGAGTTATCACAAGGGTCCTTATAAAAAGGAGACCAGGGACCCCCCTCCTGGTGGTCCAGTGCTTAGGACTCTCTGGGTCCAATAATCCCTGGTCAGGGATCTAAGGATCCTGCGAGCCGTGGGACGTGGCCAAAAACAAAATAAAAAAGAAGGAAACTGGACAGGAGTGGGGATGTGATGACCGAAGCAAGAGGTTGGAGTGATGTGAGAAGAGGCCACGAGTCCAGGGACGCAGGTGGCTTCCAGAGGTTGTGGAGGGCCCCCTGAAGGCTCCAGAAGGAACTCAGCCCTGCTGACACGTTGGTGATAGGCTTCCGACCTCCAGTACGATCACAAATTTGGGTTGTTTTAAGCCACTATGTTTGTGGTAATTTATCACAGCAGCAGGAAGCGAATATGCTTAAGTAAGACACATCATCCCACTTCAAGACATTTTGTGGAGGTGCCCTGTGTGCGCCCTGTGTGCGTGAAGTGCCGTGGTCTTACTCACAAGCTGAGTGACTTTTTTTTTTTTTTTGCGGTACGCGGGCCTCTCACTGCTGTGGCCTCTCCCGTTGCGGAGCACAGGCTCCGGACGCGCAGGCTCAGCGGCCATGGCTCACGGGCCCAGCCGCTCCACGGTATGTGGGATCTTCCCGGACCGGGGCACGAACCCGTGTCCCCTGCATCGGCAGGCGGACTCTCAACCACTGCGCCACCAGGGCAGCCCCTGAGTGACTTTTTACACTTTCTACTCTGTGTAGCCACCCCGGGACCAAGATATGGAGCAGCACAGTTCCCAGAAGCCTCCCTCAGGGTCCCTCCCAGGCAGCAGCCCCGGGGGACCCCTCTTCTGACCTCTGTCCCCGTGGATTAGCTATCAGTTCGTCTACTGGTAAATGGGTGGAATCGTGCCTTACACACTGTCCGCTTCTTTCACTCAGCGTTGCATCTGCGAGATGGACCTTTGTTGCCGCTTCTCAATGTCTGTGTTCAGTTTAGTCCTTTTATCCGTTTGGTAGGAAATTATTTTTATTTATTTATTTATTCCTTTATATTGAAGTATAGTTGATTTACAGTGTAGTGTTTTAGGTGTACAGCACAGTGATTAAGTTATACATACATATATATCTACTTTTTTCAGATTGTTTTCCCTCACAGGTTATTACAGCATACTGAGTAGAGTTCCCTGTGCTACACAGTAGGTCCGTGTGGGTTATCTGTTTCATACACAGGAGTGTGTATATGTTAATCCCCAACTCCTAATTCACGCCCGCCCCCCAGGAACTTCTTACAACCTTGCCCCCAGAAACAGGTGGAAATAGAGGCACCGTCCCCTCCGCCCCCAGTCCCACGGCTGCCCTGAGATGGACTCCAGCCCTCAGATCTCGTCCTGGTTCCTCCTCCCAGAGACCAGGGCCTTGCTCAGCGGCCACAGGGATAGCTCCCTGGACTTGGGGTTGTCTCCCTCCAGGACCCCTGCTGACACCATTGCCTGAGCTTTTTGTGGTGAAGATTGTCTTCAGCACCAGAAGGTCCTGGGGACCTTTTATGTTCTCTGTCCTTCCTGTCGCCTCTGACCTTTCACGTAGGGTAGCTCTACCCAGCCCCCCGGAACCACCCTGCTCTCTGTCCCTCCTCTCTGTCCCCTCCTCTCTGTCTCCTCCTCTCTGTCCCTCGTCTCTGTCCCCTCCTCTCTCTCCCCTCCTCTCTGTCCCTCCTCTCTGTTCCCTCCTCTCTGTCCCCTCCTCTCTGTCCCCTCCTCTCTGTCCCCTCCTCTCTGTCCCCTGCACTCTTCCCTCCTCTCTGTCCCCTCCTCTCTGTCCCTCCTCTCTGTCCCTCCTCTCTGTCCCCTCCTCTCTGTCCCTCCTCTCTGTCCCTCCTCTCTGTCCCCTCCTCTCTGTCCCCTCCTCTCTGTCCCCTCCTCTCTCTGCATTCCCATCTACCTCCATCTGGGCCCTCCACAGGGAGCCCCCTAGTCCCCCCCGACTTTGGCAACATTTCTTTAAGGCAACAGTCAGCCTGGCCTTTCCAAGGATCCGCCCAGAGGGTCCCTCACTCTGCGAGGTGACATCTTCATTGTATACAGCCAGGGAAGCCTCACGGTGGGGGGTGGATTCCTCGCTGGCCCTTCCTGCCCCCTCACCCCCCCCTCAGGGTCCCCTCTGGCCTCAGCTCTGCCTGGAGAGGGTCCTCGCTGGGCCATGGGCCCCCCAGCCTGTGGTTTCCGGTTGCCAGAGCGACTCAGTGTGGCTGCGCTGGGGGTTGGTTGGCGGGACAGCGGAAGAAGACGTTTCCTGAGCTGCAGGGCCTGGGCCCCGAGTCCAGGGTGACGGGCCTGCTGCCGGACAGCCAGTCAGTGTCCTCAGCCTCCAGTCGGCACCGTCGCCCGCTGGCAATTCGCTGCTTTTGTTTTTAACATCAAAATATCCTCTTCATTACTAATAAAGCTGATGGGCGAAGTCGGCCTTCAATCTGCAGTCAAGAGGGTTGCCAGTATCCCTCACTCCCTAGTTTATTTTATTGTTTAATTTTTATGTTGTTTTGGAGTACAGTTGATTTACATGTTGTGTTAGTTTCCGGTGTACGGCAGAGTGAATCAGTTATACACATATATGTATCCACTCTTTTTCAGATTCTTTTCCCAAATAGGCTATTACAGAATTTGAGTTCCCTGTGGTCTACAGTAGGTCCTTGTTGGTTATCTATTTTATATGTAGTAATGTGTTTATTTTATTTTATTTTGTTTTAAGCTTATTTATTTCTTTTTATTTTTTCCAGACGCGAAATCCAGTTTTAAACCACTTTTTATTGAAGTGTACTTGATTTGCAATGCTGTGTTAGTTTCAGGTGTACAGCAAAGTAATTCAGTTATATATACATATATATACCTATTCTTTTTCAGAGTCTTTTCCATTATAGGTTGTTACAGGATGTTGAATATAGTTCCCTGTGCCATACAGTTGGTCCTTGTTGTTTATCTATTTTATATATAGTAGTGTATTTCTGATAATCCCAAACTCCTAAAAGAAATCCAGTTTTAAAGCTGTTGCCGTAGAGAATTTTACATTATTCCTTGTGTTTTCTCAAGCACTTTTTTTTTTGGCCAGCATCGACAAGAGTCTATTTTTATTTATTTATTTTCTGGCTGCACCGCGCGGCTTGCGGCATCTCAGTTCCCTGATCAGGGATTGAACCCAAGCCACAGCAGTGAAAGCCCGGAATCCTAACCACTAGGCCACCAGGGAACTCCTATTTTTAATTTTTTAGAAAATATTTTAAAAATGTTAATTCAGTTTTTGAAGGTTACTTTCCATTTACAGTTAGGACAAACTGTTGGCTGTCTTCCCCGTGTCGTATTGATGCAACAGTCCCCGAGCCTGTCTCACACCCATAGTCTGTGCCCTCCCTTCTCCCGCCCCGTGTTACCCCGCCCCCCGTAACCGCTAGTTTGTTCTCTAGACGTGCCTCACCTCACTCCCTCTTTTCATTGAACTGACTCCCCGCAAACTTCCAACTGGCCTGTGTGAGAAAGAACTACAACCTGTGATTTGAGAATACGGGTCACAACCCAAAGTGGGAGACGCAGGGAGAGAGTCAGGGGGGCCTTTACACGTTTTATTTAGGGGATGACGGGCGTAGAACAGAAGGAGGGAAGCAGCTCTACCCGTGGGCAGTTCCCCCTCCTTCTGAGAACCTCCCCCGCGCCAGGACCACAGACAAACCCCTCCCTGGAAGACAGCCTGCAGAGTTTTGTTTCGCAAGCTGCTCCCAGGCTGCAGAGGCAGGCACCTGCCTCCTTCTGCTGCCCTTGCCTCCTGGGAGTTCAGGTGCCTCGGCCTCATCAGGGTTTCAAATAAGAAAGATTTGTTGTCCTTGCCCTCATTAGTTCCTTTTTTTTTTTTCTTAAAGAAAAATGAGCTCAAGAAAGAGAAGTCTGCGCATAAGAACGTCTCTAGGCCGGGCTGGAGAGGCTAGGAAGGAAAGCTACCTAAGATTCATTCTTATAAACATCATGATAAATAACGCGGATTTCAACAGACGGCTATAAATAACATCTAATGTTTGCACTCAACAGTTTCAGGCTCTCAGGTGATGGCCTGGGACAAGTGGCCGCCCGGTCCTGCCCTGCTGGCTCGCCGCCCGGTCACCTAAGCCTCCCTGTTTTCAGAGGTTGTTTTCTGCATCTCTCTCAGAGACTGTAGGCGCGCCAGCCCCTCCCTCTCTGCCCTGGGCGATCTTGGGGACCTGCCCCTTGGTGGGAGGACATCTGACGGGGAGGCCACTGGGTTACCGGTTTCCTTCCTCAGCGGCTCACAGGCCCGCAGCCTCGCAGATGTGCTCCCTGGGTTTGTTTTGATAGCTTGTTTGAAAAACAGTTCCTATCCACCAGCTGTTCAGATAATCATATTCCAAGTGGCAACCAACTGGGATTATTTTGGTTGCTGTTTACCCTGACCAGCATGGCTCAGCTGGAAAATATGGACCTGGGTTGGGGGTCCCCTTTCTTGTTCTTGTGATTGCCGCCCAGATTGGCCATAAGGAAGCCTCCTTTTCTGCTTTCCTCCCCTGGGAGCCCTGTGCTCCCCGGGGAGACGACGAGGGGCAGGAATCTGATGGAAGCTTCAGGAACGTGGGTGTTCTTGGCATCGGTGACCCTCACCCAAAATCAGACCGTTTCACCATCAGTACTGGGACGTTGTGTCCCCGCTTGTGCAGGGATGGAGGGAAGGCCTGGCTCAGAGGTTGAGCTTGTCCTTTGAACTCTCCCTCCAATGCCCCAAACCTTCCAGGCCTAAAATCAAACTTCCCACGGGCCCACCCAGCCCTAGCACCCCTACCCTCTTCCCTCAGCGTGCACACGGCACCCACTGCTCCCCACGCACCCACACCAGGCCTGCTGTCCCCCCTGGCCTTCCTGTCCCTTGACCCCCGAAGTCAGGGGTTCGCCAAGCCTGGCTGGTTTTCCCGGGGCCTTTTTTCCTCTGCCTCTATCTCTCCTTTCCCAGCTCCACTGCCTCTGCCCACAGGTGCCCCGTCACCAGTCCCTTTCACCGTGGCAGGAACTTTCCATCACTGTCCCAGCCGTCTTTCCTCCTCTTCAACTGCACTAGGCTCAGCTTCCTAACGCTGCCCTCTGTTGTCACTTACCTGCTCAAACCCCCTTAGCCCCTGCCCGCTGTGTGCAGCTTGGAGTGACAGGACCTTGCCTGCCGTCCCAGGCCCTCGGCACTCTGGTTCCAACCTCACCTGATCTCCCTCTTTTGCTCCGTCCTGCCCCCTCCCCCTGTCTTGTCAAGCTCACATCTGTGCTTTCCAGCAGGGCTGATTCCAGAGGCTGCCCCTCCCTTGACAGACTCCATGAACGCACTTCCTGGAGTTGTACGGCCTGTGCGACAAGAGGGCCTCCGGGCCTTTGCACATGTTGCTTCCTTGTTCTGGAGGGCCGTCCTCCCCCAGCTGCCTGTGAAAACCAAACAATTCTTCAAATGTCACTTCTTCCATGAAGCCTTCGGTGATCATCATTGCTTGAAAGGGTAGCTCATATTCACAGATCTCTGAAAAAAACTGTACCTTACGCTTATAATTTTCTTTCTATTTCAGATTTTGCTTAGAACGCAAACCTCCATAAAGACGATTGATTACTTTCCTGTACATCATTTGCTGTGCCTAGCGCTGGGGCTGGCACATAGTAAGTGCTCCATAAGTTTTTGTTGGACGAATGAAAGAATGAATGACTTACGTTGGGCTTGGCTCCGCCACGTCTCACTGTGAACCTCTGGTTGCATTTAAGTTCAGGTACACGGCCTCCCCTCCTAATTTACTACGAGAAGCAGAGAAGGATTGAGTCGAACCCTGAAGATGGTCCCTCCGTTACCCAGACTCACTTAATGGCGAAGCAGCGATTCTCAGGTACATGAGTCCACAGAATACTAACTGGTCCAGTGCTTTGCAAACCATCGCTCAGAACGCTGGGCCCCAGGATACGTCTCCAGGGCGCGGGGGTCGGGGGCGGCAGAGGGCTGTGGATGAGGGAGCGTTGGGCCCCTGCCCCACTTCAACCAGGTCAGCTCTGCTTGTTTCTGTGTCACACCTTGAGGTCTGGTAGAAGCTCTATTCAACCAGAGGCCCCCCAAAATTTTTTAATGAAAAACAGAAACTACAAAATATATATCTGTAGTTCAACTGGGTAGACATCTTACAAGAAATGCCCGTCTAAACGTATTTGTAAGGCCCTTAAAGCACATTCCGCAGTATCCAATCCAGAGCAGTCACCCACACTGCCACAGGACAGCCCCCCGCAAAGAGTCATCGGGTCCAAATGGCCCCTTTGTCCAGGGAAAGAGCAGGAGGATGGGAATCAGTGCCAGGCTTTAGCTCGGTTCTGCCATGAACAAGCCGTGTAACTTACACCAAGGGCTTTCCCTCCCTAGACGCTGCAGCTCATTTACAAGTGCGAGTGTGGGGCGACCCCCCTTGGGAAGGCAGGGCTGCACAGTGGTTAGGGGCGTCCCGGGTGAGCCTGATGGGGGCGGGGGCCGCTGGGAGACGCGCACCAGGGCAGGAGTGCCTAGTGCTGGGCGCCCCGGTCTCCGCCGAGCCTGTGGATCTGGGAGGCCCGCTCCAGCTCTCTCACTCGGAGACTGACTCAGCTGGCAGCCGTAGGGCCCGGTTGCCGGGGGAAATGCTGTCGGCACATTTATTCTGGGTTTGGATATTTAAGGAGCTGGGTGTGTGGCACGACGTTTCGGAAGTGCTTGGGGAGGGAGGGGTTGCGGACCAGGGCTTTTTTTTTAACCGTTACAGATATCCTGTCCTGATCTCTCGGTCCACAAAGAGTGATTTTCTTCCCTAAGAATCGGACGTGGGTTCTGCCCATTGTGTCTGCCTGGCTGTGCGGCCTGGCAGGAAGCAGGTGGCCCAAGGTGGGACCTGGCTGCTGTGGGTCCCCATCCCAGTGCCACCCTGCCCCCTGGACGAGAAGCCTGGCAGTGGCCACCTGGCCCGTGCCATCCTCCACCTGGCGTGACACGAGGGAGTGGTCTGGGCCCTCAGGAGTCTCGGGGCCCGGGTGACAGCACAGGGCCCCCGGGGACGCTGGGAGCGCGGGCTTCCTCTTCCTCCCTGGCTGTTTGCACTGGCTCCGGAAACTCTGGCTGAAAGCTGGGACTTTGTTTTCAACCCTCTGCGTCATTTTTTACTATTTGAATGGGCTCTTTGGGCTGCTTTTAGGAAGGTGGTTCTTTTGTCACTTTTCTCACTCAGGATGTTGTTGCCAATAGATTTCCTCACAGACGCTGTCTGCTGCCTTTGTTTTCCTTTCCAGATGCATATGGAGAAATCTTGCAGAACTGAGGCCCCGTCAGCGAATTGCACCTGTGGTGCGGTGAGTGGCACAGGGTAATGCTTCTCTCATGACATTTACTGTTTTCATTTCTGCTCACAGAGGTCATTGTGTCCACATGCTCATGGTAGCACATTTGAGAAGTAGAGGAAATAAATATAGGTGATATAGGAGGAAAATAAGTACCACCTGTAGTTCCACGCCGGCCAGAGATCGACACATGGCAATCTGGTGTTGGTTTCTTTTTTTTTTAATTGGGCTCATCCTGCGCACAGTGTAAAGGAACCGGCTTTTCACACCCCGCACTGTAGCATTAACGATGTCCCCTGCCCTCGAAGTCTTGTGGGTGCAGTTTGGAAGCCTCTGTGGCTCTCCTTTGGCTCTGCCACCAGCAAAGCAACATCCAAGACATTAGCCCACGTTAAGGAGGAAGGAGGACAGGAAGACTGCACAGCATGATCCGTGTTTGTATGTAGAGCTGAGACGGGTGGGATAGTGGGTGACTTTTATTCTATTATCATTATCTTCTTTCTCTTCTAGAGTTTGCACGTTTTTCTGTAACAAACCTGAGAGTAGAGGCAGGTGATGTGATCCGAGGTGCAAGCTCAGTTCTGCCTCCAAACCAGGTGAGTTTCTTGGCCGCCCTGGGCCTCAATTTCCTCACCTCTAAAGGGTGACTGCTGATGCTACCTACCTCACAGGTACATTTTGAAGGTCAGGTGTAGGTGAAATGATGCATAAGAAGCCCAGTGAAGGCCCAGGGATGGGAACCATTGTGGCTTTACAGTATAATCATACCAATTCTAGAAGTTACAGGATTATAGGCTGAATTATGTCCCCCAAACATTCATCTGTTGACATCCTAACCCCTAGGAGCTCAGAATGTGAAATTATTTGGAGACAGGGGTCTTTACAAGGGTAATTACATGAAAATAAGGTCCCTAGGGTGGACCCTAATCCCATGTGACTGGTGTCCTTAAAAGAAGAGTTGATTAGGACGCAGACGCACACGGAGGGAAGACCACCTCAGGGCACAGGGAGAAGACAGCCTCTCCAGGCCAAGGAGGGAGGCCTCCAAAGAAACCATCCCTGCCGACACCCTGACCTTGGACTTCCAGCCTCCGAACGGTGAGAAAATAAATTCTGTTGTTTAAGCCTCCAGCCCTTGGTCCTCCGTTATGGCCGCCCACGTGAACTGACCACAGGTCCTTAATGGGAATGTTGGTGTCACCGTTGTTCATGGTCTGAGTCTCCACCCTGAGGTCCTTACCACCTAAGCACGCTGTTGAGAGAGCTCGTCCGAGCAGGACACGGCCCCGGCCCCCTTCCCACTCCTGGAGCCCCTCAGCTTCCCGGGGGCCCTGTTCTCCTGCTTCCCAGGGCCGTCTCTCCCAGGCGATGGCTCTCGACGCCCCTGGAGGGAACTTGCTCCTTCCCCCTTCGGGAGCCTCACTCCGCTGTTTCCCGCCCAAGATGCCCCTCTCGAGGGCACGTCTGCCCTTCAATGAGGTGGATTTAAAACTCTCCCAATGCCAACAGGAGACTGTGTTCGTGCCTGCTCCACTGGGATCACCAACACGATGGTCCCTTAGGGTGGGTTTTTTTTAATGTTTAACTTTATTTATTTATTCTTAACTTTGAAAACTTTTGGTGTGGTCAGAACACTTAACATGAGATCTACCCACTTACCGAAATTTTGTTTTTGTTTTTGATTTTGTTTCTTTGGCTGCACCGCACGGCTTGTGGGATCTTAGTTCCCTGACCAGGGATCGAACTCAGGCTCCAGCAGTGAAAGCTCTGGGTCCTAACCTCTGGACCAGTAGGGAATTCCCAGCAAAATTTTAAGTCTATAATCCATCATTCTTTTTTTTAATTTATTTTAATTTTTATTGACATATAGTTGATTTACAATGTTGTGTTACTTTCTGCTGTACAACAAAGTGCTTCAGTTATATATATATATTCTTTTCCATTATGGTTTGTTATAGGATATTGGATATAGTTCCCTGTGCTCTACAGTAGGTCCTTGTTGTTGTTTATCTATTTTTATATATAGTAGTTTGTATCTGTTAATCTCAAACTCCTAATTTACTCCTCCCCCACCCCCCTCCCCCTTGGCAACCACAAGTCTGTTCTCTATGTCTGTGAGTCTGTCTCTGTTTTGTAAATAAAGTCATTGGTGTCGATACATATCATGTATCATGTAAGTGACCTCATCTGGTTGTGATCCACGACTGTTGACTATTGATACAGTGTCGTACAGCAGATACTTAGAGCTTGTTCATCTCACTTGACTGAAACTTCATGCCTGTCGATCAGTAATTCCCCATAATTCCCCTCTCTTTCCAGTCCCTGGCAACCAGCATTGCGCTCCGATTCTATGAATGTGACCTTTTAATTTCAGATACCTCATGTGAGTGGAACCATGTCTTTCTGTGACTGGCTTATTCACTGAGCGTAATGTCCTCAAGGTTCACCCATGTTGTCCCATTTTGCAGAATTTCTTTCTTTTTAAAGTCTGAATGGTGTTCTGTCGTATGCCTCTATCACATGTCTTTATCTGTTCACCTATCGATGGACATTAGGTCATTTCCACATCTTGGCTATTGTGAGTGATGTCATAATGAATACAGGAGTGCTAATACCTCTTTGAGATCCTGAATTCAGTTCATTTGGATAAATCCCCATTAGTGGGATTGCAGGGTAGGATTCTGAAGACACGGAGAGGAGATCCCTGGAGCTGTGCCTGCAGCGCTTCCTCGGGTTACAAAGGCACCGCTAGCCCTGCACTGGGAGCGCAGGAAAGTGGTTGGGGGTGAGGATATTTTTGTCTTGCAAACTGGAGGCCAGGTCTTTCTCCTGGGCCAGGGAGTCAACCAGTGCGCACCTCATCTGCTAAGTCATCCCCTGTTTTCTCAGGAGACAGTCTTATAAATCTGGCTAATAACTCCCATTTCATTTCCCCAAACTCCATTAGAGGGAAGTTATAATGAAGCTCAAATACTCGCCAGGTTATTCACGGGAAAGACCTCTGGCTTTTAAAAAATGCATTTTAGGTGGCCAGATTAATCTAGCGGCACGTTACAATACAGCCCTGCTGAAGTTTTGCAGGAGATTCCTGGCACCCGGCATTGTACCTTGCACAATGCTGCCAGGAGCGTGAATTATCTTTACAGGAAGAGGCGAGAATTAATATGTCAGATGGAAAAGACCCAGCTGGCAGCACCTGATGAAAACCCAGGACCCTTGTTCCTTGTCAAGGTTCTTCAAGGTTAGAGTCATAATTGCACGACTGAGGACCAAGCACCTTCGGCCGGCCGCTCCCCGAGAAGGGCACCAGGCAGAGCAGCAGAGAATTTACGCGCTGCGCCCCTCCCTCTGGCCCTGCTCACCCACAGCCTTGGAAAGAGGCACGTACCTAGATGCTTAACGTATGGCAGGCACGTTGAAAAAAACATGCTGATTTCATTCCTTTTACTACCTCCCTGGCAGAGCAAGTTAATTAAAAAAAAAAGTATGATCGCTGCTTTGAGTTCACTTAAGAGGTTGATTTGCAATGTAAATGTATGCATTTGTATGGTATATACATTAATATAAAAGTAATAATAACGATGATAGTATCTATCACTAAATGAGCTCCGGACCCTGGGGAAGGATAACTACACAGATTATCTATAACCCCACGAAGCCAACATTATTCGGTTCATTTTATTGATGGAGAAACTGAGGCTCAGAGTGGTTAAGGAACTTGCCCAAGGTCACACAGTTGATATGTGACGGGATTCAACCTAAGCTATAAGGTAGTATTTGTGGCAGGGTGAACCGAAGCTTCCCTCTGAACACTCGGCCCCAATCCCACTTAATCCCCACCAAGATCAAGGGAGAAACCTGGACATGAGAGATTGACAGGCCCCTGTTCATTGTTGTGTATATGAGGAAGCTGAGGACTGTAACCGGGAGAAGATCATATCTACCTCCAAGAAATGCAATGTTATTAAGACACAAGTAGGTTAAGAGCAAAAGGATGAAAAAAGATATGCTATGCTAATCAGTAATCAAAAGAAAGCTGGAGAGAGAATATTAGTATCAGACAAAGCAGATTACAGAACAAATAAAATATCAGGAATTAAAAAGTCATTTCATAACGATAAAGGGATCAATTAATCCAGGGGACATAACAATTCTAAATGTTATGCACTGAATAGCAAGGCTTCAAAATACATGAAGGAGAAATGAATAGAATTGCAAGAAGAAACAGACAAACCCACAATTACCGTCAGAGATTTCAACACCACTCTGTCAATAATTAGTAGAACAAGTGGACGGAAGATCAGCAAGGATGTAGACAACCTGGGCAACCCTCCACCAACTCAGCCTGATTGACGTTTATAGATCACATCACCCAACAACAGCAGGGTACACATTCCTTGTTAGCGCACACGAAGACTTACCAAGATGCATAATACTCCGGTCCATAAAACAAGTCTCAACACATCTAAAAAGATTCAAGTCATACAAAGTATGTTCTCTGACCACGGTGGAAGTAAATCACAAATCAGTAACAGATATTTGGAAAATCTCCAAATAATGGTACATGGAATAATACATTTATAACTAGCCAATGAGTCAAAGAAGAAATTATATGATTATCTCAGTAGCCATAGAAAAAGCATTTAACAAAGTCCAACATTTGTTCCTGATTAAAAAACAAAACTTTAGTAGTAGAAGGGAACTTTCTCAGCCGAATAAGAGGCAGCTACAAAAAAATAAATAAAATAAATGCATAGCTAACATAATGAATGGTGAAAGGCTAAATCCTTTCCTTTTCTAAAGATCAGAAATAAGACAAAGATACCTGCCTTCACAACTTCTACTCAACATTTTACTGGAGTTTCTAACCAGGGAAATTAGGAATGATTTTGTTTTAAGGGACTTTGGGTCACTTGCAAAAGTAAGCCCATGTTGCAAAAGTGAAAATTTGCTATTATGTACAATTAAAAAGAAATCTTACTGACCATGAAGATGTTTCTAGGAGCAAACTTACAGCATTGTTGCTGAAATGCATGCTGTCCTCCAAGAGAACTTGTTTATTTGGAATATCACTTCTGAAGAGATTGTTTGTCAAACAAAACCAAACAAAAATAAGTCAACTTCCTTTAGACCTAATCTCTCCCGTCTATCTTCAGTGGGTTCTGGGGACTCCTGGGGGCTTCTGTATTCTTATGACTTCCTGGAGAAAGGCCAGACTTTGGTCTCAAATAAATCAACAAAAATGTGTTGTGCGCCCAGCATGGAGGTGCTGATGGAAGCAGACATTGGCTTTATCCCTGGAAGAGTGTCAGGACTCCGTGACCAGTTTCTCCTGCAAATAAGTTTCCCGTCTCTTGTCAGTATGACAATTAATTACCAGGCACCTACAGGCTACGTTTAACAAGAAGTGCCACATTTCTGCTAACGTTTTCTTTTCCAAACCTTCATTCATTTACTCATTTGACAGATATATACTGGACACTTATTTTGTGCCAAACAATCTTCTAGGTGCTGGAGATACAGCATTGAAGAAAACGCAAAATCTCGCCTTCATGGTAGCTTGCATTCTAGCGGGAGACACATACGATAAGCCTAATATAAATGAAGTAGACGGTATGTAAGAGGGTGATAAGGGCTCTGGAGGTGAATGAAGCTGCGGAGGGAAATAAGAAGTACCTGTGGGTGGGGAAGGATTTACAACAAGGGAAATCCTCATGGAGAAGGCGACGTTCAAACAAGGACTTGGAGGAGGTGGGGAGTGAGACGTCTGGATTCCAGGGCAAGGACAGCCGGGCAGTAGTAATGGCCTTGAGCTGGGAGGGCTCCTGGTCTTTTCAAGGGACACCAAGGAGGCAAAGGAAAAGACTGTCTGCACGAGTGAAGTCCTAGTCAGGTCAAATAAAGACGAGTCTTGCAAAGCGGGGTCCTCCAGGGAACCACCAGACAGCTACGGGGATAGGGTTTTGACCCTCTTCTGCCAGGCTGCTGCTTTTCGCTGGGATTGAAGGCTGTTGGTTTTCAAGGCTACTGGGGGGAACTGGGGAGGCGGGGGGACGAGAGTAAGGCAAGTTACAACACCGTAAAGCTCACGGTTCTTACTGAGATTCTGCCTTTTTCTTTTCCTAGTAAACACTCTCCGATTGCTGCAAGCCTTTGGTTAATGTTCTGAATTCTGCAAAAGTTGATGATGATGATTTTTGCCACGGTTCTCAGAGAGGATGATCAGAGGTCTTTACACCATCCTTCCCGCCGACACTGCTCTAGAAGGGACGCTTGAGGCTGGAAATTGATGTAAACGAAGTTGATTGAGCAGGGTGCGCCCAGAGTTTTCTGTGAGTATGCAACTGTGAGAGGGGAGAAGCATTTGGCTGGCTCAGGGGCCCAGGCAGCAGAAGAGTGGGAATAGGGCAGGATGGATAGCTTGGGGCCATATCCAAACTGGCATTTGACGCTTTTAAGGAGATAAGTAAACATGAATCTTTGAGGAAGATTAAGCTGGCAGTGGGTCCAGGAGGTGAGCTGGAATAGACGGAAGAAGACTCATCACTTTAGTCAGAAGGGAATGTTGTATGCCTGAGAGAAGCAATGGTAGCTTGGATGGGAGAGCATCCCCAAGGAAGCTTTGGTTGATGATGGGTTATTGGCGGGGGGGCTTCTAAGTACTGTTGTTTTTTGGAGTTATTGACAGTGAGACCCCCCCGGCCCTAAGTTTTCTTCTTGCCATCCCAGAAATTATATAGCTTCCAGTGGGGCCCTTTTGGCCTCACCCTCTTATACTGCTTGACCCCATGAAGCACCCTCACATCTTGAATATCTTGAGTCTCTTGACGTTCGTGGCCAGTAATTCCCCCAACAGTACTGCTCCGGTGTGGGGAAGCATAGCCAGGCTCTACTGTAAACACACAGGAAGTTCTGGAACCCTATGGGGGCCCTCATTTCAGGAAATCAGTACATTTGTCATCCATTTGCTGGTAGGGTCACTGTGCAGAGAAAAGAGGGGCTTGGCACTTTGCTTCGGGGATCACCGATAACCAGACCCTCTCTTGCAGGTGCCGTGGCCCGCACGTCAGGGTTGGGGGAGGGGAACACACGAGACACAGCAGGAGCCGAGACTGCCCTGTGCTGCCGTGTCTCCCAGGTGGCAGGTCCAGATCCTTCTTCAGAACACTGGGGTCTTTTCAGACGACCTGAGAAAGACCTCTGGTTCCAGGCCAGCTCAGGCCCACAGTGACCTCAACAGTGGAAAGAATGATCTGGTCAGACACTCAGCGTCTCCCCAGGTGTGTCCCATGGAATTCTGGTCCCACAAGTGTCTCCTCCAGACAGAGAGGTCTGACGAGTGAGAAAGTGCTTCATTCTCCATTTCTTTCTAGAAGCCACGCAGTACATGTGAGCACATCAAAGCTCTGAGAAGTCGGGCAGTAAAGGAACTCAGTGTATTTAACTGAGCATCTCCTAGTCGCCACTGACCCTGGGGCTCTTTCTCCACCCAGTTTGGGGTGAGGCCTTTAACAAGGGCCTCTTCGCCTACCCTGTCTTTCTCTGGTCCTACAAATACAGCCGCCCTCTCGCATTGATGTCCAAGGGCTTCCATCAGCGCAGGCCCCTTGAAAAAAATGAGGATTTCAGTTAAATGCATAGCAAGTCACTCACCCAGAGGTCACAGCCCCACTCTGCATAATTGTCCTCCCAAATCCTGAGGAGCTTCCAGTTGCTCAGCAACTTGGAAGGCTCTATCCGCCTTCCTCCCTCAGACCCTCCTCAATGGAAAGTGGGGTGAATGGTACCAGTTCTAACCTCCCAGGATTGTGGAGGCTGCCTAACACGTGTTCACGCAGGAAACGTGCTCGGAACAGCTCCTGGCACCCAGTGAGCTTTCTACGCAAGGAATGCCCATGTTTTAGTCGTTATTGGGAACTTACTATTATTCTGTGATGTTAGCGTGGCTCTAGTACTGTTTTTTTTTTTTTTTTTGCACAAATAGTCAAATAGTCCAAAGCAGCAAGACATGACTGCAGGATGTGGACAAACTCCCCGTCTCTGTCTGTCTGTCTGTCTCTTTACACACCCACACCCACACACACTCTTGCTCTGAATTCACCGACTCCCGTTCAACTGTGTCTCAGGCCCGGGGGCCCAGTGACAGACCCGCTGAGGTATGAACTCAAAAGATGAGCGAAAGCAAGAAAAGAGGCTCTTTGGGGAAGATACCGAGGGGGAAGGGGCGGGGCCTGCCACTGTGCAGGACTGTGGCTCAGGGAGGGTCTCGACAGTTTTACGGGAACAGCTCAGCGAGCTCTGGGCCAGCCCTGCCCACCGAGGGCAAGAAGCCCCTGGTCCCCCTCAAGGTCTGGAGAATAAGGGGTGTGCGTCGCCTTTTAGAAAATACTACCCCACACACAGGAGGGAAAAGGATGTAAGCTCGGGAAGGACATTCTCCCTGGAGGTAAAGGCTGGGGAAGGCCGGGCTCCCTGCCTCCGGAGGAGAGGAAAGGGCAGTTCTGGAAGTGCTCGGCGCTCCCACCCTTCCCCACCGCCCCCTCTGCCAGAAGCCGAGAGCTGGCTTTCCCCTGTAAAAGCACGGCAGGACGGTGGGCCTTCTGCCTGTCACCAGCTAAAGAATATTTCTGAGAAAGTCACAGCCTCCTTGAGGAATGGGAGGACGGGGGGAGCCCAGGAGGCCAGGTCGGAATTTCCAAACAGAAAAGGCGTGTCCGTGACCCTCAGGGAGCAAGAACAGGGCAAGCCAAGGAGCAGCTTGGGGAACCGGGCTGCAGGGCAAGGCGCCCTTGTCTGTGTGCACTCGGGACGCCGGCCACCTGCGCCTAGTTCATGACAAACGCTCCCCACCACCCCCATGGATGCTTCCACTTCCATTGTCACCAGCTTACGAATTAAAGATGACAAAGGAAAAACACACTTTGGTGGCTGGCCTTTCTCCAGGCAAGAGGGAAGCTTCAGTTGGAATCGCTCTGCACGGGAGGTTTCCTCTTCCTTTTTCCCTGTCCCCAGGACAAGTACAGCGCCCCTGACCCTCATCAATGCCTGGCCACCTGGGCCTGGAAGTTGGGCAGATGCTCATCACGCTGCCACCACACAGAACGCAAGGGTGGGTCCCCTGTGAGCACCTGATGTCTCACCAACAGAAAAGGGACATGTCCAGTGGACAATGGGTCACCGTCTCCGTGCCCAGGCTGGGGAGGGCAGCAGTGCCTGGAGGGCGGGCCCCATGCCGGGGAGGCTCAGCGCTCTCGAGACGCCTGCATGCCGCCGCGTTACAGCCCAAACCCTGCTGTGGTGCCCAGGGGCCTCTGGAGGTGCTCCCCAGCAGGCTGCCTGGTCTCTCACTGCAGCGCCAGGGTGAAGATGAGCTCCCAGCTACCTCTGGGTTTACTGATGCTCTCAGGAGGGCTTGGAGAGGACCTCACACTGGACCCTCACTGCATCTCACAGCATCTCCTGCAGCCAGGCCCCCCTGGAGCTGGCCCAGTCACCCTGGCACCTCCAGCGAGCTGGCTGGTTCGCATGCTCTGCCCTGATATGTGTCATTTGGTTCTGATGGGGGAGGCTGTCCTCCGCTGAGGCTTCTGCTGGGCCAGGGCAGGGGGGATTCTGCAGCCCCCCGCACACCCCCAGCCAGGCCCAGGGCTCTGCTCACAGAGGCTGCCTCTCCAATCAGGGTGTGTATCTCCCATCTGTTCTGGAAAAAGTCCCCACAGGCAATCTGGGCCTGCCTGGGAAGCCAAAGCCCAGGTTTCCAGGATGGCTGGGGTCTGTCACAAAGCTCAGCTCAGTCTCTGTGCCACTACCGGGGGGCACGTGGACGCCAGTTCTTTTTTTTTTTTTTTTTTTTTTTTTGCTGTACGTGGGCCTCTCACTGTTGTGGCCTCTCCCATTGCGGAGCACAGGCTCCGGACGCGCAGGCTCAACGGCCATGGCTCACGGGCCCAACCGCTCCGCGGCATGTGGGATCTTCCCAGACCGGGGCACGAACCCGTGTCCCCTGCATCGGCAGGCGGACTCTCAACCACTGCGCCACCAGGGAAGCCCGACGCCAGTTCTTTGTGTCTGCTGGAAGAGACCGAAGGCTGTGTGAGGAAGGGGGCCGCCCAGCTGGGACAAAACATTTCATCTCGTCTTCCTGGAGGGTTAGGCAAGGCAGGACCAAGCCCTGGATCTTCCAGCACATTCTGTGCCTGGTGAGCACCCAGAGGCCCCAGCCACGTGGGGCCTGAGGCTGGATGCAGGGAGCCTGGGCTGAGCCGTGATCTGCGGGCCGGTGGCTTTTGTCCTCAGGGCTGGCTGACCACCTGCAGAGCTGGGCATCCACGGGCGTAGTGGGCACCCACCTGCCCCAAGACCAAAGCCTCCGTCCATATCACCCCTTACAAATAGCACTCACCTAGTCCAAGAGCTAAATTAGATTAGGCTTAAAATAGCCACAGGGGCAGCACCTGGTTTACTGCTCGTGGTAACTCACAGCCCCCTCATTGCTAAATGCTCATTTTCTGTGGCCAGGTCCCCTCTTTCCAAAGCTCTCGTGCTTGAACCAAACCCAAAGCTGTTTTTCTTTGGGGCCAGTTGTCGTCACGTGCTAGTAGGCAGGCCTCGTGCAGAGCAGTTTGGGAACTGTTGGCACCTTGTGTGTAAGCCTGCATCTCCCCACTGAGTGGCCCTGGAGACAGGAGAGCTGCCATCTATTCCTCTTTGTCCCCGGCCCCTTCCCCGTCCCTCGGGGTTCACAGTCACGACCTGCTCTAACTCCTGTCTCTACCCACTGTAACCAGAAGTCCCAATACTCAGGACTTGGTTTCAGGTCAACCTCCCCACTCTGCTGGGGCCACAGCACCGGGCCTGTCAGCCACGGCGGGGTAGCGGGGGCCCCGTGTGCACGGCTGTACTTGGGTTTTCAACAAACACTGATTCGGTGTCAGCTAAGTGTCAGGCAGTGTGTTATGTGCTGGGGACATGAGGGAAGAGCCATGGCTCCTGCTCTTGAGGCGTTGGAGGCTTTGACCAGAAGAGGAAGAGCTGGTCCTTTACATTTGTTTATTATTCTATCCAGCTTTACTAAGTGCCTTTCAGGTACCAGATTCAACACGAGGATGCTCCAGGTCCGACATGGAATGAAACTAGTCCCTACCCCGCAGGAGCTTGCAGCCCATGGGCAACGTTAGATTCAGCAAGGCATACAGCCCAGGGCACCACACGCAATGGCAGAAATGTGCACAGTGGATGGGGGAGGGGGCACCCAGGGGTCGTCTGCCGCAGAACACTCCAGAATTCTGGGCATGACGCTGGAGTGGAGTTTTCAAGGGCAGTGTGGTAGATCAGAGGTGGCCCCAGGGTCTTTGCACTTCCCCCACTGAGACGTAGGCTCTGTCTGTCCTAGAATCTTCAGTGGGCTAATTCGCTTGACCAGTTGGGTGCAGCAGAAGTGATGTGCCGGAACTCCCAGGGCTAGGTGAGAAAAAGCCTTGCAGCATTGACTTCCAGGCTTTTGGAACTTGTAAGCAGTCTGACCGTGCTGGGGAGGTGACATGTAGGGCCTCTGACTGGCAGTCCTCGCTGGGCCTGGCCTCCCAGCCAAGGCACCAGACATGTGAGTGAAGCCATCCTGGTCTCTCCAGACCAGCCCATCTGCTGGCTGAGTAACACTGAGTGATATCACTGATACCAGAGGAATAGAAGAATCGCTCAGCTGAGCCCAGCCCAAATTCCTGATCGGCAACATGTAAGGTGTAAGTATGAGGCCTTGGGGCCTGCACGGCGGTGGCTGGTATCCCTGTGATGGTACTCACATAACAGGGGCAGGGAGGGAGTTCTCTTGTCCTCCTGATCGCAGGGCTAGCACAGCCTGCGCCTGGGTTCTCCAGCCTGTCCTCACGTATGTCACCACCCTCCCTACTCCACAGTTAGGCATTCTTGCATTCAGATTCATCCTTTGATTTGTTTGGAATATAATAGTTTGATGTCTATTCATTACACTAAAAACAGGTGTTAACCACTTGTCAGGCCCTGGGTTCAACACTTACGTGAATTATCTAATTTAATCCTCAGGACATCCCCCCATGAGGTAGTTAGTATAGCCAGTTCTGCTATAACACTCGTTTTAAAAATGAGAACTTGTTTCGACGTAATTAATATACTAGGGAAAAACTTGAGCATGATGTGAATTTTGCGTTTGCTTCCGTATGATTTTGTCCACACGCACTCAAAACTAGGTGAACGCAGAAGACTGCACCCAGCTGCCCTGAGCTGCACGGGGATACAAGACGCAAACACCCACAGACCCCTGCCAACACCTCCAGCTACCTCGGTCCACAGCGAACAGGGAGCCACGCCCCTGCACACCAGGTGCTACCACTTTCCATCCGATTTCAGGTAATCCTCCCCCACCTCTCAACAACTCATTCACCGACACCCGCTTCCCAAGCAACTTCAGGTCTTATTCAAGGTAAAGCGCCAGACGTGTCCGTAGTGGTTAGGAATTTCTAAACCACGGAACATGTGTAAACCAGCGCTGCCATTTTTATTAGCTTTGGGTGTGTCCCTAACCCCCTTTTCCCCGTAAGCCCTGTAGTTTTAATCGTGCGATTTTGCGTAGAGGGGTGATTTTCAGGAACGCCCCTGTCGGATTGTGGCAGAACCGACTGTACCCTGATCTCCACTTTAAAGTTGAGGAAAGTGAGATTCAGAAGAGGCTGGTCCACGCTGGTAAACGTAGGACCCCAACTCACATTCCTGGCTGAGAAGCTGGACTCCGACTGGCCCTGTGCCCCTCCCCCCGCCTCCAGGTGCGCAGCATCCTTGTGATGGGAAAGGCCAGGTGGGGGAGCGCTCGGGACGCTTATCTCACGCGTCCTTGCTCCCGGCCCCGCCCCCGGAGCAGGGGCCCCGCCCACCTGGCCGCCCACATGGCCGCACACCTGTCAGCACCTCCCGAGACTGGAAGGCCGAGCGGCCTCTCCCCTCGGGCTCCTCGGCGTGCTGGGCGGGGCCTGGCGCCTGCCCGGGCCTCGGAGATGCTTCTGGAGCCCGACGGGCCTGAAGGCGAGGTTTGGCTTGGCTGCGGAGAGCCGGCAGGCGGAGCCAGGCTCTGGGGCAGCCCCACGGAATTCTAGGCACAGTCAGGACCCCCCACTTCTGATCAGAAGCCGGGAAGACGGTACCCTGCGGCCCGAGGCCATGGTAAGCTCCCCCAAGGGGAGAGTCAGACGCCGGCCCCTCCCGGCCACTCGTCCCGGATCTGAGGCTCTTCACCCTCCTTTGAGGGCTCTGTCAGGACCCCGCTTCCCTTTGACAGCTGAGCGCACACTTCCTGGGCCTCCAGGGAAAGCCCTACCCCTGCCATCCGCAAGACCCTCTGTGTCGTCAGGCTCGGTGCCCTGTGCTTTCCATGCTCCTTTGGTAATGAACCATGTCCACTTTGGGGTGACTGGGCTCCCGTGTACAGGCAGGTTCCAGTTAGGGGCGAGCTGTGTTCTCAGGTGCGTTGTAAGCGGGCCGCTGCGATCAGAACGCGTGTTCCCGTAGAAGCTCTTAGGATGGAGGGCGGGCCCCCAGGTGAACCTCTAAAGGCCTAACAAGCCACGAGGCGGCTGAGCGGGGCCAGAGCGGGGCTGAGTGCCGGGGCACGCAGGACGGGGACAGGAAAAGAGTTGCTTCTGCCTGAGCGCAAGAGCAGCTGTCAGAAAAAACCCAAAACATTGGAAGGGCTTCCATCTCTCCTGCATCGCCTTCCCATTTTCTGTTACCCTCCGCGGCCCCGGGCCAGTTTTGACACAGGAGGTGCTTCTGAAGAAATGAAATGAGAAGCTGTGGGGAGTTGTCTTCAAGCAGGCCTTTGGCTACCACGTTGAAGGGGCTTTCGATTTTTTTTTCCTTTACGTCGTAATGGACAGACTCGGGGGGAGACTGATTTAGATTCAAATATCTGAAGGAAGTTTATTGTTTTTTTTTAAACTGAAGTATAGTTGATTTGCAATATTGTGTTAGTTTCAGGTGTACAACAAAGTATGTGTAAATATTTTTTCCAGATTATTTTCCATTATAGGTATTACCAGATATTGAATACAGTTCCCTGTGCTATACAGTGAATCCTTGTTGTTTATGTATTTGATGTATAATATTTACCTTGTATCTGTTAATCCCTTCTCCTAACTTATCCCTCCCGACCTTCCCTTCCCCTTGGGTAACCATCAGTTCATTTTCTATGTCTGTGAGTCTGTTTCTGTTTTGTATGTAGATTCACTTGTATTATTTTTTAGATTCCACATGTAAGTGACTTCATATAATTGTCTTTGTCTGATTTAGTTCACTTAGTATGATAATCTCTAGGTCCATCCATGTTGCTGCAAGTGGCATTATTTCATTCTCTTTTATGACGGAGTAACATTCCATTGTATAAATATACCACATCTTCTTAAACCAATTGTCTGTTTTGTTTTTTTTAATAATTTTTTAAAAATTTATTTTATTTTTAGCTGCATTGTATCTTCGTTGCTGCACGAGGGCTTTCTCTAGTTGTGGCGAGCGGGGGCTACTCTTCGCTGCGGTGTGTGGGCTTCTCATTGTGGTGGCTTCTCTTGTTGCAGATCACAGGCTCTAGGCGTTTGGGCTTCAGTAGTTGTAGCACGTGGGCTCAGAAGTTGTGGCTCGTGGGTTCTAGAGCACAGGCTCAGTAGTTGTGGTACACAGGCTTAGTTGCTCCACGGCATGTGGGATCTTCCTGGACCAGGGCTCGAACCCGTGTCCCCTGCATAGGCAGGTGGATTCTTAACCACTGCACCACGAGGGAAGCCCAAACCAATTGTCTGTTGATGGACACTTAGGTTGGTCCCTTGTATTGGTTACTGTAAATAGTGCAGCTATGAACATTGGAGTGCACATATTTTTCCAAATTAGAGTTTTCACCTTTTCTGGATATGTGCCCAGGAGTGGGATTGCTGGATCATAGGGTAGCTCTATTTTTATGTTTTTAAGGAACCTCCATACTGTTCTCCATAGTGGCTGAACCAGTTTACATTCCCAACAACAGTGCAAGAGGGTTCCCATTTCTTCACACACTCTCCAGCATTTATTGTTTGTAGACTTTTTCATGATGGCCACTCTGACTAGAGTGAGGTGATACTTCATTGTGGTTTTGATTTGCATTTCTCTCATAATTAGTCATGTTGACCATCTTTTCATGTGGCTGTTGACCATCTATATGTCTTCTTTGGAGAGATGTCTATTTAGGTCTTTTGCCCATTTTTTTATTGGGTTTTTTTTTTTTTAATTGTATGAGCTGTTTGTATATTTTGGAAATTAATCCCTTGTCGGTTGCATCATTTTTAAATATTTTCTCCCATTTTGTAGGTTGTCTTTTCATTTTGTTTATGGTTTCCTTTGCTGTGCAAAAGCTTTTAAGTTTGATTAGGTCCCATTTGCTTGTTTCTGCTTTTATTTTTGTTGCCTTGGGAGAATGATCTGAGAAAATATTGCTACAATTTATGTCTGAGAATGTTTTGCCTGTGTTCTCTTTTAGGAGTTTTATGGTGTCATGTGTTATATTTAGGTCTTTAAATCATTTTGAGTTTATTTTTGTATGTGGTGTGAGGGAGTGTTCTAACTTCACTGATTTACGTGTGGCTGTCCAGCTCTCCCAACAGCACTTGCTGAAGAGACTGTCTTTCCTCTGTTGTATATTCTTGCCTCCTTTGTTGAAGATTAATTGACTGTAGGTGTGTGGGTTTATTTCTGGGCTCTCTATTCTGTTCCATTGATCCATATGTCTCTTTTGGTGCCAGTACCACACTGTTTTGATGACTGTGGCTTTGTAGTATTGTCTGAAGTCTGGAAGCGTTATGCCTCCAGCTTTGTTCTTTTTCCTCAAGATTGCTTTGGCAATTCTGAGTCTTTTGTGGTTCCATATAATTTAGGATTATGTGTTCTGGTTCTGTGAAAAATGTCATGGGTGTTTTGATAAGGATTGCATTAAATCTGTAGATTGCTTTGGGTAGTATGGCCATTTAAACAATGTTAATTCTAAATATATGAAGGAATTTTAAATGACCCCAGAACTGTTGGAGAACAGCATGGGCTTCCTTCAAAGATGGCAATGCGTCCCTCATGGCTTTGTGTTTGGGAGGTGCTGGAGGCTGAGGGTCATCAGTTGGTCAGAAAGTGGAGGCAGCAAGGGAATGTTTTGGTTGATGGGATGTTTTGGTTGACCCACGTGGTTTCAAAAGTTTGAGCCAACATTAAAGTTTGGGAGATTATACATAAAATATCATATTTCTGGTGTCTGCAGAAAAACTAGAAGATCTGCCAACACGAAGCCCTCTTTTCTGCATGTTGACCAAACAGCCAGAGCTAGTGGTCTCTCTCCCTTGACCCCAGGCTGCGTTCTCTAATTCCTCAAAGTCTTTCCCACTCCTGCAGTGCATCCTCTTGACCAGGTCGGTTTAGCTTATTTCCATAGCCTGCCTGGCTAGTGTAGGCCTTGGAGTTGACACCCCTGCTGTAGAGGAAGCTCAACTATTAGCCATGGGCACAGCACCCTCTCAGCCTTACTAGCCCTGCTTTCTAACGGGAACTGCCCACCCAGAGCCCCTGCAGCCAAGATGGCTGTGTTTTGTGTTATGTTCCACCACTTTGGACTGAGCAGTTTGGGTTGACACCGGATCCCAGGGTTGTCAATTCACTGACTGATAGTGACACGTAATTACGTCCATCATTGGGCCTGGCGTGGGAAAGTGTGCTGAGCCAATCAAACTTTCCCTCTCAGCTTTAAAAACTGAGAAGTACAGTGTGAACCAGAAAGTTGGCAACGGTTTGATGTCAGGGAGAGGCCAGAGAAGTCACAGAGGGCCACGAGTAAGCTGAAAGTGGGAGGCGGTGGGAAGCAGGGGTTGGTTTGGGGAGGGATGGGAGGGAGTGTGTGGCCTGAGAGGCAAGTCTAGTCACTGGTCCCCAGAGCTGTCTTGGTTCCTTAGAGTTTTTCAGCTTCAGACCCAGTTGATGTGTTTTTCTGTAATAAGCTCCTATGCCCTGCACTCAGGATAAGCTCATCAGAGCCACTGTTCAGGCCTCTGCTAACTGGAGAGTTTGTGGTTCTACAAATTGAGTTTAAGGGTTTACCTCATGGTATGCCCCCACACTGTAGGCGCATTACATGCGGTGGACAGACAGCAGATGCATTAGGAATCGATCTCTAAGACTATTTCCTTTCCTTTGTCTTCCAGTTGACTTTTATTTTAAATTGAAATATAGTTGATTTACAATGTTGTGTTAATTTCTGCTGTACAGCAAAGTGATTCAGTTATACATATATGTACATTCTTTTTTATATTCTTTTCCATTGTGGTTTATCACAGGCTGTTGAGTATAGCTCCCTGTGCTGTACAGTAGGACCTTGTTGTTGATCCATCCTATAGATACTAGTTTGCATCTGCTCATCCCACACTCCCACTCCATCCCTCCCCCACAGCCCCTCCCCCTTGGCAACCACAATTCTGTTCTCTGTGTCCATGAGTCTGTTTCTGTTTCGTAGGTAAGTTCATTTGTATCATATTTTAGATTCCACATATAAGTGATATCATATGGCATTTGTCTACTTCCTCTCCTTTTGCGTCTGCAACAAAGGTATGCATACGATTTTCAAGGCATAAACATGCAAGCATCTTAAGATCTAATTTTATTGCATTATCATATTCCCAACAAGAAAAAAAAAGCGTGTAGGTAAAGCTGCTTGTTTTCTTATATACATCTGTCAGCCCTAATCAGACAAACCCCGCTTAAGTGATAGAAAACTCTTCAGAGGTTGTCATCATTCTTGTGAACCTGAAGAATATTTAACTTGTTGATTAAGTACTTAACATTACAAATGAATGCAAAACTGTCTTCAGTTCTGGTGTGATTATTTTGGAAATGGTGTAAGTGTTTACGTTGCCGTGACAATGAATGACCTTTGGGATATTTCAGGCTGCCATGTTGCATCACCTTTTCTGTGGAGTTGCCGTGCGGGTTCCAGGGAGGAGAAAAGAATGATGCGTATTATAACTCATCATAAAGTTGCTGATTTGTCTTCTTTAAGCAACTGCTGTCGAAATGAGATGACAAAGAACTTCAGGCTGTAGCTGCCCCAGTGAAGGGAGCCGAGGAAGGGTAAAGACAGTGTGTCACTGGGGAAAGCTGCCAACTCTGGTAGCGTCTCCCTGGCACCAGCCGAACAATCTGAAACCTGAACAGCCACATCGATGGGGGACACACAGAGACAGAACAGCTGGGGAATTGAATGAACTTTCCACTTGGTAGCCTAGTCTCTTGGCGTCATAGAGATTAAGATTTTACTGATCTCACTGGACAATTGTTCAAATCTTTGCCATGCTCTGTTTTCGTAGATACTCGTTTCACATTCCCAGGGAAAAAAAATCCACACCTGCTTAATCATTTCAAACACAATAGATAGAGGGCATTTATTACAAATTAGTGGAAAAAGCGGTTGTTTCCCCCTCCCCATTTTTTGCTAGAATTTCAAAGGTTTCCTCTGTCAGAAAAAGATGGCTTGGCAATTTCTAATGATAAAGACAAATTAAAAGGAAAAACTGTCTGAGAGAGAACACGTTTTATTCTTTTTACATTTATTTTTAATTTACGTAAAGGACAATACAGTAAACTTTGCCCTTTGTGGTGTACAGTGGTGTGGGTTTTGACAACTGCATATGCCCACGTATTGTGTTTCCATGAGCATAATGATACAGGAAGAGTTCTACCAGTCCCAGATTCCCTTTGGAGGAGTAGCCCTCCCCTCCATCCCCACCCCTGCCAACGGTGATCTGTCCTCTGCCTTTATAGTTTCGCCTTTTCCAGAACGTTATATAAATGGAATCATACAGTGTATAGCCTTTTCGTTTATAGTAACTTAATTTATTAACTTACTTTTGCTAAAGTTCTACCAGATATAATGTTCTGTGCAGAGAAAAGAAAAGTGGGAAAAATATTTGGGGGGCTGGGGGAATCTTGGAAGACAAGAACGAGGAAGTGGGAAAGTGGCCACCAGCCTCATCCACAGAATTATCTTCATCTGTGCAAAGAATGTATCTTCAAGGAGGTGAGAACCCACTGCAAAGATTTGGACACCCCAACTTAGCTTCTGTGCAGAGCTCAAAGGAAGAATCCTTGGGCTTAGCCTTTGGCTGTCTGTAACTGCTGGGATCTGACGCAGGGCTGGGTAATTAACATGTGTAATTAGCTCCTGTTTAGTTATGAGGGCAGTTGTGGTGTAGGCAGCATCAGGCTGGTGGAGAAAAGCGCAAATTAGCTCTGCGGTTGTGCTCTGGAGCGGCCACCCTTGTTATGCTTTATCAACACAGCAGCTGGATTAGCCCCGCATTCAGTTTGCTGTGCCTCATTACGATAATTGCCTTGTGAACAATGGCATGTTTCAGCATGCTTCTCCTCACTAGGGGACAGGATCAGTTTGTACAAGTGAACCTGCTGGCAGATTGGGCAGCTGGCTGGGCTAATATTGGGGTCTTGAGGTTGATATTCATTTTTTTTCTTTTTTTTTTTAAGAAAGCATTTGAATTCAGGGTTGAGTTTGGGAAGGTGAGTTTATATCAGAACTATATTCGGCCATCCAGTCATGCGATGCACACTGGTTGCATTCCTGTTGGGAATAACGTGGTCAGTTGCATGATGTCTGGGGCCTGGGGCTTAGGTTCCGACTCTTCCGTGCATGTGCTAGATGGCTTTAATCCCTCTGCTCTGTAGTCCTAAATTTTTATTTTTATTTATTAAAAAAAATTTTTTTATTAAGGTATAGTTAATTTACGATGTTGTGTTAGTTTCAAGTATACAGCAAAGTGATTCAGTTACACACACGTATATAAATATATGTTCTTTTTTCACATTCTCTTCGTTATACATTATTACAAGACATTAGAGTTCCTTGGGCTATTCCGTAGGTCCTTGTTGTTTATCTATTTTATATATAGTTGTGTGTATCTGTTAATTCTGAACTCCTAATTCATCTCCTCCCTCACCCCCTCGCTATCCCCTTTGGTAACCATAAGTTTGTGTTCTATATCTGTGAGTCAATTTCTGTTTTGTAAACAAGTCCATTTGTGATATTAAGTTTTAAAAATCAAGTTAGATCTGCTCTACTAGAGATTCTTGGAAGGCTCGCTCTACATCTAGGCCCTGTGCTGGATGTATCCGCACACTCACATACAATTAGCCCCATTTTTCAGAGGAAGAGATCTGTGTTCCAAGGATTCCCTTCCAGCTTTTCTGCCCCTGAAGGTTTCCCCCATGTTTGTGGTCTCTTGATGATACTGCCCTTTCAGGAGCTTTGACAGACACCCTACGAGATGGTCACCATGGTGACCGGCTTCTACTCAGAGGTGATGATACCTTCACAGGAGTCACACACTAGGTTTTGTCAAAATCCACCCTCCCAGGACACCTTCTGAGAGCTTCACAGCCACCCTGTGAGGTAGACTAAGGGCAGGGAAGCCACATCACTTGAGCTTCTTGGAGCCTCCTTAGAATGGCCGCTGCCCCAGCCTCTCCACGGGATCCTCCAGCTGTGGCTTGCAAGGAGGTTTAGGAAGGCCGGCTGAACCCTCCACCAGCCTCACACACAAGGGGGTGTCTGGCCTCGGACTCGCTCGAGGGGGCCTCAATCCTCACAGCAGTGGGTGAGCCACTGCCTGGGGGTGCGCCGTCCTGTGGCCCCAGCAGTGTCTGAAGCCCCCGTCAGTCTCTTTGCAAGTGGTTATTTCATGAAGACTGTGTGTGTGTCTGTGTGTAAAGTGGGAGGGAAGGTGCAAGAAAAGGGGAAAGACAGTGTGGTCTGTTCCTTGGAAAGTTTGTTCGGAAACAAAACCATGGTCATCTCAAACATGGTGACATTGGTCCTTAGGATGGACACATCCCCACTGGGCCAGATCCTTGTAGGAGTGGTGGGGCTAACCTGGCAGGAGACAAAAAGCACAGGGTCTGGGGTCAGGGAACTGTGGCCTCAGTTTCCAACTTGCGCTTACCTGAGCAAGACCCTGAGCAAGTTCCTGTGAGCCTCAGCTTCCCCATCTGTAAAATGGAGCGTGGTATGCATACCCTCGTAGGGTTAGTGTGATAAATAAAATCACGCCCCTAAAGCTAATCAGCTGAAGACCATTTGACTCCAAAATCCACGCTCTTAGGCCCTAGACGGATACGAATGATCTCATGTAAGTGTATTAGATAGATGACCCTGTGTGTGCATGGGTTTCTAGGATGGTGAGCTCAGCTGAGAACGAAATCCATCCAAGTTTTTTCAATTCTGAGGGGCCGAGGATAAAGCCAGGAGGCTGCATGTGGGTGTGTAAGGGTTGTTAACAACTGCTAATAAGTATTTCGAGTACAAGATAGCATCTTGGCTTCAACAAGGATTCCACTTAGCAGGGCCGAGAGAGACGTGGTCTTGTGGAGCTTTGTGGCTAAGTGGTTTCTACCCAACCTCAGGCAGCAAGCGGTGAGCATAGAGTGATCTGTACTGAGTATAAAAGCCTGATTATGGAGGGATTATGTGGCCTGGTTCCAGCCAGCTATTATCTAGTGGGTTTATTTATGGTTAGTCAAGTGAGAATGACAACACAGAGAACCACCCTGGATGTGATTTTATGTGAGCGGGCGTGGTGTGATCCTAAACCACGTGGGCACCTCCCATCCCTCGGCTACACTGCAATAAAGCGACATAGCAGTAAACAACCACAAACAATATACACGTCTTCCCTAAGCCATTACCCCCATGCCTGCCAACAAAACCCCTAAACTGTGGGTTTTCAATACCTGTTTATAAGAAACCTGCCAGGTGCTCTTTTTAAAAAGAATATTAAAAAATTAACCTAAGTTATATGTGTTTATTATAGAAAAATGGGAAAATACAGTTAAGAAAAGGAAATATAATAATAGTCACCTTTAAGCCCCCTTCCCCTCCTTGCAAGGTAGCCATGGCTAACATTTTTGTGTGTGTCACTTCAGGATCTTTTAAATGTACATGCACACATACACAGCACATGGAGAGCCACGTGCGTATGTTTATTTATCGGAATGTGGTTGCTCCACACACGCGGTTTATAAGCTGAATGCTTCACATACTCTCTCATGGATGTTTCCCAAGTTAGGAAGTCTTTGAGGTCCTGTGTCTCTTTATAAGGGGAGCTCCCTCCAACATTAGACATCGATCGTGTCCCTACAGAGTGTAGCCTTCCCGGCCCCCGAGTCTATCCTTTGGGTGGAGTGTGAATTCAGGGAGCTTGCATGGGCTATTGGAGCCCCACATGCAAGGAGTCAGCTTCCACAGACACTGAATCAGAACCAGGGCTCTGGTGGCTGCCTCCTAAAAAGTGGGCCGGTCAGCTCAGCCTGCAGGCACCCTGGGCCACATGTGCATATTTGCAATCCAAATAAGGCATCAAACCCTGAGCAGAGAATGGGCAACATAGCCTGCGAGGCTGGGAAATGCTTCCTTGTCACTTCTTTGGCAAGGGACCCGGTCTTCTTACCTCCGACCTACCACAAACCTGCAGCTCTTTTCCCTCTGCGGAAAACCTCCAGCCTGCGGACCCAACTCAAGCGCGACTTACTAGCAACCTCTGTATCCCTTTGCTCTTTTCATTGAAGTATAGTTGATTTACAATATTATATTAGTGTCAGGTGTACAGCACAGTGATTCAGTATTTTTGCAGACTATACTCCATTATAGATTATTACAAGGTAATGGGTATAATTCCCTGTGCTGTAAATACACCCCTATGGCTTATTTATTTTATACACAGTAGTTTGCGCCTCTTAATCCCCTACCCCGTCCTGGCCCTCCCCCTGTCCCTCTCCCCACCGGCAGCCACAAGTTTGTTTTCTCTATCAGATTATTTCTGTTTTGCATATACATTCATTTGTAGTATTTTTTAGATTCCATATGTAGTAATGTCATACAGTATTTGTCTGGCTTATTTCACTAAGCATAATATTCTCTAGGTCCATCCATGTTGCTGCAAATGGCACTGTTTCATTCCTTTTTATGGCAGAGTAGTATTCCATTGTATATATACACCACATCTTCTTTATCCGTTCGTCTGTTGATGGGCATTTAGGTTGCTTCCACGTCTTGCCTATTGTAAATAGTGCTGCAGTGAACATTGGGGTGCATGTATCTTTTCGACTTATGGTTTTCTCAGGGTATATGCCCAGGAGTGGGATTGCTGGGTCATAGGGTAGTTCTAGTTTTAGTTTTCTGAGGAACCTCCATACTGTTCTCCGCAGTGGCTGCCCCCATTTACATTCCCCACAGCGGTGTAGCAGGGTTCCCTTTTCTCCACAGCCTCACCAGTGCTTGATATCTATAGACTTTCTGATGTGAATTCCTCCACTCTCGAGGGCTTTCGTGCAAGGTCAGACCAGTGTGTCTTGGTGCCTTGATTCTGACACGAGCTAATCCTTGAGGCTCAGTAGAAGAGGGTTCTGATGTCATTTCAAAAGGAAATGGATGGAATTAACCACAAGTTATCAACCTGCAAAAGCTAGAGATTTCAGAAGTCCTCGCCAGCAGGTAAGGGTGGACTGTTTCTGAGGTGTGGGCTGTCTTCCTGGCTCCTTGCAGGGGTTCCTCCAGCCTCCCCTGGGGTTGGGCGGGGGGCTGCCTCTCAGCCTGCCGCTGAGCCCCAGCCGTGGGCGGTGCTGTTCCCTGCTGCCACCTGGCCTGCGCTCTGGCCAGGGATGCTCGGCAGAAGCCGCTGAGGCCTAAGGAGGAAGGAATATACTGGGGGCTCCGTGCGCTGGAGCCCCGGGAAGGACGGTGGTGTGGGCAGGCCCCAGGTGGCCTCGGGGCCGGGGGCCCCGCCGCCTGCCTCCTGCCTCTGCTGTTCCCCGAGGGCCCATTTCATTCTCTCCGCGAGAGCATCTCTGTAGCTTCTGCCAACAGGGCCCTCGGGGCTGGGGGCGGGGTGTGTCCGGCCGGCCTGGTTGGGGTCCCACAGCCCCGGCGGGTGGGCACGGGTCCCGTGACAGCAGCCTCTCTACCGCCTCATGGACGGAATGCAGGGAAGGGTCGCCGAAAGGCAGTGACCCTTTCTCAGAAGTGGGCAGATGACAAAGGAGATAGAGTCAAGCCTCCCCATCCAGCTTTATTTTTCAGCTGTGAGACCAAAGCCGCCCTCCCCCTGGTCTCTCCCGGGTCCCCTTCATCCCCTGACCACCTCTGCTCACTTGCTTTTGCCTGCGCTGGTTCCCAGGCCCAAAGGCCTCCTCCCCTCCCCGTTTATCCAAATCCCGCCCGGTACCCGGTACCCGGTACCCGAGGGCTGCATCTCATCAGGCAGTGAGTTCTCCCCCTCCTCTTGCAGCCTCTGTGTGTCTCCTTTCCCCGCTTGGAGTGACAGAGTGCCTTGCGTTCTGTTCCTTCTCCTGGTTCCCGAGCCCGTCTCCTCTCCGCGGCCCTCGCTTGGCCCCTCGCAGGGAGAGCTGGCCCCTTTCTAGCTCTGCTTCCTCGTTTCCACGACAACTTCAGCCCATCTCACTCCGGGAGCTCTTCCTTTTCACCGGCAGACTCGCCCCTGGCATCCGTCCTCCCCACCGGCCACCTCTTAGTTTTTATCTCACTCGACCTTTCAGAAGTTCAAGTTCTCAATGAAAAGCTAACCACTCTTTCTGCCTTAAACACTCTCTTCTCTGGGATTTCATGACATCAGGCTCTTGTTTCTCCCCAATTCAGATACTCCTGACTCAGTCTTTTTAATTACAAAAAAATTTTATTGGAGTCTAGTTGATTTACAATGTCATGTTAGTTTCAGGTGGACAGCACAGTGATTCAGTTATACATATACATCTGTTCATTCTTTTTTAGATTCTTTACTCACATCCGTTATCACAGAATATTGAGCAGAGTTCCCTGTGCTCCACAGCAGGTCCCTGTTGGTTATCTATCTTATACATAGTAGTGTGTGTATGTTCATCCCAAGCTCCTAATTTATCCCTCCCCCTGACACTTCCCCTTTGGTATCCATAATTTTGTTTTTGATATCTGTGAGTCTGTTTTGTAAATAAGTTCATTTGTATCATTTTTAAAAAATTAAATTCCACGTACGAGTGATATCATATGACTAACTCAGTCTTCTTTAAAAAAAATAGATTCCTTGTCTTCTATGACCAAGGCTCCTGCTCTCTTTCTGTCTCTCCCCGCATCACCGTCACCAGTTCCGTGGTTTGATGTACCAATTACGTGCCCTTGACTCCCAGACTTGTACCTCACCTGCCTCTCCTGAGCTCCAGCCATATATACCCTGCTGTCCAGTTGACGACTCAACTTGTGTGTCTCACGAAGTGTTAGCGCGATAAATAAGATCGTGGCTAAAGGTAACCAACTGATTAGCGTGCTAATCCCCAAGTTCAGATGTCCAAAAGTGAACTAATTCCCCAGAAATCTGGCTCTTCTCCAGGCTTCCCTCTCTGAGTAATGGTGCTTCTGTAACCCCAGCCGCTCGTGCCAGAGCCCGGTTTGACACGGTCCTCCCCTGCGCTACCCGAATCCATCACCAGATCCCAGCTCTGAACTGCATCCCGCTCGCCTCTTTCTCTCTGTCGCCACTGACACCTCTCATTCTTCACCACCATCCTCTCACGAAATTCTAACTCACCTGTTTTCTTCCTAGCCTCCCTTGCCATGTAGTAGCCAGGGATCTCTTCCCATCTTCCCTCTGCTCCAGTGGGGGAGTTATTGCTCTCAGAAGAAAATCCCAGATCCAAACCCTGTCCTTTTCAGAGCTGATGAGATGCCAACCTCCTTCTCCAGCTTTATTTCCACACCAGCCTCCTGCCGACACGCCCAGCCACACCACAATCTTTGTGTTCCTTCAGCCTCCCAGCCCCTTCGGCCCCCGGCCCCTCCCACGGCCTCTCCTATGGTTCCTCAGTCTGGAACTTTCTTTCCTCACTCTTTGCCTGCATCTCTCAGGTCACAGCTTAGGTCACTCCTAAGAGAGGCCATTCCCTCCCTTCCCCAAACTAAGCTGAGACTATGTATGATTCTCTGTCACAGTACTTCTCCTTTCCTATGTAGCATTAATGACTTTTTGTTCTATGATACTTGTGTGATTGTTTTATTATATATTACGTGTGTGTCCCACTAAACGTCCCGCTTCACGAAGGCAGGGGGTCGGTCTTGTTTACCCTGTTTCCCCAGGAACATGGTGTCTGCGCAATAAAAAAGTATTGAATGAAGGAATGAATAAATAAATAAACTACATTTTAGTATCCCCCCAGGGACAGAGTGGTTTTTCATTCCTTTCACCCTCAGCCAAGAGTTTAATAAATACTTATGGACCTCAATACTGTATTATGAAAAAACAAAAACAAAACACAAGAGTACCAACAAGAACAAGGAAAAGAATGACAGCGTTAGAAGTCTGTGTGATCAAATGAAAGTCGTGGGCTCTAATATAATTGGTCTTGGCAAATGAGGGACAGGATTATACCCACAGGATCCCTGAGTTTGTGAAATAGCAATGTGCTTAATAATGTAAGTTTATTATGTTTGGAAATAGCAGATGAATTGGATGCACATCTGGATATTTGGCATTGTGTAGACAAAAACATCTGGATGATTGGCCGAACGCTTCAACTTAACTAATGTGTTTTGGAGCCATGTAAACAGTCACAGAATGACTCTGAAGTTATGTTTCTTGGGAGGTGGCCACATGAATAAGTGGAGGAGGAGAGTTCTCTTTCCAGAAAGATGATGGACTAAGAGACCTGAACTCCCTCCTGTCCCAAAGACACAGATGTTCTGGGTAGGTGTGACCCTTGAGAATTGCACAGCTGAGATTGTGAGTCTCTGAAACAAGGAGACTGAAAATGAGAGCAATGTGGGCCCACGAACTGACCTGGGAGTTTGTTTTCGGTCCTAGTAAACCTGGGGGCTTGGGCTTTAACACGCATTTGAGGACAGGAGACAAGGTCTTGGAATCCCGAGAAAGGGCTAAGTCAGGACGTTTGAAGAGCTGAACTCTCAGTGGAAAGGGGGATTAGGAGAAATCTGGCTCTTGGCACAGGGAGAAGACAAGGAAGCTGCCTCAGCTTGAGTTGAAGGAAACAGTCTCCCTAGAGAAAATTAAGCCCTGGGCTTGCCCTTGGGTTTTGGGTCCAAAACATGTCTTTACTCCACTCAGAAAACCTGCAGATATCTCTGCAAGGCTCAGGAAAACTGCGAGCAGAGAAATAAACATGCAAATCTGTCCCAGAGTGGACACCCCTGGAATGTCTGCCGTACTAAGTCACCCAGCAGAGGTACTCTGACAGCACTGGCCTCACTGTGCTTTCTCAGAAAATAAGCCTCACTAACGGTGAGCTCATGAGTTTAAAAAGTTAGGAAACATACAGTGAAATAATTTGCTGTGAGCAAGAGACAGCAGACACAACAAACATTAAGATTCCAGTCCCATGAACTTGAGCTAATAAAGGCACAATCAGAGGGGGGGAAAGTATGGTAAAAATGCTTAAAAACATAATAGATGGAATCAAGTCCTGGAGGGAGGATCAAGATGCTGTAAATAAGGAAGGTTTGCAAAATAATGAAATAGGCCTTCTAGAAATGTGAAATGTATTCATTGAATGAAAGTCTCAGTGGATGGATGGGACCCTGAATTAGCTCACTGGAGGAGAGAATTGTTAAACTAAAGATCAGAGGCTATTACCTAGAACACAGCACAGAGATAAGATGAAAAACGTGAAAGGGAGTTTAAGATAATGAAAATGTCCAATACAAAGCTAATAAGAGTGCTGGTATGTACTCACTGGTGGTATCTCTTAGCTAATAAGACCTAAACAGAGAGAAAGAATCAGAGGAAATATTTGAGGAGAAAATAGATGATTTGGAACTGATTAAAGACATGAACCCTCAATGGAAGAATTCCAAGGAATCCCAAGCTGGGTAATCCCACACCTAGAGACTTCCTTGTATAACCATTAAACACGAAATCAAAGGAGAAAATCTGCAAAGCAAAGAGAGATATGAGATCACATACAATGTACCAGTGATTAGAATGACAGCAGATTTCCCAATACCAACAACAGAGATCAGAAGAGAATAGAATGATACCTTCTTAGAGTTATACTATTAATCAAGAGTGAGGGAAAAACATGAAGACCATTTTAGCTAAAAATAATGTAGAGAATTTGCCACTCACAGACCTTCATTAAAAGAATGTGTCTGAGAAGGAAGTAGATGGAACGAAGGACAAGCATTTACTGGGTAAAAGAACAATAATGAAGACTTATTTGGGGGCTGTTACAACAAGATGGATTGATTCACGTGTTTCAGTGATTAGAATGGACATCTTTGGAGGCCACTAGTCTGCCTATCATGGTGTGCTTGGTACTTTTACTTTCAGCATCCTATGGGCATGTCACCGGTGGTATCTCCTTGTGGTTTTAATTTGCTTTTCCCTAGTGACTAATGATGTTGAGCATATTTTCATTTGTTTATTTGCCATTTATATATTTTCTTTTGTAAAGAGTCTGATCAACTTGTTTCCCATTTTTATTGGCTTATTATCTTTTTATTAGTGAGTTTTAAGTTTTCTTTATAAATTCTGGATTTAAGTCCAGAACAAGTAAAAGTTTTATAAATATTTTTCCCAGTCTGTGGCTTGCTTTTTAATTTTTGAACACTGTCTTTTGAAAAGCAAAAGCTTTAAATTTTGATGAAGTCCAATTTTTCAAGTATTTCTTTAATGGTTCTGCTTAATTTAGCCTACCTAAAAGCTCTTAGCTTAATTCAGAGTCATAAACGTTTTGCCATATGTTTTCTTCTAAAAGTTTTATAGTTTTGGGTCTATATTTAGGTCTGTGATCCATTTGAAGTTAATTTTTATATAAGGTGTAAGGTAAGGGTTGAGTTTCATTTTCTTGCATATGGATATCCAATTATTCCAGCTCAATTTGTTGAAAAGACTGTCTTTTCCCATTCAGTTATTTTGGTACTTTTGTCTTAAATTAATTGACCATGTATGTATGGTCTATTTTGGGAGTCCCTATTCATTTCATTGTCGATACCACACTGTCTTATTTACTAGACTTTATAGTAAGTCTCTAAATCAAAATAGTATAATTCTTCCAACTAGTTCTTTCTCAAAATTGTTGTGGCTACTCTAGATCCTTTGCATGTCCATATAAATATTCAAATCAGCTTATAAATTTCTACCAAAAAAAAAAACTCTTCTGGGATTTTATTGGCATTTCCTTGAATTCACAGATTAAATTCAACGAGAACTGACAGCTTAACAATATTGAGTCTTCTGATCCATGAACATGGCATATCTCTCCATTTTTTTAGGTCATCTTTAATTTCTCTTGGCAGTGTTTTGTAACTTTGGGTGCATTGGTCTTGAACATTTTGTTGTTGTTAAATCTCTCCCATAAAACTTTATACATTTTTATGCCATTATAAATGGTATTGTTTTTCAATTTCAGTTTCCAGCTGTTAGTTCCAGTATTTTGTATGTTGACCTTCATTTCCAGCAGCTTTTTTGTAGATTCTTTAGGTTTTTCTCCGTAGATGATCATATTGTCTTTATGCATTTTATTTCTTTTTGTTGCTTAGTTTCTTTGGCTAGGTACTCCAATATAATGTTGAATAGAAGTAGTAAGAGTGAATATTATTGTCTTGTTCCCAATCTTAGGGATAAAGCATTCGGTCATTAAAGGTGATATCCGTTGTAGGTTTTCGTATATGTCCTTTATCAGGTGGATAAAGTTTGTGTAGAATGGGTACTGTTTCTTCCTTTAAAGTGTATTAGAGTTCACCAGTGAAGCCATCTGGGCCTGGAATTTTCTTTGTGAGAAGGGTTATAACTACAACTTTATTTAAAAACAAATAAATACTGGGCTGTTCTGCTTATCTTAGTTTTTGAGTGGGCTTTGGAAGTTTGTATATGCCAAGGAGTTTGTCTATTTAATTTAATTTGTCTAATATATTGGTGTAAAGTTGTTCATAATATTTTCTTATTGTCCATTTAATGCTGCTGGATCTATAGCAATGGCTTCTCTTTCATTCATGATATTGGTAATTTATCTTTTTTTTCTGACCACTTTGGCTAAATGATTGCCAATTTATTGAGCTTTTAAAATGACCAGCTTTTGACTTTATTTTTCATAATTGTTTTTAAGTTTCCTTTTTATTTCTATTTCATTGATGTTTGCCTTTTTTTAATTACTTCTTTCCTTTTGCTTATGTCGGGCTTAATTAGCTTTTTTTTTTTTTTTTTTTTTTTTTGCTTTCTTAAGGTAGATACTTAGTTAGCTGACTTGAAACTTTTCTCTCTCATGTGAGCATTCAGTGCTGCAGACTTCCTCTGACTGCTGCCCTGGCTACACCTAGTAAGTTTTGTTATGCTGTGTTTCCATTTTCATTCAGTTCAAAATACTTTTTCTTTGACTTGTAAGTTACTTAGAAGTGTGTTCTTAAAATCTTGAGTATTTGATCATACTCCAGATATATTTCTATAGTTGATTTCTAGTTGTGTGGAATTACATTGTGTTCAGATGAAGTGCTTTGCATGATTCCAATCCTTCTAAATTTATTGAGGCTTATGTTATGGCTCAGAATTTGGTTTATCTTGGAGAATGATCTGCATAGCCTTTAAAATAATGTGTGATCTTGCTGTTGTTGGGAGGAGTATTCTCTAACTGATCAATTAGGTCAAGTTAGTCAATAGCATTATCAAGTATTCTAGATAATTACTGATTTTCTGTTTGTTCTAACAATACTGAGAAAGGAGTGTTGAAATCTCCAACTGATTGTGTACTTGTCTACATTTCCTCTCACTTCTACTAATTTTTGCTTCATGTATTTTGAAGCTCTGCTATTAGGTACATTCATATTAAGATTTATTATATCTCCATGGTGAATTGACCTCTTTATCATTATGAGATGTCCTTCTTTATCTCATATAATCTCTGATAATATTTCTTTCTCTGAAATCTGTTTTACAATAACATAGCCACTCCAGCTTACTTTTATTTTTTTTTCAAGTGAGAGAACAATGTATTAAATAGGATCTCATCCATGTGAAATTGATAAACCAAATCATTAACATGGTATATTTTGGGGGAAAGGAGACAAAAAAGGGACTTTTGTTTTAACTATATATTTGTTATTGAATTTGAGTGTGGAACCAGGGGTGATTTTTTAAATATCTTTTCTGTATTTTCCAGATTTCCTACAATAAACATATATTAGTTTTATAATAAATGTCACCCTTTTAATAGTTGAAACCAGTTCATTCATCACTAGTTCACTCATCTTTATACTTCAAAACAGCCACAAGATTAATCAGCTCTATCTGTTATTGAGTTTATCATTTAGTCCAAAAGGGAAATGACATACTATCATTTATAGAATGTGGTTCTCCTCTTCTGCTGTTTATCAATGTTTGCCTCACAATAACTTTTTTTTATGATAAGTGTATGTTTACTATTATTAGCCAGCTTACTTTTGATTACTGTTTGCATGGAGTATCTTTTCCATCCTTTTATTTATTTATTTTAAAAATAAGTTTATTTATTTATTTTTGGCTGCATTGGGTCTTCATTGTTGGGTCTTCGTTGCTGCACGTGGGCTTTCTCTAGTTGCGGTGAGCGGGGGCTACTCTTAGTTGTGGTGCGTGGGCTTCTCATTGCAGTGGCTTCTCTTGTTGCAGAGCTCGGGCTCTAGGCACGCAGGCTTCAGTAGTTGTGGCACGCAGGCTCAGTAGTTGTGGCTCGCAGGCTCTAGATCGCAGGCTCACTAGTTGTGGTGCACGGGCTTAGTTGCTCCACGGCATGTGGGCTCTTCCTGGACCAAGGCTCAAACCCATGTCCCCTGCATTGGCAAGAGGATTCTTAACCACTGCACCACCAGGGAAACCCCATCCTTTTATTTTTAATCTGTCTGTGTCTTTTTAAAAATTAATTAATTTACTTATTTACTTTTGGCTGCATTGGGTCTTTGTTGCTGTGCGTGGGCTTTCTCTAGTTGTGGCAAGCGGGGGCTACTGTTCGTTGTGGTGTGCAGGCTTCTCGTTGCAGTGGCTTCTCTTGTTACAGAGCATGGGGTCTAGGTGCACGGGCTTCAGTAGTTGTGGCACGTGGGCTCAGTATTTGTGGCTTGCAGGCTCTAGAGTGCAGGCACAGTAGTTGTGGTGCACGGGCTTAGTTGCTCCACGGCATGTGGATCTTTCCGGACCAGGGCTCGAACCTGCATCCCCTGCATTAGCAGGCAGATTCTTAACCACTGTTCCACCAGGGAAGTCCCTCTCTCTGTGTCTTTACACACAAAATGGATTTCTTGTAGACAACATATGGTTGGGTCTTGCTTTTTTCCCCCCCCAATATGACAATCTCTGCCTTTTAACTGTGGTGTTTGGAACATATGCTTTTAATGTATTTGATTATGTCATTGGATTTAAATCTATCATCTTACTATCTCTTTTCTGTTCATTCTGTCTTTCCTATGTTTCTTTTTTCTCCTTATCTGTCTTCTTTTGGATTAGGTATTTTTAATGATTCCGTCTTATCTCCACTTGTGGCTTATTACGTATGCCTCTTTTTTTGTGTGGTTGATCTAGGGTTTAAAATGTACATTGTTAACTTATAACTGTCTATCTTCAAATAATATTAAATCACTTCATGTCTGGTGCAGGACATTTATAACATTACAGTCAGGTTTCCCTTGCCCACCCTTGCCCATCCTTTATGCTGTTGCTATTCTTAATTATCCTACATAGGTCATAAACCAAACAATATACTGTTATTTCTTTTATTCAGTCAGTCAACTATCAATTAAAGAAATGTTAAACATGAGAAAATCCTTTTAAATTTACCCATTTTCCCCTATTAGGGCCTGCTTCATTCCTTTTGTATAACCATCTGCCATCTGGTGTCATTTCCTTCTGCCTGAAGAACTTGTGTTGATACTTCTTGTAGTGTAGGTATGATGACAATTCCCTCAGCTTTTATTTGTCTCAAATAAGAATGAATGTAAGGAAGAATAAGAGGGATACATGTAAACCTAAATATTTTACTAATTGTGATACATTTTAATATCATTTTGATGCATTTTGTATCAGACTGGATTTTTTTTTTTTTTTTTTTTTTTTTTGCTGTGGACCATTTTCAAAGTCTTTATTGAATTGGTTACAATATTGCTTCTGTTTTTTTTTTTTTTTTGGCTTTTTGGCCACGAGGCATGGTCGGCGATCTTCGCTCCCCGACCAGGGATCAAACCCACACCCCACGCATTGGAAGGCCAAGTCTTAACCACTGGACCACCAGGGAAGTCCCCAGACTGGATTTTTAAAAATCGTGTTCTGTGCTTTTTACAAGAAACATACCTAAAACATAATGACACAGTAAAGATAGATACTAATTAAACTTATGAAGCTACATTAATAACAGATAAAATACACTTTAAGGCAAAAAGCACTATTAGGAGTAAAGAAGTTTGTTGCGTAATATGATCAAAGAAAAATTCAGCACAAGACGTAAATCTGAACTTTTAAGTACCTAATAATTTAGCTTCAGATCTTATAAATAAAAAATGGACAAAATTATAAGGACACATTCACAAAACTACAGTTTGGTAGGAGATTTTAACACCCTTTCCCTAGTCATTGATAGATGAAATAGGCAAAGAATTTAAATGATATAGGGGTTTGAATAGTGTAATGACAAGGCTTATATATTGAATATAAATCTATATCTATATATCTATCTATATGTAGAGAGAACCTCAGGTCCAACAATTAGAAAATACACATTCTTTCATTCATGTAATTTATAAAATTTATAAGATTTATAAAAACGGAGAAAACTTTAAAAATGTTAAACATTTAATATCCCCCATGTTCTCTACAACAAAGGAAAAAAAGAAAAAAAATAAATACCGCAAGAAAACAAAAACCAACATTGGTAAAATTAAAAACCCAATTCTAAATAACTAATGGTCAAAGAAAGAATCATAATAAAATTTTTTAAATTAAATTAAACTTGTGGGATACAGCTAAAACAGTTTTTAAAAATAAATCTAGGGGAGGCGGAACCCAGCGGAGGCAGAACGCCACGGAAAATCATGATCTTTTAGTTTTGGAATGTCCTTATTCGCAGAGGAACGACAAAGGTCATAAAAATAATTCAGTGAGGAGCCGGAGGAAGATGGCGGAAGAGTAAGACGCGGAGATCACCTTCCTCCCCACAGATACATCAGAAATTCATCTACACGTGGAACAACTCCAACAGAACACCTACTGAACGCTGACAGAAGACCTCAGACCCCCCAAAAGGCAAGAAACTCCCCACATACCTGGGTAGGTCAAAAGAAAAAAAGAATAAACAGAGACAATAGGATATGGACGGGACCTGCACCAGTGGGAGGGAGCCGTGAAGGAGGAAAGGTTTCCACACAGTACAAGCCCCTTCGAGGGCGGAGACTGCAGGTGGCGGAGGGGGAAAGCTTCGGAGTAGCGGAGGAGAGCACAGCAACAGGGGTGTGGAGGGCAAAGCAGAGAGATTTTGGCACAGAGGATCGGTGCCCTCAGGCACACACCAGCCCGAGAGGCTTGTCCGCTCGGCCGCCAGGGCGGGCGGGGCTGGGAGCTGAGGCTCGGGTATCGGCTTTCAGTCGGAGCGCAGGGAGAGGACTGGGGCTGGCGGCAGGAAGAGACCCTGAAGGGGTTAGTGCTAGCCCGGAGGGAGTCCGGGGAAAGGGTCTGGAGCTACCGGAGAGGCAAGAGACTTTTTTCCCTTTTGTTGCCTGGTGCGCGAGGAGAGGGCATTCCCCTCCCTCCCCTCTGCCTGAGTGAGCCAGAGACCCCGAATCAGCGGCTCCTTTAAACCCGTCCTGTCTGAGCGAAGAACGGACGCCCTCCGGCGACCTACGCGCAGAGGCGGGGCCAGGTCCAAGGCTGAGACCCGGGAGTTGTGAGAGCAGAGACAGGGAAATCTCTCTGTGCAGCCTCGGAGGCAGTGGATTAAAGCTCCACGGTCCATTTGATGTGCCCTGCGTCTGTGGAGTGCATGAATGGACAGCGAATCATCCCAAATTGAGGAAGTGGACTTTGAGGACAAGATTTAAGACTTTCCCCCCTTTTTTTCCTCTTTTTACAACGAATTATCTCAAATTAAGGAGGTGGACTTAGCAAGATTTCAGACTTTTCGCCCTTTTCCTCTTTTTACAACGAATTATCCCAAATCGAGGAGGTGGACTTGGAGAGCAAGATTTTTGATTTTTCCCCCTGCTCTCTTTTTGTGAATGTGTATGTGTAATCTTCTGTGTAAGATTCTCTCTGTATAGCTTTGCTTCCACCATATGTCCCAGGGTTCTATCGGTCCGTGTTTTTTTTTCAATAATTACTTTTTAATTTTAATAACGCTACTATATTTCATACTTTATTCTATTTTACTTTACCTGCTCTTTCTTTTTTTCCTCCCTTCCCTTCCTCCCTCCCTCCCTCTGCTCCTCCTTTCCTTCTTTCTTTTTCTTTCCTCCATCCCTCCCTCCCTCCCACCCTTCTTCTTTCCACTTTTTCTTTCCTTCCTCCCTCCCTCCCTCCTGTCTTTCTTTCTTTCTTTCCTTCCTCCCTCCCTCCCTCCCTTCTTCCATTCACTCTTCCTTTTACTTTCATTCCTCCCTTCCTCCCTCCTTTCTTTCCTTCTTTCTTTCCATCCTTCCTCCCTCCCTCCCTCCTTTCTTTTTCTTCCTTCCTTCCTTCCTTTCTTCCCTTCTTCCTTTCTTTCAATCTCTCTTTCTTTCTTCTACTAATTATTTCTTTCTACTTTTTCTCACTGTTATTCTGAGCCGGGTGGATGAAAGGCTCTTGGTGCTGCACCCAGGAGTTAGTGCTGCGCCTCTGAAGTGGGAGAGCCAACTTCAGGACACGGGTCCACAAGAGACCTCCCAGCTCCACATAATATCAAGCAGCGAAAATCTCCCAGGGATCTCCATCTCAACACCAGCACCCAGCTTCAGTCAACGACCAGCAAGCTACAGTGCTGGTCACCCTATGCTAAGCAACTAGCAAGGCAGGAACACAGCCCCACCCATTAGCAGAGAGGCTACCTAAAAACATAATAAGGCCACAGGCACCCCAAAACACACCACCAGACGTGGACCTGTCCACCAGAAAGACAAGATCGAGCCTCAACCACCAGAACACAGGCATTAGTCCCCCCCACCAGGAAGCCTACACAACCTACTGAAACAACCTTAGCCACGGGGGACAGACACCAAAAACAACGGGAACTACGAATCTGCAGCCTGCAAAAAGGAGACCCCAAACACAGTAACATAAGCAAAATGAGAAAGCAGAAAAACACACAGCAGGTGAAGGAGCAAGATAAAAACCTACCAGACCTAACAAATGAAGAGGTAATAGGCAGTCTACCTGAAAAAGAATTCAGAATAATGATAGTAAAGCTGATCCAAGATTCTATTTCCCAGATCCAAAATCTTGGAAATAGAATAGACAATATGCAAGAAACAGTTAACAAGGACCTAGAAGAACTAAAGATGAATCAAGCATCGATTAAAAACACGATAAATGAAATGAAAAATACTCTAGATGGGATCAATAGCAGAATAACTGAGGCAGAAGAACGGATAAGTGAGGTGGAAGATAAAATAGTGGAAATAACTGATGCAGAGCAAAATAAAGAAAAAAGAATGAAAAGAACAGAGGACAGTCTCAGAGACCTCTGGGACAACATTAAACGCACCAACATTCGAATTATAGGGGTTCCAGAAGAAGAAGAGAAAAAGAAAGGGACTGAGAAAATATTTGAAGAGATTATAGTTGAAAACTTCCCTAATATGGGAAAGGAAATAGTTAATCAAGTCCAGGAGGCACAGAGAGTCCCATACAGAATACATCCAAGGAGAAATACGCCAAGACACATATTAATCAAACTGTCAAAAATTAAACACAAAGAAATCATATTAAAAGCAGCAAGGGAAAAACAACAAATAACACACAAGGGAATCCCCATCAGGTTAACAGCTGATCTCTCAGCAGAAACTCTACAAGCCAGAAGGGAGTGGCAGGACATAATTAAAGTGATGAAGGAGAGAAACCTGCAACCAAGATTACTCTACCCAGCAAGGATCTCATTCAGATTTGATGGAGAAATTAAAACCTTTACAGACAAGCAAAAGCTGAGAGAGTTCAGCACCACCAAACCAGCTTTACAACAAATGCTAAAGGAACTTCTCTAGGCAAGAAACACAACAGAAGGACTATACCTACAATAACGAACCCAAAGCAATTAAGGAAATGGTAACAGGAACATACATATCAATAATTACCTTAAATGTAAATGGACTAAATGCTCCCACCAAAAGACACAGAGTGGCTGAATGGATACAAAAACAAGACCCATATATATGCTGTCTACAAGAGACCCACTTCAGACCTAGAGACACATACAGATTGAAAGTAAGGGGATGGAAAAAGATATTCCATGCAAATGGAAATCAAAAGAAAGCTGGAGTAGCAATTCTTATATCAGACAAAATAGACTTTAAAATAAAGACTATTAGAAGAGACAAAGAAGGACACTACATAACGATAAAGGGATCGATCCAAGAAGAAGATATAACAATTGTAAATATTTATGCACCCAACATAGGAGCACCTCAATACATAAGGCAAATACTAACAGCCATAAAAGGGGAAATCGACAGTAACACAATCATAGTAGGGGACTTTAACACCCCACTTTCACCAATGGACAGATCATCCAAAATGAAAATAAATAAGGAAACACAAGCTTTAAATGATACATTAAACAAGATGGACTTAATTGACATTTATAGGACATTCCATCCAAAAACAACAGAATACACATTTTTCTCAAGTGCTCATGGAACATTCTCCAGGATAGATCATATCTTGGGTCACAAATCAAGCCTTGGTAAATTTAAGAAAATTGAAATTGTATCAAGTATCTTTTCCGACCACAATGCTATGAGACTAGACATCAATTACAGGAAAAGATCTGTAAAAAATACAAACACATGGAGGCTAAACAATACACTACTCAATAACGAAGTGATCACTGAAGAAATCAAAGAGGAAATTAAAAAATACCTAGAAACAAATGACAATGGAGACACGACGACCCAAAACCTATGGGATGCAGCAAAAGCAGTTCTAAGGGGGAAGTTTATAGCAATACAATCCCACCTTAAGAAACAGGAAACATTTCGAGTAAACAACCTGACCCTGCACCTAAAGCAATTAGAGAAAGAAGAACAAAAAACCCCCAAAGTTAGCAGAAGGAAAGAAATCATAAAGATCAGATCAGAAATAAATGAAAAAGAAATGAAGGAAACGATAGCAAAGATCAACCAAACTAAAAGCTGGTTCTTTGAGAAGATAAACAAAATTGACAAACCATTAGCCAGACTCATCAAGAAAAGAAGGGAGAAGACTCAAATCAGTAGAATTAGAAATGAAAAAGGAGAAGTAACAACTGACACTGCAGAAATACAAAAGATCATGAGAGATTACTATAAGCAACTCTATGCCAATAAAATGGACAACCTGGAAGAAATGGACAAATTCTTAGAAATGCACAACCTACCAAGACTGACTCAGGAAGAAATAGAAAATATGAATAGACCAATCACAAGCACTGAAATTGAAACTGTGATTAAAAATCTTCCATCAAAGAAAAGCCCAGGACCAGATGGCTTCACAGGCGAATTCTATCAAACATTTAGAGAAGAGCTAACACCCATCCTTCTCAAACTCTTCCAAACAATATCAGAGGAAGGAACACTCCCAAACTCATTCTACGAGGCCACCATCACCTTGATACCAAAACCAGGCAAGGATGTCACAAAGAAAGAAAACTACAGGCCAATATCACTGATGAACATAGATGCAAAAATCCTCAACAAAATACTAGCAAACAGAATCCAACAGCACATTAAAAGGATCATACACCATGATCAAGTGGGGTTTATTCCAGGAATGCAAGGATTCTTCAATATACGCAAATCAATCAATGTGATACACCATATTAACAAGTTGAAGGAGAAAAACCATATGATCATCTCAATAGATGCAGAGAAAGCTTTCGACAAAATTCAACACCCATTTATGATAAAAACCCTGCAGAAAGTAGGCATAGAGGGAACTTTCCTCAACATAATAAAGGCCATATATGACAAACCCACAGCCAACATTGTCCTCAATGGTGAAAAACTGGAACCATTTCCACTAAAATCAGGAACAAGACAAGGCTGCCCACTCTCACCACTCTTATTCAGCATAGTTTTGGAAGTTTTAGCCACAGCAATCAGAGAAGAAAAGGAAATAAAAGGAATCCAAATTGGAAAAGAAGAAGTAAAGCTGTCACTGTTTGCAGATGACATGATACTATACATAGAGAATCCTAAAGATGCTACCAGAAAACTACTAGAGCTAATCAATGAATTTGGTAAAGTAGCAGGATACAAAATTAATGCACAGAAATCTCTGGCGTTCCTGTACACTAATGATGAAAAATCTGAAAATGAAATCAAGAAAACACTCCCATTTACCATTGCAACAAAAAGAATAAAATATCTAGGAATAAACCTACCTAAGGAGACAAAAGACCTGTATGCAGAAAATTATAAGACACTGATGAAAGAAATTAAAGATGATACAAATAGATGGAGAGATATACCATGCTCCTGGATTGGAAGAATCAATATTGTGAAAATGACTCTACTACCCAAAGCAATCTACAGATTCAATGCAATCCCTATCAAACTACCACTGGCATTTTTCACAGAACTAGAACAAAAAATTTCAAAATTTGTTTGGAGAAACAAAAGACCCCAAATAGCCAAAGCAATCTTGAGAACGAAAAACGGAGCTGGAGGAATCAGGCTCCCTGACTTCAGACTATACTAGAAAGCTACAGTAATTAAGACAGTGTGGTACTGGCATAAAAACAGAAAGACAGATCAGTGGATCAGGATAGAAAGCCCAGAGATAAACCCACGCACATATGGCCAACTTATCTTTGATAAAGGAGGCAGGAATGTACAGTGGAGAAAGGACAGCCTCTTCAATAAGTGGTGCTGGGAAAACTGGACAGGGACATGTAAAAGTATGAGATTAGATCATTCCCTAACACCATACACAAAAATAAGCTCAAAATGGATTAAAGACCTAAATGTAAGGCCAGAAACTATCAAACTCTTAGAGGAAAACATAGGCAGAACACTCTATGACATAAATCACAGCAAGATCCTTTTGGACCCACCTCCTAGAGAAATGGAAATAAAAACAAAGATAAACAAATGGGACCTAATGAAACTTCAAAGCTTTTGCACAGCAAAGGAAACCATAAACAAGACCAAAAGACAACCCTCAGAATGGGAGAAAATATTTGCAAATGAAGCAACTGACAAAGGATTAATCTCCAAAATTTATAAACAGCTCATGCAGCTCAATAGCAAAAAAACAAACAACCCAATCCAAAAATGGGCAGAAGACTTAAATAGGCATTTCTCCAAAGAAGATATACAGACTGCCAACAAACACATGAAAGAATGCTCAACATCATTAATCATTAGAGAAATGCAAATCAAAACTACAATGAGATATCATCTCACACCAGTCAGAATGGCCATCATCAAGAAATCTAGAAACAATAAATGCTGGAGAGGGTGTGGAGAAAAGGGAACACTCTTGCACTGCTGGTGGGAATGTGAATTGGTACAGCCACTATGGAGAACAGTATGGAGGTTCCTTAAAAAACTAAAAATAGAACTACCATATGACCCAGCAATCCCACTACTAGGCATATACCCTGAGAAAACCATAATTCAAAAAGAGACATGTACCAAAATGTTCATTGCAGCTCTATTCACAATAGCCCGGAGCTGGAAACAACCTAAGTGTCCATCATCGGATGAATGGATAAAGAAGATGTGGCACATATATACAATGGAATATTACTCAGCCATAAAAAGAAACAAAACTGAGCTATTTGTAATGAGGTGGATAGACCTAGAGTCTGTCATACAGAGTGAAGTTAGTCAGAAAGAGAAAAACAAATACTGTATGCTAACACATATATATGGAATTAAAAAAAAAATGTCATGAAGAACCTAGGGGTAAAACGGGAATAAAGACACAGACCTACTTGAGAATGGACTTGAGGATATGGGGAGGGGGAAGGGTAAGCTGTGACAAAGGGAAAGAGAGGCATGGACATATATACACTACAAAATGTAAGGTAGATAGATAGTGGGAAGCAGCTGCAGAGCACAGGGAGATCAGCTCGGTGCTTTGTGACCGCCTGGAGGGGTGGGATGGGGAGGGTGGGAGGGAGGGAGATGCATGAGGGAAGGGATGTGGGAACAGACGTATATGTATGACTGATTCACTTTGTTATAAAGCAGAAACTAATAAAAAAAAATAAATCTATACCTTTAAATGAATCTAATAGAAGTGGAGAAGTATAATTATTAATAAAAGAGCAACAGATTAAGTAGAAAGTGTAAGAAAAGAAATAATCGGGCTTCCCTGGTGGCGCAGTGGTTGAGAGTCCGCCTGCCGATGCAGGGGACACGGGTTCGTGCCCCGGTCCGGGAAGAGTCCACATGCCGCAGAGTGGCTAGGCCTATGAGCCATGGCCACTGAGCCTGCACGTCCGGAGGCTGTGCTCCACAACGGGAGAGGCTACAACAGTGAGAGGCCTGTGTACCGTAAAAAAAAGAAATAATCAAGATGAGAACAGAAATTAACAAAATAGAAAACAAAGATAGAATTGAAAAGATTAACAAATCAAACAGCTGGTTCTTTGAAAAGACTACAAGGATAAACAAATCTCTAGCAAGGTTTAGCTAGGAAAAAAAATAAGGGTACTTAACATATATATGATTAAGTATATACATATATATAATCATATATACAATATATACACAACATATATAAGCAAATTCTGTGAACAAAAACATGACAACTGAAATTAAATAGACAGTTTCTTGGGAAAATTTAACTTATAAAAATCTACCCAGTAATAGAAAACCTACCTAGGTCTATAACCCATAAAGAAAATGAATCTGAAATTAAGTATCTGCTTGATTCCTATCCTTTCTAAAAACAAAAGCCACTGAGTTCTGGCAACACTCTAGGGAACAGATACTTTCTATGTTATGCTAATTGTTCACAGAATATTAAAATAAAGGGAAAGTCCCCCTCCAGCTCATTTTATGAGATTAGTGTAACCTTGATACCAAAACTCAGAGAGGAGTAATAAGTAAATCATTGACAACCTCAATTATGAATATTGATACAAAATTCTACATAAAATATTAGTAAAATAAATCCATCAATATACAAAATACATTATTATCAAATTCTTGGGTTTTCTGAGAATACAAGAGCCACCCACTTTAATAAATTAATCATTTTAGTAGATGCCAAAAATAAATTTTATGTAATTTAAAACCCATTCCTAATGAAAATCCTTAGTTCACTGTGAATAGAAGTGAACTTTCTTAACCTAATAATCTACCAAAACCCTACAGTAAACACTATACTTACTGGTAAAATATCAGAAGCATTCCTTTTTAAACCAGGATAAAGATGAGGCTATCTGCCATCACAACTTATATTTAACATTAATCTTGAAGTTCTAGCAATAAGAAAAAAGAACTGTATTGATTGGAAAAGAAAAAAATCCTAACTAGTAATATTTCAAGATAATATGTTTATTTGTAGATAAACTATTAGTTGAGTATGAGTATCTAAGCTGTTTAGACTATTAACTAAACTGCAGACAAACTAATGGGAGAATTCAGCAAGGTTGCTATGTAAGGCTTATGTACAAAACTTAATAGTTTTTCTATACACCTGCAATAAACTATTAGGAAATGCAATTATAGACAATATTTTCTATAGCAACAAAAAATAGCAGTAGGATATGATGTGACAAAATAATAGGTCTTTATAAAAAATTATAAAATGTATCAAAAAGTATCAAACAAGACCTAAATAAGTGAAGAGATACTGTCATGATGGAAAGGCTCAATATTATAAAGTTAATAGTTCTCCTAAATTAATTTATATATGCAATGCAATTCCACTACTGACTGGGAATTTTCCAAATTGATCCTAAAATTATTATGGTAGAGTGGAAAAGGCCATGAATAGCAAAGGTAGTTTTGTGGAAGATTAATGGTGGGCCAAGGTGGGGGATTGTTGTAGATACCAAGACATTGTGAAGTTATGACAATAAAGACAGTAGAACTGTTGAGGGATGGATGAACAGACCAGCGAGACAGAAAAAGATCCCATATCTGGTAAGTAACTTGGCATTTGACAGAAGTCTCATTACCCATTAACAGAGAAGACATGGACTCTTCAATAAATAGTGCTGGGACAGTTGACTCTCTAGAGAAAAAGAAAAGTACGTTTTTATGTTACTTCAGTCCCAGATTACAGACTTGTATGAAAAGCTATAAAACTTTTAGAAGAAAACCTGCCAGAATACTTTTATGACATCAGGGTAGGGAAGGTGTTCTTAGGATAAAAAAAAAGCACAAATGACACAGGAGAGGCTTGATCATTTGATCAAATTAGTGTTAATCCTGCATCACAAATGAGACCCTAGGCAAAAAGACAAGCCACAGAGAGGGATAACATATCTGCAATCCCTGCGAGTGACAAAGGATGAATCCACACCGTATAAAGGAATCATATTGTATAAATGAGTACAGTTAAGACAAATACCTCCCCAGAAAAATGAGCAAAGGATGTGACCAGACCACTCCAGGAAGGAAACCAGAGTGGTCAATGTGGAGATCTCAGCCATAGTAATAATCTGGGAAAAAAATTAAAATGGCAACAGGTTATCATTTATACCCTTCAGAAAGGCAAAGTTTAGAAGTCTGATAAAAACTGGCAAGGATGTGGGGAAATGGAAATCCCAATAGCCTGCTGGTGGGAGTATACATCAATACAATCCCAGAGGGAAGTGGGGTGCTCTTGTGTTTGAAGATGCGCCTATGCTACGACTTGGCAATTCTTAAAGGAGCCATGAGCAAGGCTGTGCATGGCAGTCAGCCCTCTGTGTAGCAGAGTCATTTCACCAAGGATAATGCCACGCAGTGTTTAACCTGAAACACGTGGTCTAAATTACCAATCATGGTCCCCACCCCCAAATACACACTTCTTATCCCCTTGTCTTCCTTAGCACTTACCACTGCCTTAGTATATTTTTCATATATACAATACTTCATATAAATCAGAGTATATATCTTACTTATCTTTTTTATTGTTCCTCTCATAGAATAGGGGTTTTGTCTGTCCCTTTTTTTTTTCAACTTCAGTACCCCAAAAGTTGCCTGGTTTATTGTAGGCACCCTGTAACTATTTGTAGCAAAAATAAATAAGTGAAATTGCAAAAACGTAATATTGAGTAAAAAAAGAAAGATGCAAAGGGGTGTGGGTACCACACATGTAATTTTGAAAACACATAATAGCACAAAGTTTGTGGCTACCTAATGTGTATGTATTAAAAAGAATTAAAACATGCATGTTCACTTCAAGATAGTAGCTCTCTGTGGGGAGAGCATGTTGGGGAGGCTTTGGAGTGGGACTTTGGTCCCATCTATGACATCTCATTTCTTAGCGAGTCCAGTGACCTGATGCAAATGTGGCAAAATGTGAACTTCTGTCATCTCCGGTGTCTGAAGCATTTTATATATTTTTTAAAGTTGCAGGTAAATAAAGAAAGAAGAGAAAGGTTGTCAGCTTATCTCCTTATATTATGGTTGTCCCTGGGGTTCTGATGCTAAGGCTGCCTTGGGTAGATGGAATTCTTCACATTAACCCCACTCCCCTGAAGGTCACAGACGCCACCCTAGGCCATCACGAACAGGTGTTTCTGGTTCTCTTCATGTTGGAAGATCTAATTCTGCCGTGTCTTATTTAATCAGGGCTCTCTTTTCCTGTGAGGAGAGGGCATCAAGTCACCGGAAATGAGCCCTTTCCCCGCAGTCAGCCCCAGCGGCCTCTCCTCCTCCCTGGGGTGGAAGAGCAGACACAGTCACCTTGTTGATCAGATGATGGGTGTCTGCCAGCGAAACAAACTCCAAGGCTGGAGCAGACACAGACATTTATTAACACAGATAAGTTTTTATTGCATTAAGAGGGAGCACTTAGAAAGCAGACTCTAGAGGGTAAAAGGATTAAGTCATCTTGAAACATTGTTCTCCTGTCACGGGGGCTAGTGAAGCATCCTCGTGGCCATCCGATTCTGACTCTGATTCCGATCCACTCAAGTGCGTGGCATGGCAGCCAACGGTGGCAAAGCAAAGTGCTCACAGGTAGTGTCCAAGAAAAGCCTCTGTTGGTGAGCATCAGAGATCACCTACCTACAGGACAGTGCAGTGGCCAGAAGGTCCAGAGAATACACTACTCTGATTCCAGAGGAGGGTGACATGTAAGGTACCAGGATGTATTTAATTATTAAAAATACAATTAGAAGTGTCGAGGTCCTTTCCTTCCTTGATCAGTTTCTATCAATAAGGTTACACGATGTTACATGAAATGTCCACCATCTTCAACCCTGTCGTGGTCATTGTCATCCTCGTACAGAACGGCGTGAAGCTTCAGGGAGGTTGAATGCTGCTGGTCACGGGGCAGGGGCGGGGCTCCAGGCGCCAGTACTGTCACCTCTGTCCGCGGCTTCTGCTCCTCCCCCTCGTGCCTCCCCGCCCGCCCGACACAACACAGATCTGCGACTCTGTGATGGCCAAGCATCTTCGGCTCACAGTGTGAACATGACATTGTGTGTGAGGGATGGTTGAAGGTGTATTGAACTGAGATAATACTGTATAAACGACTATTCCAGTGATCATTTCTCTTTTCCAAGATTTCTAATTGGTTCTCTTTCCCTGTCCCATCTTTTTTTTTTTTTTTGTCTTGTAGACCTGGTTATTTATTTAGTCCAGGCCCCAAGCGGGGTTTACACATTACGCTGTTTTTTTTTTTTAAACATCTTTATTGGAGTATAATTGCTTTACAGTTCTGCGTTAGTTTCTGCTGTATAACAAAGTGAATCAGCTATACATATACATATATCCCCATATCTCCTCCCTCTTGAGTCTCCCTCCCACCCTTCCTCTAGGTGGTCACAAAGCACCGAGCTGATCTCCCTGTGCTATGTGGCTGCTTCCCACTAGCTATCTATTTTACATTCGGTAGTGTATATATGTCCATGCCACTCTCTCACTTCGTCTCAGTTTACCCTTCCCCCTCCCTGTGTCCTCAAGTCCGTTCTCTACATCTGCGTCTAATTCCTGTACTGCCCCTAGGTTCTTCAGAACCTTTTTTTTTTTTTAATTCCATATATATGTGTTAGCATATGGTATCTGTTTTTCTCTTTCTGATTTACTTCACTCTGTATGACAGACTCTAGGTCCATCCACCTCACTACAAATAACTCAATTTCATTTCTTTTTGTGGCTGAGTAATATTCCATTGTATATATGTGCCACATCTTCCTTATCCATTCATCTGTCGATGGACACTTAGGTTGCTTCCATGTCCTGGCTATTGTAAATATGCTGCATTGAACATTTTGGTACATGTCTCTTTTTGAAGTATGGTTTTCTTAGGGTATATGCCCAGTAGTGGGGTTGCTGGGTTGCATGGTAGTTCTATTTTTAGTTTTTTAAGGAACCTCCACACTGTTCTCCACAGTGGCTGTATCAATTCACATTCCCACCAACAGTGCAAGAGGATTCCCTTTTCTCCACACCCTCTCCAGCATTTATTGTTTGTAGATTTTTTGATTATGGCCATTCTGACTAGTGTGAAGTGATACCTCATTTTAGTTTTGATTTGCATTTCTCTAATGATTAGTGATGTTGAGCATCCTTTCATGTGTTTGTTGGCAATCTGTATATCTTCTTTGGAGAAATGTCTGTTTAGGTCTTCTGCCCATTTTTGGATTGGGTTTTTTGTTTTTTTGATATCGAGCTGCATGAGCTGCTTGTATATTTTGGAGATTAATCCTTTCTCAGTTGCTTTGTTTGCAAATATTTTCTCCCATTCTGAGGGTTGTTTTTTCATCTTATTTATGGTTTCCTTTGCTGTGCAAAAGCTTTGAAGTTTCATTAGGTCCCATTTGTTTATTTTTGTCTTTATTTCCATTTCTCTAGGAGATGGGTCAAAAAGGATCTTGCTGTGATTTATGTCATAGAGTGTTCTTTCTATGTTTTCCTCTAAGAGCTTTATAGTGTTTGGCCTTACATTTAGGTCTTTAATCCATTTTGAGTTTATTTTTGTGTATGGTGTTAGGGAGTGTTCTAATTTCATTCTTTTACATGTAACTGTCCAGTTTTCCCAGCACCACTTATTGAAGAGGCTGTCTTTTCTCCATTGTATATTCTTACCTCCTTTATCAAAGATAAGGTGACCATATGTGTGTGGGATTTTTTCTGGGCTTTCTACCTTGTTCCTTTGGTCTATAAGTCTGTCTTTGTGCCAGTATCATACAGTTTTAATGACTGTAGCTTTGTAGTATAGTCTGAAGTCAGGGAACCTGATTTCTCCAGCTCCGTTTTTCTTTCTCAAGATTGCTTTGACTATTCATGGTCTTTTGTGTTTCCATACAAATTGTGAAATGTTTTGTTCTAGTTCTGTGAAAAATGCCATTGGTAGTTTAATAGGGATTGCACTGAATCTGTAGATTGCTTTGGGTAGTATAGTCATTTTCACAATGTTGATTCTTCCAATCCAAGAACATGGTATATCTCTCCAACTGTTCGTATCATCTTTAATTTCTTTATCAGTGTCTCATAGTTTTCTGCATACAGGTCTTTTGTCTCCTTGGGTAGGTCTATTCCTAGGTATTTTATTCTTTTTGTTGCAATGGTAAATGGGAGTGTTTCCTTAATTTCTCTTTCAGATTTTTCATCATTAGTGTGTATAGAGGAATGCAAGAGATTTCTGTGCATTAATATTGTATCCTGCTACTCTACCAAATTCATTGATTAGCTCTAGTAGTCTTCTGGTAGCATCTTTAGGATTCTCTATGTATAGTATCATGTCATCTGCAAACAGTGACAGCTTTACTTCTTCTTTTCCAATTTGGATTCCTTTTATTTCTTTTTCTTCTCTGATTGCTGTGGCGAAAACTTCCAAAACTATGTTGAATAATAGTGGTGAGAATGGACAACCTTGTCTTGTTCCTGATCTAGTGGAAGTGGTTTCAGTTTTTCACCATTGAGAATGATGTTGGCTGTGGGTTTGTCATGTATGGCCTTTCTTATGTTGAGGTAAGTTCCCTCTATGCCTAATTTCTGGAGAGTTTTTATCATAAATGGGTGTTGAATTTTGTCAAAAGCTTTTTCTGCATCTATTGAGTTGATCATACGGTTTTTCTCCTTCAGTTTGTTAATACAGTGTGTCACATTGACTGATTTGTGTATAGTGAAGAATCCTTGCATTCCTGGGATAAACCCCAATTGATCATGGTGTATGATCCTTTTAATGTGCTGTTGGATTCTGTTTGCTAGTATTTTGTTGAGGAGTTTTGCATCTATGTTCATCAGTGATATTGACCTGTAGTTTTCTTTTTTTGTGACATCTTTGGTTTGGTATCAGGGTGATTGTGGCCTTGTAGAATGAGTTTGGGAGTGTTCCTCCCTCTGCTATATTTTGGAAGAGTTTGAGAAGGATAGGTGTTAGCTCTTCTGTAAATGTTTGATAGAATTCACCTGTGAAGCCATCTGGTCCTGGGCTTTTGTTTTTTGGAAGATTTTTAATCACAGTTTCAATTTCAGTGCTTGTGATTGGTCTGTTTATATTTTCTATTTCTTCCTGGTTCAGTCTCGGAATGTTGTGCTTTTCTAAGAATTTGTCCATTTCTTCCAGGTTGTCCATTTTATTGGCATATAGTTGCTTGTAGTAATCTCTCATGATCCTTTGTATTTCAGCAGTGTCAGTTGTTTCTTTTCCTTTTTCATTTCTAATTCTGTTGATCTGAGTCTTCTCCCTTTTTTTTTTTTTTTTTTTTTTTTTTTTTTGCGGTACGCGGGCCTCTCACTGTTGTGGCTTCTCCCGTTGCGGAGCACAGGCTCTGGATGCGCAGGCTCAGCGGCCATGGCTCATGGGCCCAGCCGCTCCGCGGCATATGGGATCCTCCCAGACCGGGGCACGAACCCGTATCCCCTGCATCAGCAGGCGGACTCTCAACCACTGCGCCACCAGGGAGGCCCTCCCTTTTTTTTTGATGAGTCTGACTAATGGTGTATCAATTTTGTTTATCTTCTCAAAGAACCAGCTTTTAGTTTTATTGATCTTTGCTATTGTTTCCTTCATCTCTTTTTCATTTATTTCTGATCTGATCTTTATGATTTCTTTCCTTCTGCTAACTTTTTTTTTTTTTTTTTTTAAAGTTTAAACCATGGCTTTATAGGTTGAAGTAGGAAATGTTTTTATGGAAAGATAAGTTAACAAACTTATTTGGTAAACTTAATTGTATATTTGGTAGAATGTGTCTGGGATTTGTTTTATTAAATGAACATTCAGTAAAATTGACTTTTTTGAGGTACAGTTCTATCACTTTTTTAAAAATGAACTTTGTGTTTTAGAGTAGTTTTAGGTTTACAGAAAAATTGTGCAGAAAGTACAGAAAGTCCCCCCCCATTTCTTTTGTTATTAACATCTTATGTTAGAGTGACACATTTGTTACTATTGTTGAATCAATATTAATACAATATTATTAACTAAAGTCTGTAGTTTACCTTCGGGTTCACTCTTTTTTTTTTTTTTTTTTTTTTTTAATTAGTTTCTGCTTTATAACAAAGTGAATCAGTCATACATATACATCTGTTCCCACATCCCCTCCCTCATGCATCTCCCTCCCTCCCACCCTCCCCATCCCACCCCTCCAGGCGGTCACAAAGCACCGAGCTGATCTCCCTGTGCTCTGCGGCTGCTTCCCACTATCTATCTACCTTACGTTTGGTAGTGTATATATGTCCATGCCTCTCTTTCCCTTTGTCACAGCTTACACTTCCCCTTCCCCATATCCTCAAGTCCATTCTCAAGTAGGTCTGTGTCTTTATTCCCGTTTTACCCCTAGGTTCTTCATGACATTTTTTTTTTTTTTTAAATTCCATATATATGTGTTAGCATACGGTATTTGTCTTTCTCTTTCTGACTTACTTCACTCTGTATGACAGACTCTAGGTCTATCCACCTCATTACAAATAGCTCAGTTTCGTTTCTTTTTATGGCTGAGTAATATTCCATTGTATATATGTGCCACATCTTCTTTATCCATTCATCCGATGATGGACACTTAGGTTGTTTCCAGCTCCGGGCTATTGTGAATAGAGCTGCAATGAACATTTTGGTACATGTCTCTTTTTGAATTATGGTTTTCTCAGGGTATATGCCTAGTAGTGGGATTGCTGGGTCATATGGTAGTTCTATTTTTAGTTTTTTAAGGAACCTCCATACTGTTCTCCATAGTGGCTGTACCAATTCACATTCCCACCAGCAGTGCAAGAGTGTTCCCTTTTCTCCACACCCTCTCCAGCATTTATTGTTTCTAGATTTCTTGATGATGGCCATTCTGACTGGTGTGAGATGATATCTCATTGTAGTTTTGATTTGCATTTCTCTAATGATTAATGATGTTGAGCATTCTTTCATGTGTTTGTTGGCAGTCTGTATATCTTCTTTGGAGAAATGCCTATTTAAGTCTTCTGCCCATTTTTGGATTGGGTTGTTTGTTTTTTTGCTATTGAGCTGCATGAGCTGTTTATAAATTTTGGAGATTAATCCTTTGTCAGTTGCTTCATTTGCAAATATTTTCTCCCATTCTGAGGGTTGTCTTTTGGTCTTGTTTATGGTTTCCTTTGCTGTGCAAAAGCTTTGAAGTTTCATTAGGTCCCATTTGTTTATCTTTGTTTTTATTTCCATTTCTCTAGGAGGTGGGTCCAAAAGGATCTTGCTGTGATTTATGTCATAGAGTGTTCTGCCTATGTTTTCCTCTAAGAGTTTGATAGTTTCTGGCCTTACATTTAGGTCTTTAATCCATTTTGAGCTTATTTTTGTGTATGGTGTTAGGGAATGATCTAATCTCATACTTTTACATGTCCCTGTCCAGTTTTCCCAGCACCACTTATTGAAGAGGCTGTCCTTTCTCCACTGTACATTCCTGCCTCCTTTATCAAAGATAAGTTGGCCATATGTGCGTGGGTTTATCTCTGGGCTTTCTATCCTGATCCACTGATCTATCTTTCTGTTTTTATGCCAGTACCACACTGTCTTAATTACTGTAGCTTTGTAGTATAGTCTGAAGTCAGGCAGCCTGATTCCTCCAGCTCCGTTTTTCGTTCTCAAGATTGCTTTGGCTATTCGGGGTCTTTTGTTTTTCCAAACAAATTTTGAAATTTTTTGTTCTAGTTCTGTGAAAAATGCCAGTGGTAGTTTGATAGGGATTGCATTGAATCTGTAGATTGCTTTGGGTAGTAGAGTCATTTTCACAATATTGATTCTTCCAATCCAGGAGCATGGTATATCTCTCCATCTATTTATATCATCTTTAATTTCTTTCATCAGTGTCTTATAATTTTCTGCATACAGGTCTTTTGTCTCCTTAGGTAGGTTTATTCCTAGATATTTTATTCTTTTTGTTGCAATGGTAAATGGGAGTGTTTTCTTGATTTCATTTTCAGATTTTTCATCATTAGTGTACAGGAATGCCAGAGATTTCTGTGCATTAATTTTGTATCCTGCTACTTTACCAAATTCATTGATTAGCTCTAGTAGTTTTTCGGTAGCATCTTTAGGATTCTCTATGTATAGTATCATGTCATCTGCAAACAGTGACAGCTTTACTTCTTCTTTTCCAATTTGGATTCCTTTTATTTCCTTTTCTTCTCTGATTGCTGTGGCTAAAACTTCCAAAACTAAGTTGAATAAGAGTGGTGAGAGTGGGCAGCCTTGTCTTGTTCCTGATCTTAGTGGAAATGGTTTCAGTTTTTCACCATTGAGGACAATGTTGGCTGTGGGTTTGTCATATACGGCCTTTATTATGTTGAGGAAAGTTCCCTCTATGCCTACTTTCTGCAGGGTTTTTATCATAAATGGGTGTTGAATTTTGTCGAAAGCTTTCTCTGCATCTATTGAGATGATCATATGGTTTTTCTCCTTCAACTTGTTAATATGGTGTATCACATTGATTGATTTGCGTATATTGAAGAATCCTTGCATTCCTGGAATAAACCCCACTTGATCATGGTGTATGATCCTTTTAATGTGCTGTTGGATTCTGTTTGCTAGTATTTTGTTGAGGATTTTTGCATCTATGTTCATCAGTGATATTGGCCTGTAGTTTTCTTTCTTTGTGACATCCTTGCCTGGTTTTGGTATCAAGGTGATGGTGGCCTCGTAGAATGAGTTTGGGAGTGTTCCTTCCTCTGATATTGTTTGGAAGAGTTTGAGAAGGATGGGTGTTAGCTCTTCTCTAAATGTTTGATAGAATTCGCCTGTGAAGCCATCTGGTCCTGGGCTTTTGTTTGATGGAAGATTTTTAATCACAGTTTCAATTTCAGTGCTTGTGATTGGTCTATTCATATTTTCTATTTCTTCCTGAGTCAGTCTTGGTAGGTTGTGCATTTCTAAGAATTTGTCCATTTCTTCCAGGTTGTCCATTTTATTGGCATAGAGTTGCTTATAGTAATCTCTCATGATCTTTTGTATTTCTGCAGTGTCAGTTGTTACTTCTCCTTTTTCATTTCTAATTCTACTGATTTGAGTCTTCTCCCTTCTTTTCTTGATGAGTCTGGCTAATGGTTTGTCAATTTTGTTTATCTTCTCAAAGAACCAGCTTTTAGTTTGGTTGATCTTTGCTATTGTTTCCTTCATTTCTTTTTCATTTATTTCTGATCTGATCTTTATGATTTCTTTCCTTCTGCTAACTTTGGGGTTTTTTTGTTCTTCTTTCTCTAATTGCTTTAGGTGCAGGGTCAGGTTGTTTACTCGAAATGTTTCCTGTTTCTTAAGGTGGGATTGTATTGCTATAAACTTCCCCCTTAGAACTGCTTTTGCTGCGTCCCATAGGTTTTGGGTCGTCGTGTCTCCATTGTCATTTGTTTCTAGGTATTTCTTAATTTCCTCTTTGATTTCTTCAGTGATCACTTCGTTATTGAGTAGTGTATTGTTTAGCCTCCATGTGTTTGTATTTTTTACAGCTCTTTTCCTGTAATTGATGTCTAGTCTCATAGCGTTGTGGTCAGAAAAGATACTTGATACAATTTCAATTTTCTTAAATTTACCAAGGCTTGATTTGTGACCCAAGATATGATCTATCCTGGAGAATGTTCCATGAGCACTTGAGAAAAATGTGTATTCTGTTGTTTTTGGGTGGAATGTCCTATAAATATCAACTAAGTCCATCTTGTTTAATGTATCATTTAAAGCTTGTGTTTCCTTATTTATTTTCATTTTGGATGATCTGTCCATTGGTGAAAGTGGGGTGTTAAAGTCCCCTACTATGATTGTGTTACTGTCGATTTCCCCTTTTATGGCTGTTAGTATTTGCCTTATGTATTGAGGTGCTCCTATGTTGGGTGCATAAATATTTACAATTGTTATATCTTCTTCTTGGATCGATCCCTTTATCGTTATGTAGTGTCCTTCTTTGTCTCTTCTAATAGTCTTTATTTTAAAGTCTATTTTGTCTGATATAAGAATTGCTACTCCAGCTTTCTTTTGATTTCCATTTGCATGGAATATCTTTTTCCATCCCCTTACTTTCAATCTGTATGTGTCTCTAGGTCTGAAGTGGGTCTCTTGTAGACAGCATATATATGGGTCTTGTTTTTGTATCCATTCAGCCACTCTGTGTCTTTTGGTGGGAGCATTTAGTCCATTTACATTTAAGGTAATTATTGATATGTATGTTCCTATTCCCATTTCCTTAATGGCTTTGGGTTCGTTATTGTAGGTATAGTCCTTCTGTTGTGTTTCTTGCCTAGAGAAGTTCCTTTAGCATTTGTTGTAAAGCTGGTTTGGTGGTGCTGAACTCTCTCAACTTTTGCTTGTCTGTAAAGGTTTTAATTTCTCCATCAAATCTGAATGAGATCCTTGCTGGGTAGAGTAATCTTGGTTGCAGGTTTCTCTCCTTCATCACTTTAATTATGTCCTGCCACTCCCTTCTGGCTTGTAGAGTTTCTGCTGAGAGATCAGCTGTTAACCTGATGGGGATTCCCTTGTGTGTTATTTGTTGTTTTTCCCTTGCTGCTTTTAATATGATTTCTTTGTGTTTAATTTTTGACAGTTTGATTAATATGTGTCTTGGCGTATTTCTTCTTGGATTTATTCTGTATGGGACTCTCTGTGCCTCCTGGACTTGATTAACTATTTCCTTTCCCATATTAGGGAAGTTTTCAACTATAATCTCTTCAAATATTTTCTCAGTCCCTTTCTTTTTCTCTTCTTCTTCTGGAACCCCTATAATTCGAATGTTGGTGCGTTTAATGTTGTCCCAGAGGTCTCTGAGACTGTCCTCTGTTCTTTTCATTCTTTTTTCTTTATTTTTCTCTGCATCAGTTATTTCCACTATTTTATCTTCCACCTCACTTATCCGTTCTTCTGCCTCAGTTATTCTGCTATTGATCCCATCTAGAGTATTTTTCATTTCATTTATTGTGTTTTTAATCGATGCTTGATTCATCTTTAGTTCTTCTAGGTCCTTGTTAACTGTTTCTTGCATATTGTCTATTCTATTTCCAAGATTTTGGATCTGGGAAATAGAATCTTGGATCAGCTTTACTATCATTATTCTGAATTCTTTTTCAGGTAGACTGCCTATTACCTCTTCATTTGTTAGGTCTGGTAGGTTTTTATCTTGCTCCTTCACCTGCTGTGTGTTTTTCTGCTTTCTCATTTTGCTTATGTTACTGTGTTTGGGGTCTCCTTTTTGCAGGCTGCAGATTCGTAGTTCCCGTTGTTTTTGGTGTCTGTCCCCCGTGGCTAAGGTTGTTTCAGTAGGTTGTGTAGGCTTCCTGGTGGGGGGGACTAATGCCTGTGTTCTGGTGGTTGAAGCTCGATCTTGTCTTTCTGGTGGACAGGTCCACGTCTGGTGGTGTGTTTTGGGGTGCCTGTGGCCTTATTATGTTTTTAGGTATCCTCTCTGCTAATGGGTGGGGTTGTGTTCCTGCCTTGCTAGTTGCTTGGCATAGGGTGACCAGCACTGTAGCTTGCTGGTCGTTGACTGAAGCTGGGTGCTGGTGTTGAGATGGAGATCCCTGGGAGATTTTCGCTGCTTGATATTATGTGGAGCTGGGAGGTCTCTTGTGGACCCGTGTCCTGAAGTTGGCTCTCCCACTTCAGAGGCACAGCACTAACTCCTGGCTGCAGCACCAAGAGCCTTTCATCCACCCGGCTCAGAATAACAGTGAGAAAAAGTAGAAAGAAATAATTAGTAGAAGAAAGAAAGAGAGATTGAAAGAAAGGAAGAAGGGAAGTAAGGAAGGAAGGAAGGAAGGAAGAAAGAAAGGAGGGAGGGAGGGAGGAAGGATGGAAAGAAAGGAAAGAAAGGAGGGAGGGAGGAATGAAAGCAAAAGGAAGAGTGAATGGAAGAAGAGAGGGAGGGAGGGAGGAAGGAAAGAAAGAAAGAAAGACAGGAGGGAGGGAGGGAGGGAGGAAGGAAAGAAAAAGAAAGTGGAAAGAAGAAGGGTGGGAGGGAGGGAGGGATGGAGGAAAGAAAAAGAAAGAAGGAAAGGAGGAGCGGAGGGAGGGAGGGAGGAAGGGAAGGGAGGAAAAAAAGAAAGAGCAGGTAAAGTAAAATAGAATAAAGTATGAAATATAGTAGCGTTATTAAAATTAAAAAGTAATTATTGAAAAAAAAACACGGACCGAAAGAACCCTGGGACATATGGTGGAAGCAAAGCTATACAGAGAGAATCTTACACAGAAGATTACACATACACATTCACAAAAAGAGAGCAGGGGGAAAAATCAAAAATCTTGCTCTCCAAGTCCACCTCCTCGATTTGGGATAATTCGTTGTAAAAAGAGGAAAAGGGCGAAAAGTCTGAAATCTTGCTAAGTCCACCTCCTTAATTTGAGATAATTCGTTGTAAAAAGAGGGAAAAAAAGGGGGGGAAAGTCTTAAATCTTGTCCTCAAGGTCCACTTCCTCAATTTGGGATGATTCGCTGTCCATTCATGCACTCCACAGACGCAGGGCACATCAAATGGACCGTGGAGCTTTAATCCACTGCCTCGGAGGCTGCACAGAGAGATTTCCCTGTCTCTGCTCTCACAGCTCCCGGGTCTCAGCCTTGGACCTGGCCCCGCCTCTGCGCGTAGGTCGCCGGAGGGCGTCCGTTCTTCGCTCAGACAGGACGGGTTTAAAGGAGCCGCTGATTCGGGGTCTCTGGCTCACTCAGGCAGAGGGGAGGGAGGGGAATGCCCTCTCCTCGCGCACCAGGCAACAAAAGGGAAAAAAGTCTCTTGCCTCTCCGGTAGCTCCAGACCCTTTCCCCGGACTCCCTCCGGGCTAGCACTAACCCCTTCAGGGTCTCTTCCTGCCGCCAGCCCCAGACCTCTCCCTGCGCTCCGACTGAAAGCCGATACCCGAGCCTCAGCTCCCAGCCCCGCCCGCCCTGGCGGCCGAGCAGACAAGTCTCTCGGGCTGGTGTGTGCCTGAGGGCACCGATCCTCTGTGCCAAAATCTCTCTGCTTTGCCCTCCACACCCCTGTTGCTGTGCTCTCCTTCGCTACTCCGAAGCTTTCCCCCTCCGCCACCTGCAGTCTCCGCCCGCGAAGGGGCTTGTAGTGTGTAGAAACCTTCCCTCCTTCACGGCTCCCTCCCACTGGTGCAGGTCCCGTCCATATCCTATTGTCTCTGTTTATTCTTTTTTTCTTTTGACCTACCCAGGTATGTGGGGAGTTTCTTGCCTTTTGGGGGGTCTGAGGTCTTCTGTCAGCGTTCAGTAGGTGTTCTGTTGGAGTTGTTCCACGTGTAGATGAATTTCTGATGTATCTGTGGGGAGGAAGGTGATCTCCGCGTCTTACTCTTCCGCCATCTTCCTCCGGCTCCCCTTCTGCTAACTTTGGGCTTTTTTTTTTCTTCTTTCTCTAATTGCTTTAGGTGTAAGGTGAGGTTGTTTATTTTAGATGTTTCTTGTTTCTTGAGGTAGGATTGTGTTGCTATAAACTTCCCTCTTAGAACTGCTTTTGTTGCAACCCATAGGTTTTGGGCCATCGTGTTTTTACTGTCACTTGTTTCTAGGAATTTTTTTGATTTTCTCTTTGATTTCTTCAGTGATCTCTTGGTAATTTAGTAGTGGATTGTTTAGCCTCCATGTGTTTGTATTTTTTACAGGTTTTTTTTTTCCTGTAATTGATATCTATTCTCCTAGCATTGTGGTCGGAAAAGATACATGATATGATTTCAATTTTCTTAAATTTACCAAGGCTTGATTTGTGACCCAAGATATGATCTATCCTGGAGAATGTTCCATGAGCACTTGAGAAAAATGTGTATTCTGTTGTTTTTGGATGGAATGTCCTATAAATATCAATTAAGTCCATCTTGTTTAATGTATCATTTAAAGCTTGTGTTTCCTTATTTATTTTCATTTTGGTTGATCTGTCCATTGGTGAAAGTGGAGTGTTAAAGTCCCCTAATTTGATTGTGTTACTGTTGATTTCCCCTTTTATGGCTGTTAGTATTTGCCTTATGTATTGAGGTGCTCCTATGTTGGGTGCATAAATATTTACAATTGTTATATCTTCTTCTTGGATTGATCCCTTGATCATTATGTAGTGTTCTTCTTTGTCTCTTCTAATAGTCTTTATTTTAAAGTCTATTTTGCCTGATAGGAGAATCGCTACTGCCGCTTTCTTTTGATTTCCATGTGCATGGAATATCTTTTTCCATCCCCTCACTTTCAGTCTACAGACTATGTGTCCCTAGATCTGAAGTGTGTCTCTTGTAGACAGCATATATACAGGTCTTGTTTTTGTATCCATTCAGCCAGTCTATGGCTTTTGGTTGGAGCATTTGATCCATTTACATTTAAGGTAATTATTGATATGTATGTTCCTATTACCATTTTCTTAATTGTTTTGGGTTTGTTATTGTGGGTCTTTTCCTTCTCTTGTGTTTCCTGCCTAGACAAGTTCCTTTAGCATTTGTTGTAAAGCTGGTTTGATGGTGCTAAATTCTCTTAGCTTTTGCTTGTCTGTAAAGCTTTTAATTTCTTCATCGAATCTAATTGAGATCCTTGCTGGGTAGAGTAATCTTGGTTGTAGTTTTTTCCCTTTCATCACTTAAATATGTCCTGCCACTCCCTTCTGGCTTGCAGAGTTTCTGCTGAAAGATCAGCTGTTAACTTAATGAGGATTCCCTTGTATGTTATTTGTTGCTTTTCCCTTGCTACTTTTAATATTTTTTCTTTGTATTTAATTTTTGATAGTTTGATTAACATGTGTCTTGGTGTGTTTCTCTGTGGATTTATCCTGTCTGGGACTCTCTCTGCTTCCTGGACTTGATTGACTATTTCCTTTCCCATATTAGGGAAGTTTTCAACTATAATCTCTTCACATATTTTCACAGTCCCTTTCTTTTTCTCTTCTTCTTCTGGGACCCCTATAATTCGAATGTTGGTGCGTTTAATGTTGTCCCAGAGGTCTCTGAGTCTGTCCTCAATTCTTTTCATTCTTTTTTCTTCATTCTGCTCTGTGGTAATTATTTCTACTATTTTATCTTCCAGGTCACTTATCCATTCTTCTGCCTCAGTTATTCTGCTATTGATTCCTTCTAGAGAATTTTTAATTTCATTTATTGTGTTGTTCATCGTTGTCTGTTTGCTCTTTAGTTCTCATAGGTCCTTGTTAAACGTTTCTTGTATTTTCTCCATTCTATTTCCAATGGATCATCTTTACTATATTCTGAATTCTTTTTCAGGTAGACTGCCTATTTCCTCTTCATTTTTTGGTCTGGTGGGTTTTTACTTTGCTTCTTCATCTGCTGCATATTCCTCTGTCTTCTCATTTTGCTTAACTTACTGTGTTTGGGGTCTCCTTTTTGCAGCCTGCAGGTTCATAGTTGCCATTGTATTTGTTGTCTGCCCCCAGTGGGTAAGGTGGGCTCAGTGGATTGTGTAGGCTTCCTAGTGGAAGGGATTGGTGCCTGTGTTCTGGTGGATGAGGCTGCACCTTGTCTTTCTGGTGGGCAGGACCATGTCCGGTGGTGCGTTTTGCGGTGTCTGTGAACTTATTATAATTTTAGGTAGCCTCTCTGCTAATGGATGGGGTTGTGTTCCTGTCTTGCTAGTTGTTTGGCATGGCCTGTCCAGCACTAGAGATTGCTGGTCATTGAGTGGAGCTGGGTCTTAGTGTTGAGATGGAGATCTCTGGGAGAGCTCTAGCTGATTGATATTATGTGGAGCCGGGAGGTCTCTGGTGGTCCAGTGTCCTGAACTCAGTTCTCCCACCTCAGAGGTTCAGGCCTGACACCTGGCCGGAGCACTGTAAGCCACACGGCTTACATGTAAATGGGTTAAATTCTACAATCCAAAGGCACAGGGTGGCCGGCCTTCTGAGCTCCTCTCGGTCCTCCAGCCGGGTGTCGTCCTCCAGGCCTGGGTGATATGGAGAGCCTGCTTTAGATCCAGGTCCAGCTGCATTCCCTGACGTCTAGAAGAAGCAGCTGACACCCCCATCCTCCCCTCTCCTTGCCGCAATTCATCACGATCCCGTCCATCTTTTCTTGTTTCATTGCTTCCTAGTTTTGTTTCAGAAAGTCTTGTTAATATTCTTGCCTGGCCCTCCTTTATGTCTTCAAGAGCTAAACGTGCTCATTGTAAATTCCTTTGGAGAGATTGCTTCTATTACATGCATTCACACAGAGGAGGTTTCTCTGTTGATCATTGCTTGTGGGAGCCCTTTCTTGGGGCTACATTTCTGGCATTCTTTAGAACTTTGTTTGTAGGGTGGCCTGGACTGGAAATTGTTTCTGATTTCTCCCTCCCTGGTTTTATGGTTGCCTCCACCGTCCACCTGAGATGGCCCGTGTCCCTGACTTGGAGCTCTGTTCCTTGGTGGTAGGAGCCCAGGTGAAGCTCTCTCTGATCCTTCCTCAGCTGTGATGATGCTTTACGGTACCAGCCACGCTCTGCCCTTCCCGGCTTACTCCCTCGAGCCAGCTCTGGTTTCGCACCAGGAAAGGGAGGCCTTCAAACCCATTTCCCTGTAGGATTGAGTTTGGCCTCCTCTGCCTGGCACCCCACAGACCTGTGACATCAACATTCACCACTGTGTGTCTGTTCAATTTCTAGTCCTTGTTTCCTTTGTTTCTAATCGTGACCCTGTCTTTTTTATATAAAGAAAAATTCATCTCTAAGTGTCCTGCTTGGAGAACAGAGGGGACTCCAAGGGTAAACTCACAATATCACTTTGACCTGCAGCCCCAAAGCTGCTATTAATTTCTTTTTTAGTTTTTGAACAGGAATGAATGTTTTGTTTAACTGTTTTTCCTGTCTCCTTTTATTTTTATTTCACCTAAAAGGAGAATGCAGAGCATACTCCACTCCCTGTGGAAAGTCTCGATTTCTGAGGGTATTGGCAGGACGGTGTGGATTTTTTTCGGAGTTTTATGGTAACACATGCAGCTGTAATGGGTGGAGTCTGGCCCATTCCTGTATTAGGAGGGCTAAAAATTGGAGGAAGGGAGGGAGGGGATGAGAGCTACATTCCACACCTTATCTTTAGCATTTACAAGAACCATATAAATGTATTCAAAACCCCTCAAGCAGGAAGAGGGTAGTAAAATCCATGTGTTCATAGGAAATTCCGGGGCTATTTGCTCTGCAGTGGGTTTTTGAAAGAACCAAGAGGTAAATAGCCAGAAGGGAGGTGGCCTGGGGGCCTAGAGGGGCCCACAGTAGCTCCCCCCGGGGCCACTGTGCCAGGTCACCCCTCTCCAGCTTCTCCTGGGTCCCTGTGGATGCCGAGTGACATTTGTGCGCCAGGATGGGTTGGTGGCCTGCTCTAGGCCTGACGCCTGCATCCTTGTGTCTGGATTTTAAAGGGTCTCAGGGTTGAGAAGCTGGGGAGACTGTCTTCATACTTGGCTGCCCTCCACTTTCCACAATAAAATTGACAGATATCCGAATCTTCAGGCAGCATGGTTCAGAGTTCAAGAGCACAGACCTAGGAGTGAGGAGAACTGGGTCAGCATCACAGCCTGGCCACTCACTGAGCTGTGAGGCTGGCTACTCAGTCTCCCTGGATCTCAGGCCCCTTGGCTGATGGTAAAATGGGGCTAAGTATCTGGCTCAAGGGAAGCCTCTTGTGAAGATTAAAGGAAGGAATGCATAGTAAGCACTTAGCATAGGGTAAATTGCTCTGATTTGCATTATTTTATCATCTGGGCTCAGAAAGGCATGGCAGGCAAATTAGAAAGCCAACATTTTTGTTCCTGGGCCACGTTCCAAGCACTAAACTCTCCCTCCCCCCAGTCCCCACCCCAGCCCTAACCGGGACGCTCTTTCAAATTAATCTTGTAATTCTAATTGCATGTCTGTGTCTCTTAAGGTTTATTGGGTCCTGATTCCTGTTCCTAGTCTATCTGAAATGCCACCGTTTCCATAAAAGTCAATGAAAGAACACATCTCCCCAGGGACCCAAAAGCCTGCTTGACTGGTGGCCGTGACGGCCCTGAGCCCGGGGTGAACCCGAATCTCATCACACTCCCACCGCCACCCTCAGCCCACTGAGAAAAGACACTGTCCAAAGGAAGCACCAGTGACCACTTGGATCTGTGGGTCCCGTGCTGCCAGTGCGGCCCCTCCACAGCCCCCACCCTTGAGGAGCTACGTGGAAGGTGGGAATTGTTCTCTCCACAAACTGCAAAGGGCCCTGTGCCTCTGTTTTCAACGTGAACCATGTTTGTTGAGGAGAATCACAGAATTGCCTCTAATGTGACTCCTGCTGTAATGGAAGCGAGGGCGAGAATATTTGTGCCTATTTTCAAGCACATTATAGCTAGACTGTTTGTGCTCCAGGAATGTAAATATGGTTAATCTTCAAAATAGGATTAATCTTATTTTAATTGGTGGCAGTTTTTTCCATTAACTAATTATTGCTTCTCTGCATTGCCTACTTTTTTCCCTCTTTGAATCAACAAGCTACTTTCCCTAGTCAAACCTAACATTTTAGAACTAATTTTTCTACAGATTGGCTCAACTTCTCTAATGATTTGCTGATTGTGCTCTGAGGGCTCCAGAGGTCCAAGGACCAGGGTGAGTGGGGAGGCGAAGGAGGTGGGGAGTGGCCAGGGTTAGCGAGGTTGCCCTACCTTGTTTTAATCCAGTCAGCCCGAGTTTTATATAACACGTTGGACTTCTGTGTAAGATTTTGCTTGAAGGAAGAATTCTACTATTCCAAAACAGCTATTCCACTGCATTTTATGTGTGGTCACACCTAATGGATTGTTAATGTATGAGTGTGATTAAAAGGGTGTAACTAGTTTATCAACCAGAACTCATACCTGATGTAAGTGGTTCCCCTTTGAAATTATCACATTAAGACACTATAGACGTATCCCTATGATATTGCCATTTCTCAAAGCATTTTGGCATTTTTAAAGAATTGATTCCAGGGCTTCCCTGGTGGCGCAGTGGTTGAGAGTCCACCTGCCGATGCAGGGGACACGGGTTCGTGCCCCGGTCCGGGAAGATCCCACATGCCGTGGAGCAGCTGGGCCCGTGAGCCATGGCCACTGAGCCTGCGCGTCCGGAGCCTGTGCTCCACAACGGGAGAGGCCGCAACAGTGAGAGGCCTGCATACCGCAAAAAAAAAAAAAAAAAAAAAAAAAGAATTGATTCCAGGGCTAATTTGTATATTCCTTTGGCTTTTTTTTTTTTTAACTAGAGACAGAATCTCATTCATAAAATGGAGATAAAAATAATACTTCTATTGTCCTGATGAACAAAGGAAAACTATGCAGGATTTACTTGGCAAAGTGTAAAACACTAAACAAATCTTATGTTTTAAAAAATTCTCTGAGGGTGGATTCGAATTTTTAAATGGCTCCAAATCATTATGAATGAAAACTATTCAACTAGATGGATAATCAAACTAGGTAGTGTCGTAAGTGGTCCAAAACTAGGAGTGACTAATGCAAAGGGGTTGACTTTCTTGGTGGTTTAACCTTGACTCTGAATGCAATTCCAGAAGGATTGCTTTCAAGATTGGAATAATGCTACAAGGCAACACCTTTTTTTTTTTTTTTTTTGACCGCAGCATGCGGCACGCAGGAATCTCAGCTCCCCGACCAGGGATGGATGGACCCTTCGCCCCCTGCCTTGGGAGCACAAAGTCTTAACCATTGGACTGCCAGGGAAGTCCCCAGGGCAACACCTTTGAAAGACACCATTGGTGGACATGCTCTGCTTGTTAACATTGTAGCCCCACTTCCAGGTACGGGGCTTTGGAGAGTGGGGGTCCCCTAAGGCAGTGACCGTCCCTAATCCTTGCCCCCAGAATCTGGCATGGCAGCTGGCAGGAGACAGGTAAAGAACAGATGTTGGTTGAAAATAAAGCTTTTTCAAGGCTAAGTATGTATATATTTATAGAAATATTGATTCTTAAAAGATTTTTATAAATAGCAAACAAGATTTGAAACCTTTATGTCCCTCACATCTTTGCTCTTTGTCTCGGGTTTTCAGATGACCCAGAGACACTGAGCGCCTCATGCACTGTCACACAGTAAGCACGTGGCAGGGTGAGGACCAAACCCGGGGCTGCTGACTCCCGGCTCAGTGCTCCTTGCATCCTACCTTGTTGCCCAGGACCCAGGCCAACTTCCTGGACATGTGACCTGTGCATTCACCCAGGGCCCCATGCTTGGTTTAATAATCTGCTATTCCTGTCTTGAAATTTTTAATAAGTTTCAAAAAAGGGGCCTCACCTTTTCATTTTCCTCTGGGGCCCACAAATCGTATGGCCTGTCCTGCCAGGACCTTTGTGGGTATGATTCAAGGATTCCTCCTGTCTCCTTGGAGGACTGTGTTCCAGAACCACGACTTTCTAATGCTCTACCTTGAGGATCAAAGACAGAAGCTGACAGCAAAGGAGGATGACCCAGGGCTCTCTCTCCTTGGCCTTGACTCCTGTTTGGTGCTCCATTCATGGCAACTGCTTACCGGTGACGTCTTCCAGGCCAGCTCTTCTGGGGCGCCTCCCTGTGCTGGGAGGTGGCCTGGAGCAGATGCCAGCGCCACCGCCAGAGTCGGCCAGCGTCAGAGTAGCTGGTTGAAAAGTGAAAAATCCTCTCCTTAGGCATAAGCACTGGCTGTTTGGTACATTGCCAAGGGAGTTTAGCTATTGATTTTGTTTATTTTCCTACTGACTCAGCTGATTTTTCAGTGAAATGCCTGAAATGAACAGTTGTTTTCCATGTTGCGTGGGGACAGCTGTTGGTTTTTGTTGTATAGGGTTGGTTTCTTTTCTGGTGGAATCTCGCCAAGTCATAGGCTCAGCTGGTGTGACTAAGCATGGAGCCTGCTCATCAAAGCTAATTTATCAGCTTAACCGTCTTCTTCCCTCCAAGGCTGGTCCTCGGCAGTGCTAGGAGATGGATAACGCCTGTCCACACTCTCCCCTTTCCTCCGGGCATTCCCTGACATTCTTCCTCATACATAAAGTGCCCACACGCTCAGGGCCACCACCACGGCCCCGCCTCGGCCTAGGACATTGCTCTGCATTTTTCAGCATTGCTTCCCCATCGGTTTACCTGTGCTGGTCCTTATTTCCTTGGAGATCGTGCTCTCTGCTACCTGACGGTGAGCGATCTTCAGCTGATGCCTTTACCCCAGTGCCTGTCTGTGTCGGCATGAGAACCACCCAGGGGCTCACTGGTGACTGTCCTCTGGGTCATGGTTGGTGGGGGCGATGCTTTTAGGGAACTGGACTCCCCAGAATTGACACATAGGACAGAGGCCACACTTCTGAGAATAGAGAGAACTTGCACATCAGAGGCCAGTCATCACTGTAACTGAGCAAGGACAGGTTGGCCCCTGGGGACATGGACCCACAGAGGTCTGTGGCGATGGCGAATAACCATGGAGTTCCCAGGGGCAGGAGAGCCAGGAAACCAGTGGGGGTTGCTTGACCTAGAGCAGTAAACGAGATCGGGGGTACTAAGCAGAAGGTGATGGCGACCACGCGGTGGACATGGCCATCCCTTGCCCAGTGTCCGGGACTAAGCCTGTTCTCAGACCCAGAAGCCAATGAAAGTGGAGGCCGGGCTTCCAGAGGAAAGACCCTGCAGCACCAGCCAAGTGTGCAGCGTGGATATTCCTCTAATCTGTCCCCAGAGGAGCCGATGGCTATTCCAGAAAACACACACGGGGAGAAGGGATCAGTCAGAGTTTTTGAGGGCCTTCGGATCCATCAACCTCAAATGTATCAGTTACCTGTTGTGTCACAAGTCACCCAACACTTAGTGGCTTAAAATGACAGTTATTGTTTATTATGTCACTGTTTCTGTAGGTCAGGAATTTGGGGGCCTTGTGAGGCATTATTGCCAGGAGGCAGCCCTCGGCCGGGGATGAACGGGAGCCGAGCCTCAGGGGCCGCTGGGTAACTGCGCCGGGGGCTGGCTCTCTCCTTTCCAGCCCCGCGGGCCCACTTCCTGTTGGTGCCTCCTGAGATATGCCCCCCGCACGCTCGCACCCCTGTTTCAGGGTCTGCCTGCGCTGAACCCAGCCCAAGATTCAGGCCCTCGTGGAATAGGATGAGGGCCACTCTCTCACCTGCCTGGGACCAAGACTGCCTGTCTTTGGGGCAGAGAAGGGCAAACCTGCGGACAGGCTGCAGGAAGAGCCCCTGGGTTTCAGCTGCCTTTTAAGGAAAGTAGTGAAAACTCAGCCCTTCCCGGGATATGCTGCTATGGTTTGTGCTACTCATAGCAAGGGACAGCATCGCTGTCACCCTCACCACAGGGGACAGACCAGCGGTTGGTGACTGACTGAGAGACAGTGATGGCACAGGTTGGACACTTCAGAAGTGGATGGTACTCCAGACTGTGTGATTATGCTGACAGACGAGCCCAGCAGACCCGCTGTCTGGGAGCGTAACGCTGGGCAGACAGAGAGGGCAGGTCGGTGACTGTGTCTGGCTCCATCACCTGGGATGTGCTGGGCACCTGCTGGCCTTGTGACCTAACGCGCCACCTGCAACATCAGCATCTTTCCGGCCAAGGTCTGAGTGATGTCCCAGCCAGAGTCCCAAGGCAACATTGCCCCTTGGGTCCATCAAGGGGTAGCACAGCCAACCCTCCCCCTCTCCAGCCAGGTGGCCTCCATGGTGCTTCTCCCGTGCAGGACTCCAACTCCAAGGGGATGCTCCGAGCAGGAAGGTGGGAGGCCCGAAGCTCCAAGTCCACATTGCCATCCACATCTTTTCCTGAGGAACCCGGCGTGGTGGTTCTCAGCTCGGCCCGCCCACTATTCTCATTGAGGGGCTTTTAGAAAATATATATTTGCCTGGGTCCCACCCCTAGAGATTTTAACTCACATGTCCTGCTTTGAGGCACAGGCATTGCCGAGTTTTAAAAGTTCTTCAGGTGACTTAAAAAGAAGACTTTATTTTGGGACTTCCCTGGCAGTCCAGTAGTTAGGACTCCGCGCTTTCACCGCCGAGGCCTCGGGTTCGATCCCTGGTCGGGGAACTAAGACCTTGTAAGCCGGCAGTGAGGCTAAAAAAAACCCCAAACTTTATTTTGAAATAATTATAGATGCATAGGAAGTTGCCAAGAAAAGTCCAGAGAGGTGCTGTTTCCTCTTAACCCAGCCTCCCCAGTGGTAACATTTTGTGTAACTGCAGTAGACTGTCAAAACCAGGAAACTAACACTAGTACAACGCACAAAGTGTGTGCAGATTTCACTGGTTCTGCCAGCATTCTGTGTGTGTGCCTGTGTGTGTCTGGGCGCATCTCTGTGTGTGTAGACCACCTGCACGCCCCTTCTACCTTGCACCAGCCAGCCTTCATCTCTCCGCACTTGAGTTCCATTGTTTATAAAACCAAAGGGCTCAGTTCTGTTGTGTCTGAGGTCTCTTCCAGGTCTGTTGGTGAAAATCGGGCAACTTGGGTTTGGTTGCTCTGAGTCGCACGGGTAGAGCCCTGGGGTGGGTGTGGTTGGTGGCCTAGAAGCCTATGACCTTGACCAGTTGGTTTCTCTTGACCAAAGGGACCACAGCTTCGTTGCTCATTGGCTTTGTGGGTAGAATCTTGCTTGGCAGGCTCTCAGGTGGAGGTTAGGCGCCCCTGGTGAGAAACCAGGACCTGAGTCACAGGGGCTCCAGGGAGACTAAGGAGTGTCCAGAGATCAGGAAGGGGGAGGGAGCACCCAGGCCTTCAGGGTCAAAGGTCAAGAGTTGAGGTACGCGTTTCAGCCCCCTCCTTGGGTAGAATTAACGTTGGAGCTTCTTTGGAAACGACTTAGAAAACTGCTTCTGGAGTCAGGCCAGATGTCACTCTTTACTAGCTCTGTGACCTTGGGAAAGTTGTTGCATAGCCCTGGGCCTGTTTCCTCGTCTCTAACGGGAGAGTGACAGTATCACTCCCTTCCTGGAGGAGTTGGGGCTTAGGCGACATCGAGCCCAGTGCACGCCTGGCATAGAGCAAGTGTCCTGCATGAACCATGTGCTGCCTTCCTCCCCTCCCCCCGCTGTATTCTGATGCTTTGACATCTGGGGTCTTGCTGACCCGGAGGGACTGTCCCTCCCATGCTTAGCCAATTCCTAGAGACAGTAAACAACCTGGCTGCAAGTGCACTCTTCAAATACAGACCAGCCAGTCCAGAGCCGCACACCCAGCCACTTTCCTAATTGGCTCCTGCACTCGAGGCTGCTCTTGACATGCCCTGATCACCCCGAGGCCAGGTACCAGGCAACTGGGGCAGCCCCTATGGCTCAGCCTGCGGAAGTGATGCAAGCCAGCCAATCCTAAGCTGCTTGGCTTCCCTCACCCTCCTTCCCACGGGAACCACAGTAAAGGCTCCGCCCACATTTCCCCTCCCTGGCTCTGTCTCCTGACAGGTGCTTCCCTGTGTGACCCCGTGGCCCCCCATGGCACGTAAGCATCCTCTTCTTGAGAACTGTTGACAAACTGTCGTTTCACCGGCAACCCCTCCTGATCTATTGGCCTTATCGTACTTCAAATTTTCTATTAATACACTACTTTATTAGACTTTATTTTTTAGAGCAATTTTAGGATCACAGCGGAGTGAAGTAGGAGGTGGAGGTCTCCCATATACCCCCTTCCGCCACACGTGCATGGCCTCCCCCATTATCAACACCCCGACCAGAGCGGTACACGTGTTACAGCTGATGAGCTGCACTGACACATCATGATCAATACACTATTTTAAAACATCTAAAAATGCGCACTACTAATACTACTTGTGTATACTTGTTTGGGTTGGTTGGTTTGTCAGTGTATTCGTCTAACCTTCCTGGGATGACAGACCCCAAAGCAGAGATAGTGCCCGCCTCGGGGGCATTCTGGGTCACCGATCGTTGGAAGCATTAGGGGAGGAGAACAAAGTGCTGGGACAGAGGCGGAGCAGGTGGGCAGCTGGCAGCCCTTCTGTAGCTCGTTTTTCAAGGAGACATCGTCAGAGATGGTCCGTTTACCAGGAAAGTGTAACAACTTGGAACCTTTATGTCTGTGTTCACCTACCAGCATCACCTTCAGAATCCTAAAGCAAAAACTGACAGTCCTAAGGGAAAGTCGACAGATCCATGTTCATAATGGGAGAATTCAAAATATTTCCCTCACAAAACGGCAAATCAAAATGGTACCAAATAATTGGTAACAATAGAAGATCTGAACAACACCATTCGTAGATATAGAGAGAGAACCCTTTACCCAATACTTTAAAAATAAATTTTTTCTTCAAGTATACATGGAGCATTTTCTTTTTTTATTTCATTAATTTAATTTTATTTTTTTTCAGTTTTAACATTTTTAAATTGAAGTACACTTGATTTACAATGTTGTGTTAATTTATGCTCTACAGCAAAGTGATTCAGTTACATACATTATATGCGTTCTTTTTTATATTCTTTTCCATTATGGTTCATCATAGGCTATTGCATATAGTTCTTTATGCAATACAGTAGGACCTTGTTGTTTATCCATTCTGTATATAATAACTTACATCTGCTGACCCCAACCTCCCACTCCATCCCTCCCCCAACCCCCTCCCCCTTGGCAACCACAAGTCTGTTCTCTATGTCTGTGAGTCTGTTTCTGTTTCTTAGATAGGTTCATTTGTGTCATATATTAGATTCCACATATAAGTGATATCATATAGTATTTGTCTTTCTCTTTCTGACTTACTTCATTTAGTATGATAATCTCTAGTTGCATCCATGTTGCTGCAAATGACATTATTTCATTCTTTTCTATGGCTGAGTGGTATTCCATCGTATATATGTACCACATCTTCTTTATACATCTGTCAATGAACATTTAGGTTGTTTCCATGTTTTGGCTCTTGTGAATAGTGCTGCTATGAACATAGGGGTGCATGTATCTTTCTGAATTATGGTTTTGTCTGGATATATGCCCAGGAGTGGGATTGTTGGATCATATGGTAGTTCTATTTTTAGTTTCCTGAGGAACCTCCATACTGTTTTCCATAGCGGCTACACCAACTTACACTTCCACCAACAGTATAGGAGGGTTCCCTTTTCTCCGTGGAGCATTTTCAAAAGGTAATCACACATGAGGCCACCCACCCACCCTGATAAATACTAACACTTCTGTACCACCCCAGCCATGTTCTCTCAATACAGTGCAATGAAATGAGAAAACAAGATGGGAGGGAAAAATCCCCAAATTTTCCATGTATTTGGAAATGTTAAAGCACTTCTAAATAATTCACGATCAAAGAAGAAATCACTTGGAAAAGAGAAATAGGAGGGAGAGAAGAGGCCGGGAGACAGGTGAGGGGTCAATGGGAGCAGTTGGCTTGGGTTAAAATGGCCATGGATGAAAGAAAAATGGATTTGTGATTTGTTGAGGAGGTAAATTTGGTAGAAAGAAAGCGCACTGTGGCTCTCTCCCATCTTCCTGACTAAAGCATGGACTCTCCTTCCGATTTTCTGTGGCATCTCGGTCAGGCCTGGGGAGATGCTTGTCCCCTGGCATCTCCAGCATCTGCAGCTCAGTGTCTGGAGGCACTGAGCACAGCCTGAATCTCCCCCTCCCCCTGCCCTGCTCTGCACGGGTGTCTGTACCTTTTCCACAGCTCTGAGCCTGGGAAATCTGGTGTGCGTGGCTGAGGGACACGAGCTCCACTCATCCCCATGGTGCTTTCCTGGAAACCTGATGAAGCAGTGTTATAATTAAGGTCACATCCTGACCAAGGACTTAGCAGCAAATAACTCATAGACCTGATGCCCCCACCATGTACATATGAATGCAACGGTTATAGAATTCAGAGATCACCTAATCCAACCTCCTTAATTTACAATTATACTAAATGTTCCATAAAGATAACCATGCCGGAGTTGCTCGCGACTATATTTTCAGGACTAGCACAAAGAATAAGATACAGGTGTTCTAATTGTGTTTTCTTAGATTCTGTCTTTGTCTGCTTGGCATCCATTCATCACTGGGCCAATTATGTTAACTATATTTTCTCCCCCCAGCTTTATTGAGGTATGATTAACAAATAAAAACTGTACATATTTAAGGTATACAGTGTGAGATTTTGATATACCTTGGGAAATGATCAAGCTAACTAACATATCCATCACTTCATGTAGTTACTTTGAGCAAGTTTCAAGTATACAATAGAGTATTTTAGTCACCACATGGTGCATTAGATCTCCAGAACTTATTCCTCTAGCATAACTGAAACTTTGTGCTCTTTGACCAACATCTCCCCATTCCCCCACCACCCACCTGCCAGCCCATAGCAACCAACATTCTACTCTCTACTTCTGTGAGTTTGACATTTTTAGCCCCACCTATAAATGAGATCATGCAGTATTTGTCTTTCCGTGCCTGGTTTGTTTCACTAAGCCTAACATCCTCCAGGTTCATCCAGGTTGTTGCAGATAAAAGGATTTCCTTTTTTTTGTATGGCAGAGTAATATTCCAGTGTGTGTGTGTGTGTGTGTGTGTGTGTGTGTGTGTGTGTGTGTATGAGAGATATCTTTTATCCATTCATCTGTTGACGGATACTTGGGATGGTTCCATATCTGGCTGTTGTGAATAGTGCTGCAATGAACATGAGAGTGCAGATATCTTTTCAAGATAGTGATTTCGTTTTCTTCAGATATATACCCAGATGTTGGATTGCTGGATCATATGGTAGTTCTATTTTTAATTTCTTCAGGAACCTCCATACTGTTTTTCATAGTGGCTGCACCAGTTTACATTCCCACCAACAGTGCACAAGGGTCCCCTTTCTCCACATCCTTGCCCACACTTGTCATCTTTTGTCTTTTGATAATAGCCATTGTAACAGATATAAGGTGATATTTTTTTTTCTTTTTTTGGGTTTTGATGTGTATTTCCCTGATGATTAGTAATGATGAGCATTTTTCATGTGCCTTTTGACCATTTGTATATCTTCTTTTGAGAAATATCCATTCAGGTCCTTTGTCCATTTTTTAATCAGGTCATTTTTTTCTTGCTATTGAGTTGTTTGAGTTCCTTGTGTATTTTGGATATTAACTCCTTATCAGATATGGCTTGCAAATATTTTCTTTTATTCCATAGATTGTATCTTCACTCTGTTGATTGTTTCCTTTGCTGTGCACAAACTTTCTAGTTTGATACAATCTCATTTGTTTATTTTTGCTTTTGTTGCCTGTGCTCTGTTTTCATATTCAAAATATCATTATCTACACCAATGTCAATAAGCTTTTTCTCTATTTTTTTCTTCCAGTAGTTTTATACTTTCAGGTCTTAACGTTTACATCTGTAATCCATTTTGAGTCGATTGTTGTATATGGTGGGAGGCAAGGGTCTAATTGCATTCTTCTGCTGTTGATATCCAGTTTTCCCAGCACTATCTGTTGAAGAGACTGTCTTTTCCCCAATTGTGTTATTGGCACCTTTGTTGAAGATCAGTTGACCATAATATGTGGATTTATTTCTGGACTCTCTATTCTTTTCCATTGGCCTATGTATTAGTTTTTATGTTAGTATCATACTGCTTTAGTTATTATAGCTTTATAGTATATTTTCCTGCTAAAGATTACTGTGGCTATTCATGATCTTTTGTGGTTCTATACACATTTTAGGATTTTTTTTTATTTCTCTGAAAAATGTCATTGGAATTTTGATAGGGATTACCTTGAATATGAAGATCACTTTGGGTAATGTGAATATTTTAACATTTTGATTAATTCTCTAACATGGAATATTTTTCCATTTATGTGTGTCTTCTTCAGTTCGTTCTATCTGTGTTTTATAGTTTTCATTGTACAGATATTTCACCTCTGTGATTACATTTATTCCTAAGTGTTTTAATTTTTTGATACTACTGTAAATGGAATTTTCTTAATTTCCTTTTCAAATAGTTCATTGTTAGCATACAGAAACAGAACTGAGTTTTGTATGTTGATTTTGTATCCTATAACTTTACTGTATTTATTAGTTCTAACAGTGTTTTGGTGGAGTCTTTAGGGTTTTCTATATACAACATCATGTCATCTGCAAACAGAGACAGTTTTACTTCTTCCTTTCCAATTTGAATACCTTGTATTTATTTTTCTTGCCTGATTGCTCTGGGTAGGACTTCCAGTACTATGTTGAATAGGAGAGCATCCTTGTCTTGTTCCTAATCTTAGAGGAAAAGCTTTCAGCTTTTCACTATTTACAATGATGTTAACTGTGGGCTTGTCCTATGTGGCCTTTATTATGTTGACGTACATTCTTACTATACCTAATTTGTTGAGAGGTTTTTTTTTTTTTTATCATGAACACGTGTTGAATTTTATCAAATGCCGTTTCACCATCTATTGAGATGATTATGATTTTTATCCTTCTGTTAATATGTTGTATTGTCACATTGATTGATTTGCATATATTGAAACATCCTTGAATTCCAGGGATAAATGCCACTTGATCATGGCATATGATCTTTTAAATATGATGTTGAATTTGGTTTGCGAGTATTTTGTTGAGGATTTTTGCATCTATCTTCATCAGGGTTCTTGGCCTGTAATTTTCTTTTCTCATAGTGTCCTTGTCTGCCTTTGGTATGAGAGTAATGCTAGCCTCATAAAATGAGTTTGGAAGTGTTCCTTCCTCTTCAGTTTTTTGGAAGAGTTTGAGAAGGATTGGCATTAATTCTTCTTTAAATATTTGCTAGAATTCACCAGTGAAGCCATCAGGTCATGGACATTTTTTGTTGGGAGGTTTTTGGTTACTGATTCAATCTCCTTACTCATGATTGGTCTATTCAGATTTTCTATTTTTTCATGATTAAGTCTTGATCCGTTGTAGGTTTCTAAATGTTGATCCATTTCTCTAGGTTAAGCAATTTGTTGGCATATAATTATTCATAGTAGTCTTTTAATCCTTAGTATTTCTGTGGTATTAGTTGTAATATCTCCTATTTCATTTACAATTTTATTTATTTGAGGCTTCTCTCTTTTTTCTTGTCTAGCTAAATAGTGGTCAATTTTTTTTCTTTTTAAAGAACCACTCTTTGTTTTATTGATCTTTTAAATTGTTTTTCTAGTCTCTATTTATTTCTTCTCTGATCTTTATTAGTTCCATCCTTCTGCTAACTTTGGGCTTAGTTTGTTCTTCCTTTTCTAGTTCCTTGAGGTATTAAAGTTAGGTTGTTTATTTGAAATCTTTCTATTTTCTTATTGTAAGAATTTATTTCTATAAACTTTCCTTTTGGAGCTGCTTCCCATAGTTTTTGTATGTTGTGTTCCATTTTCATTTGTTTCAAGGTAATTTTTTTTTTCTTTTTAGTGGCATGCGGGCCTCTCACTGCTGTGGCCTCTCCCGTTGCGGAGCACAGGCTCCAGAAACGCAGGCCCAGTGGCCATGACTCACGGGCCCAGCCGCTCCATGGCATGTGGGATCCTCCCAGACCGGGGCACGAACCCGTGTCCCCTGCATCGACAGGTGGACTCTCAACCACTGCACCACCAGGGAAGCCCTGTTTCAAGGTAATTTTGATTTCTTTTTAAATTTATTCTTTGACTCATTGATTATTCAGATGCATGCTATCAATTTTCCATGTTTGTGAATTTTCCAATTTTCCTCCTATTATTCATTTCTACTTTTATACCACTGTGATTGGAAAAGATACCTGATATGTTTTCATACTTCTAAAATGTGTTAAGATGTGTTTTGTGGCTTAACCTATGATCTATCCTGGAGAGGGCTCAGTGTGCACTTGAAAAGAATGTGTATTCTGCTGCTGTTGGATGGAATGTTCTGTTTATGTCTGTTAATTCTATTTGGTCTAAAGTGTAGTTCCAGTCCAATGTTTCCTTATTGATTTTCTGTTTGGGCCATCTATGCATTGCTGAAGTGATATATTTAAGTCCTCTTTTATTATTATATTGCTGTCCATTTATCCTTCCAGTTTATTAATATTTGTTTTGTATATTCAGGTCGTTCAATGTTGAGTACATACACATTTACAACTGTTATATCCTCTTACTGAATTGACCCCTTTTTCATTGTATAATGGCCTTCTGTCTCTTATGACAGTTTTTTACTTCAGTCTATTTTGTCTTGATGTAGATTTGTCTGGTCTGCTCTGTTTTGGTTCCCATTTACATGGAACATCTTCTTCTATACCTTCACTTTCACCCTATGTGTGGACCTAAAGCTAAAGTGAGTCTCTTGTAAGCCGCATAGAGTTAAACTGAGTTTTTTAATCTATTCATCCACTCTGTGTCTTCTGATTGGGAAATTTAATCCATTTATATTTAAAGTAATTATTAATAGGTAAGGACGTACTATAGCCATTTTGTTAATTTTTAAAAATTGCTTTGTAGTTCCCTTGTTGGTTTTTTTCTTTATGATTACCATGAGGCTTACATAAAGCTTCTTATAACATTTATTATAGTCCATTTTATGCTGATAACAACTTAACTTACAACCACATACAGAAACTCTACATTCTTTCCTCTCCTTATCCTACATTTTATGTTTGATGTCACAGTTTACATCTTCTAATATTGTATATCCATTAACAAATTATTGTAGCTATAGTTTAAAAAATGCTTTGTCTCTTAATTTTTATACTAGAGTTAAAAGTGATGTATGTACCACCATTACAGTACTAGAGTATTTGAATTTGACTATATTCTTACCTTTACAGTGAGTTTTATACTTTCATATGTTTTCATGTTGTTGGTTAGTGTCCTTTCATTTTAACCTGAAGAACTCCCTTTACAACTTCTTATAAGGCAGGTCTGTTGGCGATGGACTTCAGCTTTTTAATTTTTAAATTTTTTTGGTCTGGGAAAGTCTTTATCTCTTTTTAATTTCTGAAGGACAGCTTTGCTGGGTATAGTAATTTTGGTTGGCAATTTTTTCTTGTGACACTTTGAATGTATCATCCCACTCTCTCCTGGCCTGTAAGATTTCTGATGAGAAATCCACTGATAGCCTTATAGGAGTTTCCTTGTATGTGACAAGTCACTTTTCTCTTGCTTCTTTCAAAGTTCTCTCTTTGTCTTTAACTTACGAGAATTTGATTATGATATGTTTTGGTGATGATCTATTTATGTTTAGTCTATTTGGGGTTCTTTGGGCTTCATGGATCTGGATGTTCATGTACCTCTCCAGATTTGGGAGGTTTTCTCTAATTTTTAAAAATAAGCTTTCTGTCCCTTTCTCTTTCTCTGCTCCTTCTGGGACTTTAATAGTATCCGTAAATTGGTTTGCTGATGGTGTCACATCAGCAAATTCTTGTAGGCTTTCTTTTTTTCCTACTTCATTTCATTTTTGTTCCTCTGACTTAGTAATTTCAAGTGACTTGTCTTTGAGCTTGCTGATTCTTTCTTCTGCTTGATTGAGTCTCATGTTGAAGTTCTCTGTCAAATTTTTCAGTTCAGTCACTGCATTCTTCAGCTACAAAAATTGTTTGGTTATTTTTTATTGTTTCTCTGGGTTAAGCTTCTCATTTTGTTCATGTATTGTTTTCTGATTTTGTTTAGTTTATCTGTGTTCTCTTGTAGCTCACTGAGCTCCTTTAAGATGATTATTTTGAATTCTTTGTTAGGCAATTCATAGATTTCTGTTAATTTCAGATCAGTTATTAGTGCTTTATTTTGTGCCTTTGGTGGTATCATGTGCCCCTTATTGCCTTCTGTGTATTTGAAGAAGTAGTCACTTCTCCCAGGCTTTACACACTGGCTTTTGCAGGGAAAACTCTTCACCAGTCAGTCTGTCCAGAGATTCTGGGCAGTCCAGCTGATGGGTTTCATAGGCTGGCTTGCTGCTGGATGGAGTCCTTAAGGGGCTGGCCTTTTGCCTAGGCAACTGGGTGGGTGGGTCTGGCACCTGGGTCCATTGGGGCCAGCCTGGTGCCTGGGTCTGCAGGGGTGTACCTGGAACATGAGTATACTGGGATAGGCCTGGAGACTGGTCCACAGGTGTGGGCTGGGATGCTGGGTCCATGGAACTGGCCTGGTTGCTGGGGTCCACAGGGTCAGGCTTGGAGACTGGGTCTGCAGGGATGGTCCGGGAACCTGGGTCTGTGGGGGCCAACCTGGAGCTGGGGTGGGCTTTGAGCCCAAGTCCTCAGGCAGTTTGGCATTGGGATGGGCCTGATGCCTGGGTCTACAGGGATGGACCTGGTCCTGAGTCTTTGGGGGCTGGCTTGGTACCAGGGTCCACAAGAACAAGTATGGAGCCTGGATCCATGGAGGCTGGCCTGGTACTGGCTTAGCCTGGAGCCTGAGATCATGGTGACGGGCCTGGAGCCTGAGTCTGTGGAGGTTGAGCTGGGGCCTGGGTCCAGAGGGGAAGTCCTGGAGCCCAGGGCCTTACATGCTGTCCCAGCACCAGGGTTCACTGGGACAAGCCTGCTGCTGTGGTCCACAGCAAAGATGGGTGCTCATTTTACTCTCCTTCCTCCATGAAGTGGGTATCTTTTTCCATGCAGCACTGTAAGAAGTTGGGGGGGTTGGTGGCACAGAGCCTTAGTCCATTCAGGCTGCTCTAACAAAATACTATAGACTGAGTGGATTATAAACACAGAAATTTATTTCTCATGGTCCTGGAGGCTGCAAACCAAAATCAGGGTGCCAGCATGGTTGGGTTCTGGTGCACTGCAGAATGCTGACCTCTCTCTGTGTCCTCACGTGTTGGAAAGGGCAAGGGAGGTCTCCTGGCCCTCTTTTATAAGGACACTAATCTCATGCATGAGCACTCTACCTCCCAAAGATCTCCCAAAGGCCCTACCACCTAGTATCATCACAGGGGACATTAGGTTTCAACATACGAATCTTGGGAGAACACAGACATTCAGACCATAGTACATGGGTGATGTGAATCTGTCCTTCCTACCATCTTCGTTGCATCTTTTCTGATTTCTCTGCTCTACTCAGGTGCTATAAACTCTCACCTGGATTCCTTAGCCCTTGTGAAGGTATTTCCATGTGTGGATGGTTGTTCGAATTGATGTTTTTTGAGGGACAAGGGCTGGAAACGATTTTGCCATCTTGCTGATATCACTCCTAGTAAGTATATTTTCCTACTTTATGCATTCATTTTTTTTAATTTTTTTTTTTTTTTTTTTTTTTGCGGAACGCAGGCCTCTCACTCCGTTGTGGAGCTCAGGCTCCAGACGCGCAGGCTCAGCGGCCATGGCTCACGGGCCTACCCACTCCGCGGCATGTGGAATCTTCCCGAACCAGGGCACAAACCCGTGTCCCCTGCATCGGCAGGCGGACTCTCAACCACTGCGCCACCAGGGAAGCCCTTTTTTTTTAATTTTTAAAAAATTTATTTATTTTATTTTTGGCTGTGGTGGGTCTTTGTTGCTGCATGCGGGCTTTTCTCTAGTTGCGGAGAGTGGAGGCTACTCTTTGTTGCAGTGCGCGGGCTTCTCATTGTGGTGGCTTCTGTTGTCGTGGAGCACAGGCTCTAGGCACGTGAGCTTCAGTAGTTGTGGCATGTGGGAGTTGTGGCTCACGGGTTCTAGAGCACAGGCTCAGTAGTTGTGGCACATGGGCTTAGTTGCTCCGCAGCATGTGGGATCCTCCCGGACCAGGGCTCAAACCCGTGTCCCCTGCATTGGCAGGCGGATTCTTCACCTCTGCACCACCAGGGAAGCCCCTATTTTATGCATTCTTGATACTCTGGCTTTTGGGGGTCCTATAGACCCTGGGCAAGACTGCCCTTCCCAAAACTAGCCAGTTCTTAGGGCTAGCAAAGGGCTTGGCCGGGGGCACACCTTTCCCATGCAAATCAAACAATCCCAAGTCTATCCTCAACCAGCGCTTTATCTAACTCTCACATACCAGGTCAATATTTTCTCTGCCCTAAACCATCCCGGGGCCAGGTACCAGGCAAGTAGAGACCACCCATATTGCCCAAAGCCCACTGGAATTATTCAGTCTAGTCAATCCTGAGCTCTTTACCCTACATTGCTTCCTGCAGAAGCCCCAATACAGGCTCTGACTTGGCTTTCCCTCACTCCCGTCTTCTGCCTCCTGAGCATCCTAAGTTTCCCCTGTAGCCCTGCTTGGAGTGGTGTGTTCCTTTCTCTTGGGAAAGGTATATAATAAATTCTTCTTTCAATGGCATTGGCCTCTCTGTGTCTCCTCCATAAATTAAAATCCCACAGTACATTTCAGAACAGAAGGTGCCTAATAAATACTCGGCTGTCTCAGTGAATGAAAGAGTGAATGGATGAATTAAAAATAATGTCCACAGATCTTAAGTGGCTTGTCCAAAGTCACCCAGCCAGGCAACAGTCAAAAACTGAAACCCTCTGTCTCTCAACTTTTGTTGCTGCCTTCCTTTGGGACTCAGAGTACTTGCCCTGTTGGTGAACAAGGAGCTGGCATATCTAAAGAATACACACAGCCAAAAAAATACAACTCTATCATATCGTAAATTTGATCTCTCGAAACCATTCTTTCAGGCTATCACAAAATAAAATGTGTATTTCCTTCATAACTGTATTTGCTTTTTCAGAATTTAAGAGGTTTTTAGGGATGATTCCTATGTTTCTTTTTAAAAGCTGTTTCGGATTCTTGTCAGTGTCCTTTGATGCATAAGAGTTTTTAATTTGATGAAGTCCAATTATCAACTTTAATTTATTGCTTGAACTTCTGTTGTCATATTTAAGAAACCATCGCCTAATCCAGGGTCATAAAGGTTTATCCTATATGTTTCCCTCTAACGGTTTCACAGTAAAAAATTTAACATTTGTGTATGCCAGCTGTAGTACTGTACTACTGTACTTTTTAAGGTACTGTACCGTAAGATTAAAAATGTTTTCTTTAAAAAAAATTTAACATTTGGAAAATAAAATAAAATAAAGCTGTTTCATGGAGAGGTGAATGGGGGCCCTCTTTTTCTTGTAGTAAGTTGCCCTGCAGCAAGCAGAAGCTTCCAGAACTGTCCCACCAGTGAATCTTCTCAAAGGCAGTTCTTGCATCTTCCAAGTTTTTGAAGGCATTGCTATGGGACTTCAGCTGGGAGGGCTTGAAGAACAGGGTCTCTGGAACCTTTTTCATGTTGTTTCAGTGCTTTACCATCTTCTACTACCAAGGGCAGCCTGAAGGGTGAGAGTGAAAGGGAGGCAGCAGAAGCAAAGGTCTTAGAGATTGAAGACCTTCTCTTGTGACCTTTCTTCCCCTCATTGCTGCCCGAGTGCAAGAGGCCCTGCAGGTTAAACCAAGGAATGACTGTAGGCTTTGGGGAACTGCTGTTCTATGAGATGATCTGAGTGGCGGAGGATGAGAGCAGGGAAATGCAAGGTAGAAACCAGGGACTGTCTATATACTGTGATGGCTCAGAGAGGAGTCCTCACGCCAGTCAGACTTGGGTTTGAATTCTACTCGTATAACCTTAAATATGCTGACTAAGCCTCGGAATGTGCATCTGTATAATGGGACTTACTACACCCACCTTCCCCCCTTATTTTCAGAATTAGATGACATAGTAACACAGGATCAATTAAGTGCTCACCAAAAGGAAGCTGTTGTTGCATTTCTTGGGCAGATCTACAGGGAAGTGATCGTTTCACAGAAAAGGTCTTGAACGTTTGATGTTGTTGTGAGCGTGGCTGGTATCTGCCCAGGGCCAGATCACCTTAAATGCCCAGGCTTGGAGACTTCAAGGCGGGGGAGAGAATTGCAAATTTGGACAGACTCGCGGAATCACTCCTTCCCGGAGCTGGGAGATCTGCCAGGGGAGGCCCAGCAGATGCTGATCTCATTTCTGTGTTCCCTGTGGGCATCCTGGGACAGAGGTTGGCTGGTCCCCAGCTTGCACCACAGTTAATGGGATGTGCTCAGTGCTAGGAATTTGATAGTCAACACTGGACAGGCGTTACTGATCACCTACTGTGTACAGTGCACTAGGCTTACAGAGTCTATTCTTGTCCCTCCTCATGAACCAAATGAGAAGCTGAACTTGCCTGGAAGCAAACAGGCTGGAAACTACCTGCTTCTGTCCAGGGCTGAGGTTGTCCAGAGCACTGTGGAAAAGAGTCATTGTTGATCATAAAGTCAGTGGCTATTTGTGACTTTCCAGTACAACTTAACCAAAGGTCATTGCAAAACTTCAGGAGGAAAAGGTAGAACAATGTGATTTTCAAAGCTGTGAGTTTCTGAGAATTAAACAAAGTAATAATTCAAGGGTAATTCTTCAAAGATAAGCATCATCCTATTGAATTTTTTCTTATTTGCATAAATGTTTATTTTTAAACTTTAAAACAGTGTATGCACTCTTACCATATGCAAAAATTAACTCAAAATGGAGCAAAGACCTAAAGATAAGAGCTAAAACTTCTTTCTTTTAGGAAAAAACATAGGGGGAAAGCTTCATGACATTGGAGTTGGCAACAGTTTTTTGGCTGACACCAAAAGCACAGGCAATAACAACAACAACAACAAAAAATAGACAAACTGGACTTCCACAAAATTAAAACTTTTGTCGAAGGACACAATCAACAGAGTGAAAAGGCAGCCCATTGTATGGGGAAAATATTTGCAAATTATATATCTGATAAAGGATTAATATCTAGAATATATAAAGAACTCCTACAACTCAACAACAAAAAACAGTTTGATCCAAAAATGGACTTGAGAGAAAGGACTTGAATAGACATTTTCCCAAAGAAGATATTCAAAGAAGACATAAAATAACCAATAAGCACATGAAAAGATGTTCAACATCATGAGTCATTAGGGAAATGCAAATCAAAATCACAAGATACCACTTCACACCCATTAGGAATGGCTATTATCAAAAAGTCAGAAGATAGCAAGTGTTGACAAGGAATGAAGAAATTGGAACCCTTGTACTTCGCTGGTCAAAGTGTGAAATGCTGTGGAAAACAGTTTGGAAGTTCCTCAAAAAGTTAAAAATGGAATTACCATATAATCCAGCAATTTCACTCCAGATAATATACCCAAAAGAATTGAAAGCAAAGACTTGAACAGATACTTGCACACCAACGTTAATAGCAACATTATTTACAGTAACCAAAAGGTGGAAACAACGCAAATGTCCATCAACAGATGAATGGATAAAAAAACATGTGGTATATATATTCAATGGAATGTTATCCAGCCCTAAAAAGCAATGAAATTTTGACACATGCTGCAACATGAACGTACCTTAAAGACATTACACGAAGTGAAGTACGGCAGACACAAAGAGACAAGTATTGTATGAGTCTACTGGTCTGAGGTACCTGGAGTAGTCAAACTCCTAGGGACGGAATATGAAATGGTGTTTTCCAAGGGCTGGGATCAGGGAGATGGGAAGTTAGTGTTCAAGTGGTACAGAATTTCTGTTTGAGAAGATGAAAACGTTCCGGAGATGATGGTGGTGATGGTTGCACCACAGTGTGAATGTACCACTGAACTGTATACCTAAAAGTTGTTAAAATGGTAAATTTTATGTTATGTATATTTTAACACAAAAAGAGATGAAATTCTGATATACAGGATGCAACACGGATGAACCTTGAAAGCATGCTAAATGAAATAACACAGACAGGGACTTCCCTGGAGGTCCAGTGGTTAAGACTCCACGCTTCCAGTGCAGGGGGCACAGGTTCGATTCCTGGTCGGGGAACTAAGATCCCACATGCCAGGTGGTGCAGCCAAAAAAAAAGGAAAAAGAAAAAGGAAAAGAAAGAAAAGAGCCCACAGTGTCCTACAACACACACAGTTGGGGCATAAATGACACACGGGCAATCCAGATACTGTATTTCATCGCCTAAGATGCCATCGGCTTAAAGATGCATATACAAAAGGACAGATATTTTATGATTCCACTAACATGAGGCACTGACAATAGGCAGATTCATAGAGACAGAAAGTAGCATAGCAGTTACCAAGGGCTGTGGGGAGAAGGGGTACTGGGAAATTATTGTTTAATGGATTTCTGTTTGGGATGATGAAAAAGTTCTGGAAATGAATAGTGGAGATGGTTGCACAACATGGTGAAAATACTTAATGGCACTGAACTGTACACTTAAAATCGGTAAAACGGTAAATTTTAGGTTGTTTTTATTTTACCACAATTAAAAAAAGTAATATGTGCTCGAGTTAAAACCATCACACAATACAAAATAATATCAAATGAGAAGGGAACACCTTGCCTCCCTTCCTCTCTCCCCTCCTTTTACATGTCTCTCGTGGTTATCTCTGTAACTCTGAATCACCCGTGTATGTCTCTGTGCCTTGATTCTCCCAGTGTAGATGGTGTCTGGGCCTCCTCTCAAGGATGGATGAGGGACTGAGAGTACTTCCGTTAACTCCCATCAACCCTCTGCCTCTATCACCTGATTGTGGATATTTACACTATACTTTTGGATATTCTAGTGGTTAATGTTTAGCTTTAAATAACACACTTAAAACTTTATCTTCTAAAACTTTTTTATTATGGAAATTTTCAAACATATGCAAAAATAGAAGAGTGTATTAAGTCCCTGTGTATCTGGGACATAGCTTCTACTTGGAACCCATAATCAATCTTATTTTTTCCATATCCTCACTTACTTCCCTCTACCAATTATTTTGAAACAAATGTTAAGACATTGTATCATTTTACCTGTAAATATTTCAGTATTTCTTTCTTTCTTTTTTTTTTTTTTTTTTGTGGTACGCGGGCCTCTCACTGTTGTGGCCTCTCCCATTGCGGAGCACAGGCTCCAGACACGCAGGCTCAGCGGCCATGGCTCACGGGCCCAGCCGCTCCACGGCATGTGGGATCCTCCCGGACCGGGGCATGAACCCACGTCCCCTGCATCGGCAGGCGGACTCTCAACCGCTGCGCCACCAGGGAAGCCCTGAATGGATTCTTTTTATAATTACAGTCAATTGCTTAATGTCATGCTTAATGTCACTTTTTATTCTGATTCGTGTTTGTACTATGATGTTGTATGGCTATTTTCCCTGGAATTTCTAGCTGTTTTATTTGTTGTTGTGTTGAAAAAAGAAACATATATGCTTTCATCTGATTAAAAATTTCTAGGTTCCTTATCATAGAATTATATAATGGAACTCACTTGCATTTTGAAAACTTACATGGTGCAGAACTTTGGTACTTCTCATTTTAATTTTGACACACTGTTTTTCAGGCCTGTTGCAGAGTTTCAAGCTAAGATTTATTTCAGTTGCACTCCTGAGTTAATTTCACTTTTTCGTGGATCACAGATATGCCTCTTTCTTGGATTCCTATTGACTGTGATGGCATGCATCGTCAAATACTTTTTTGTTTTATTTTTATTTTTGAGGTTTATGGAAGATAAACTTTCTGATTTCTTCCCACCTGAAACTATTTCATCTCCTCTTTGATGGATAGCTTGGCTAGGTATAGATTCTCAGGTCTGAAATATATCTCTCCTAGAATCATAACTGAATTTCTCTGTTGCCTTCTAGCATTTAGTGCTGTCAGTTATAAACCTCGTATCTGTCTTTGTAGCAGCTCTTGGTCGTAGACTACTCACCGTCCAGTCTTTCCTTTTTCCTTCTTACCGAACCTGATCTTGTTCAAGTGTCAAGACCATTGTTTTGCCTTCTTCCCCAACCCCAGGGGGGGACTCATGATTTATTTAAACCAATCATGATAAATCCATTCTTCACATCAGAGACTGATTTAGTAATAGGCTTTTGAATGTCTCTGCTTGAGGATTTGATGATTCTAAATGGTTGCAGCCATCCTGTGACCATGAGGAGAACAGAATGTCAGAGACAGAATAGAAAGACTAAAAGAATCTGAGTTATTGATGATGTAATCACACAGTTGAATCAACCAACCCTAAAACTATCTAAGTTGATGCTTGAACAACCCAGGGGTTAGGAGCACCGACCCCAACGCCATGCAGTGGAGAATCCACGTATAACTTTACAGTCAGGCCTCCCGTATCCGAGGTTCCGCATCTGGAGGTTCAGCCAACTGCAGATCGTGCCGTACTGTAATATTACTTAACAAAAAAAATCCAAGTATAAGTGGGCCCACACAGTTCAAACCCGTGTTGTTCAAGAGTCAGCTGTACTTTACACGGTCAGAGTTTTATTTGTAAATAGATTTTAGACTGTCTCTTAGTTTGAGGATCACTTTGCCTCTTGAAGAGATCAGATTTATTACTATTCATAACTCTTATTTTGAATCATTGGCACCTCAACATGGCTGATTTTTGTGTTAAACATTAGGCACCTCAGGCCTAATGTTTCTCCCATCTCTTCTTCATGGAGGGATAAGGAACTTAAAAAAAATAAAAATAAAAATAAAAGTAAAGCATCCGTACAGTCAATTTGACAGACTTGCAGAACTGAAGAGGCTGTCGAGAGTTAATTTAGTCTGCTGCCCTGACTCTAAGCAGGTCTCATGAGAAACTACCCCGGAAAATTGCTTCATATGCTTTTCATACACACAGAAATGTCATCACCTCCCTTTGCTGTGGTGCATTCCAGTGCGTTGATGCCAAAGAAAGAGGCACGGTTTTAGAGTTTTATCGTGAAAGAAATGGGGTGGCATTTGTCCTAATAGAACCAGTTGTTAGTCTTAGCATGTGGAAGCATTTCTTGTTACAAGAAAACCAGCTCACGTGCAAATTGATAACATGGAAAGATTCAGGGAAGTGAGAGTTTGAACTGCAGAAAGGACTTGGTTTTGCGACAGGTTTCCTAGAAGGTTCTTTAAAACACAGAGCTCACCAAATGGATTAAAAATGGAACTTCATTTCGAAAATACAAATCCCAGATACTGCCTATCTAACGGAGCGTTTGTTTTAAGTGATCGTGCTGTCAGGTTTACAGAACCCCTCTGTTAAGTGGTAGTTGTAGGGAAGCCTCTATTTGGGGAGTGGCACTTGCCTTTCCCCATGGGGGACTTTCCTAGGGTGGGGACCTGCTTAGCTACCCTAATTCCTTCCACATGGAGGCTCCGGCATCTGCAGTTGTAAACCATGATTCTTTGACACGCAAATCCCAGATGGTGCTTTGAATTTAAGGCCCATATTGCCTGCAGATTTCCACCACATGTGGTTTAATTTTTTTCCGCATTGTTGCTCAATGCTTGCTCATTGGGGGGGAAGAAAAGTAGATAAATATGTAACAAAAAGAAAAAACTCTCATAGCCCTATGATTGTTAATATTTTGAAACTGATCCTTCTAGAGGTTTTCTAGGTATATTCATTTATATGTATAACTTTATTTCTTTTTTTAATTGAATTTTTATTTTATATTATAGTTGATTTACAATGTTGTGTTAGTTTCAGGTGCACAGCAAAGTGGTTCAGTTATGCATATACATATATCCATTCTTTTTCAGATTCTTTTCCCATATAGGTTATTACAGAGTATTGAGTAGAGTGCCCTGTGCTGTGCAATAGGTCCTTGTTGGTTTTCTATTTTATATATAGTAGTGTGTCTATGTTAATCCCAAACTCCTAATTTATCCCTCCAAGTTTCCCCTTTGGTAACCATAAGTTTGTCTTTGAAGTCTGTGAGTCTGTTTCTGTTTTGTAAATAAGTTTATTTGTATCATTTTTTTAGATTCTACATATAAGTAATATCATATGATATCTGTCTTTCCCTGTCTGAGTTACTTCACTTAGTATGATAATCTCTAAGTCCATCCATGTTGCTGCAAATGGCATTATTACATTCTTTTTTATGGCTGAGTAATATTCCATTGTATATATGTACCACATCTTCTTTATCCATTCCTCTGTCGATGGACACTTAGGTTGCTTCCGTGTCTTGGCTATTGTGAATACTGCTACTGTGAACATAGGGGTGCATGTATCTCTTCAAATTATGATTTTCTCTGGATATATTCCCAGGAGTGGGGCTTCAGGATCATATAGTAGCTCTACTTTTTAAAGGAACCTCCATACTGTTCTCCATAGTGGAGCTTTATTTTTCCTTACAAACATGGTGTTGGGCCCTGCCCTGCTCAGGGCTGCTCCCATTCTGCGTGTCACACCATAGGCGCTGTGGTTTACAGGTGACCCGGATGTACCTGTCACGAGCTACTGCTCATGAGCTGCTACTGGGCAAGGGTCCATGAGCCCATCATAGTCAACTGTGTTTATCAACGTGAAGGACAGAGCACGGGGGCCATTGCACCCCAGAGCTACCATGCATTAAGTGTCTACTGTTTGCTCATGGAGACTGTGCCTGCGTTATCTCTGTTTCCCAGACTTACCCTGAGGGAGAGTTGGTTCCCACTTCTTTGCAGATGAGGACACTGAGACTTGGCTGTGTCAGAATTTAGACTCAGATAGATTTGGCTCCAGCACCTCTATTTCCTGGGGTTCCACGGTGCGTCCAGCTGGGCAGACCAGCGGGATCTGGGGTGAAGGCGGCAGGGAGGGGAAGACGCTGTCCCTGGAGGAGGAAGGAGGCGGGGGTGGTCCACACTTACCTGTGATGGACTGAGCGGGAGGGGGCCGCCAGTGACCGGAACAGAGCCTCAGGGGGAGAGTCTAGGGTAGGTGAGTCAAGAGGCAGAACGAGTTCCTCGGGGAAGGGTTGGCCTGGGGAAAGCCACAGGGCTGAGAAAGCGCGGTTTGCACCCATCTGCAAAGCCCTTGAGCTTGCCCAGTCCCTGAAGGCCCGTCAGGGGCCCCAAACCCCATGCCTGCCTCTCTGGCCTCCTTGGGTGAGCCTCTCCCACAGTGTAGGTCTCCTTCCTGTCACGTCAGAACTTGGTGTCACGTGCGGCGGTCAGTCTCTCAAAAGGCTTTTTCTCCGCTAGAGTTAACTAAGGAGGCGCACGCACACTGTTGGGTTAATGGATGTTATTGGCTCAATATGCTTCCCTCTCCCAAGTACTTGCACTGGAACAGCATTGTTGGGACTGGGTGCTGGAAATACAAAGATAAAGCCGCTACCTCCTCTTAAGCAGCTCGTTACAGTGGGGAGACATGACACATATAGTGGGGAGGACATGGGTACGAGGGGATGTGATAGAGGTATGTGCCAAAGGTTATGTTGCTTTGTTGTTCTTGTTCTTGTCGTTGCTTTTTGCCCGTGGAGAGAGGTGGCTGAGGACAGCCCTGGAAGGAGATAATTGAGTGGGGCTTTGAGGGATGAATAGGAGCTGTATACCAGGCTGAGGGGTCACTGGACTGGGAAAGCAGCTTACCCAATGCCTGGACGCAATAATGGCCTCTGCCCCAGCTGGCTCAAGTAGGTAGAGGACAGTAGGCTGGGCCAGACTGCAGAGAGCCTCGTGTGACATCCTAAGCTGCCGGGGTTGTATCCCGTGGGCAGCTGCCCCCATCAGATTCTAAATCGTTTTAATCAGGAGAGAGACTTAATCTGACTTGTGTTCTGGAAAGATATTCCTGGTAACAGCGAGGAGGGTGGATGAGTCACCTGGACAAAGGGAGGCCGTATTGTAGAGAGTTCGGTAATCTGGATGTTTTCAGCAGATGCTGAGAGTGCATTTGGATCAAACAGGCTTTGTCCCAGGGCTCCAATGAGAGGAGACCAGCTCGGGCCTCAGGGAGAGAAAGACGGCCTCAAGGACGTGTGGGGGGTGGTGGCAGGTCCCCAGGGAGGTAAGAGGGGCCGTCACTGCCACCTCAGCCCTCAGCCCCTCTTCCTCCCTCTCGGGGGCGACAGGGCCCTGACACTGCCTTCACAGTCCCTCAAAGAAACGAAAGCCTCGGGCGTTCATGATTCGCAGTAAATCCTGGCCGGGGCCAGGGGCAGGCCCTGGATCCCTTCCCTGTGTTCATTTTTTTTTTTTTTTTTTTTTTTTTTTGCAGTACGCGAGCCTCTCACTGCTGTGGCCTCTCCCGTTGCGGAGCACAGGCTCCGGACGCGCGGGCTCAGCGGCCATGGCCCACGGGCCCAGCCGCTCCGCGACATGTGGGATCTTCCTGGACCGGGGCACGAACCCGCGTCCCCTGCATCGGCAGGCGGACTCTCAACCACTGTGCCACCAGGGAAGCCCCCTGTGTTCATTTTTAATGGCCATCAAGCTTTGTGAAACTCTGTTGCCTCTGGAGGTGGGAAGCAACACAGGAAGCAGGCCCCGGGCTGGGCACGGGTGTCCAGGTGGGCAGAAGGGCTCGGACCCCAAGAGACAGCCAGTCACAGAGCGTGGGGAGACTTCCAGGCGGGGAGAGCCAGGGTGGGCAGGGCGTGATGTGCCAGATGCCTCCTGGGCAGAAGAGTTGGTTTCAAAATGCAGTTAGAGGGCTTCCCTGGTGGCGCAGTGGTTGAGAGTCCGCCTGCCGATGCAGGGGACACGGGTTCGTGCCCCGGTCCGGGAAGATCCCACGTGCCACAGAGCGGCTGGGCCCGTGAGCCATGGCCGCTGGGCCTGTGCGTCTGGAGCCTGTGCTCCGCAATGGGAGAGGCCACAGCAGTGAGAGGCCCGCGTACCGCAAAAAAAACAAACAAACAACAAAAACAAAACAAAACAAAAAATGCAGTTAGAGAGACTGTGGAGAGTCCCGGTTCAGAGCCGGGGCTGTGGAGCCAGACTGTGGGTTCAGGTCCTGGCCTCACCACTTCCTTGCCGGGTATCTTGGGAAAGCCATCTCTCTCTCTGCGCCTGGGTTTTCTCATCTGTAATAGGGGGGCGATAATGATACCCACACCGCAGGTTTGTCGTGAGGATGAAATGAGTCGATACACCCCCGGCGTGTAGAGCAGGGAGCCCGTTGCCCAGGGGCCCATTTGCTTTTCCAGAGGCCCTCCTGAGGCCTGAGCTCTCAGGAGGCCAACCCCCCCAGACCGACCCTGGCTCCCGGCTCTTCTTCCCCACCCAGGTAGGCGCAGCTGCACCCCGAGACACCACCTTTCTCCCCCCACTTCCTGCAGATCCAAGGACCAACTGATGCCCAGATACACCCAGTCAGCGGGCGGGGGAGGGGCGGCGTGGCACTCCCACCCGGCCGTGGAGCCTCGCCCGGCCGAGTCCAACGCAGCCCGGCCCGTCCAGCTGTACCTGGACCCTCCCCCATCCCAAATTCACCCGTCGCCTGGAACCTCAAAGTGGTTTATGTGTTTCCTTTTGCATTTGGATTCCAGGAATATTTCATGGGGCGTGTTAGAGCGAGCAGCCCAGTTGCCGTCTTCCTCTCGAGATTCAACAGGTGCTCCGGCCTTCTTTAGCCAAGCTCGTCAGCTGCGGCAGCTGGGGGCTCCGGGGGCCTCTGTGGCTTTGGGGGCCCCCGGATGCTCCTCTGTCTGTTCGGCGCCTCCCCCCGACTCCCCCGCCGGCCTGGCCCAGGCCGGGCGAAGACATCTCGGCTGTGAGGCACACAGGAGAAAGCAGGTTGCTGTCAGCAGGCGCCTTCGGCTGAATTCACGTGACTTCCGGGGGTGGGAGGGTGGGGCCCGGCGGACACCCACTGGGACAGGCCCACGGAGCCGTTTCGGTGACTGTCGTCCTCTCTCCCCACAGAGGGCGGACCGCTCCGGCCTCAGGGACTGTCCCCTGTCCCCGGCATCTCCTCGGGGGGCATCTCCTCGTGGCTCAGCTCGCGGCTGGGCGCCTCTTCCCCGGGCCCGGCGGCCCAGCTGCCCAATGGCGTGAGTCCTGCCACCCCTCTTTTTGCTGGAAGTTTCGCAGCCACGTTCCAATGTAAACACTCCCATGGGCGAGCCGGCGGCCCCTCGGGAGGCGGGCTGCGCAGTGACGGGCGGCCGGGCCCGTGGCTCACGCACAGCTCGCGCCTGGCTCCGCCGCGGCCCTTAGCCCAGCCCGGCTGGCGTCGTTTGTCTCCGAGCACCAGGGGGGGTTCAAACAGCTGTGGAGCCACAGCTGGAACGCGAGCGTAGCTCTGCCGCGCGGTGGGACGCCGCACCGCGGGCCGCCAGGATGCAGCCTCCTCTCCCTGCGAGGGCTCGCGCCCGCGGGCGCCACCGTGGGCCTCGGACCCAGGGCACGGGCCGGGGGGCCGTCTTCCCCGCTGCCCCTCTCCCCGCGACCTCCCTGCGGTCCAATTCCCAGGGGCAGCTGTGCGTGGAGCCAAGTCCGGAGCCGGGAAGGGTGTTTCTCCCCACAGATGCGACATCGTTTCCCTCTCTTCCTCTGCCCTCTCTCTGTCCCTCATCCCATGTCCTCCCTCCCATTTTATGCTTTCTCACCCCAGGGAGGCCTTGCCTTGAGAAGGGATGAACCCGGGTCCGGAGCAGGGACCCCGGCCCACGGTGTTGGTACAAAAAAAGCAAGTGCGGGAAGTAGACAGGGTGTCAGGGGCTGATAATCAGCCAGACACAAGGGCCGGAGCGGGAGGCAGACATGGCAGTGGAAGCAAGGGCAGGGACCCCGCATGGGAGCCACCGAGAGTCCCCGCGGGAGGGGGGAGGGGAGGGGGAGGGGAGTAGCCAGGGCCCCAGGGCCTCAGGCCCAGTACCGCTGAGCCAAACCCTTGGCTCCATGATGGGGCTGGACCTCGAGGCAGGACCTAGAGGCTGGAATCCCCTTGGTCCCTTCCAGAACTGCCAGCCCATGCAGAGACGACAGGGTGAGAGCTCTCCCCACCCACCCCGTGCCCCCGGGACCGCCTGTACCCAGGGAGCCTCTGGGAGCTGGCTCGGCCTCCAGGGCCTCCTAGGCAGTGTGTCCAAGTGAGTAGGAAAATTCCGGAGCCCAGAGACTCAGCCAGCGGGGTCAGCCAGCGCACAGAGCGCTGCCCTCAGAAGACCCCGCTTCTCCCTGCCCAGTCAGGGCCCGCAAGAGCCTCTAGTGGACCCTCGAGGGCCACAGGAGCTCGGGACTTGCCTGCCATGGTCCCAGCAGTGTCTGTGGACTTGGAGTGCTTCCTACTGGGGGGTTAGGTCCTGTGTCGGCCTCAAAGCTGTCTCTACAGGGAGAGAACTCCAGTCTAGGGGACGTCAGCCCAGGCAGGATCCCCAAGGGGCACAAGGAGGCTACCTGGGGACACAGGTGCCCCCAACTGTGGCTCCCTGGACGAGCCTCCCGAGGGAGCGGGCAGCCTTCGCCAAGTCCAGATGCTCCCCGACGGCGTGTGAGGAGGGGACGCAGAACGTGAGGACGCGGCCCGACACCTGTGCTCACGTGCACGTGTGTGTGCAGTCATAGTCCCTGACCGGACGTAACCGCACCACAGAGCACTTAGGAGGCAGAAGGAGGAAACACCTCCAGCGCTGCCAGGCCCTCACCGAAGAGCTGCTGACCAGTATCATGAGTAGTTCTAAAGAGAGCAATACAGGTCACTAAAAATGAAAAAAAGTGTAAGTGTCAAAAAGAAGAGTATTTCTACTTACCCTTTTTTTCTTCTTTTTGTTTTTTTATTTTTCTACTTACCCTTTTAAAAAATTTTATTGATGTATAGTTGTTTTACAATATTGTGCTAATTTCTTCTGTACGGCAAAGTGACTCAGTTATACATATATGTATATTCTTTTTGTATTCTTTTCCATTATGGTTTATCACAGGATATTGAATTGCACAGGTGCTATACAGTAGGACCTTGTTGTTTATCCCTTCTATAGTTTGCATCTGCTCATCCCAAACTCCCAATCCATCCCTCGCCCACCCCGCTCTCCTTTGGCAACCACAAGTCTGTGCTCTATGTCTGTGAGTCTGTTTCTGTTTTGTAGATAAGTTCATTTGTGTCATATTTGAGATTCTACATATAAGTGATATCATATGGGGTTTTTTCTTTCTCTTTCTGACTGACTTCGCTTAGTACGATAATCTCTAGGTCCATCCATGTTGCTGCAAATGGCATGATTTCGTTCTTTTTTATGGCTGAGTAATATTCCATTGTATATATGAACCACGTCTTTTTTATCCATTCCTCTGTCGATGGACATTTAGGTCGTTTCCATGTCTTGGCTATTGTGAATAGTGCTGCTATGAACACTGGGGTGCATGTATCTTTTAGAATTCTACTTACCCCTTTTAATATGCAAATACTAATTTAATATGCAAATACTAAAACACACTTCAGTCATTCTTTCCCTGATCCGTGGTTTCAATTACCTGCAGTCAATCACAGTCTGAAAATATTAAATGGAAGATTCCAGAAATAAACAGTAAGTTTTAAATTGCATGCCGTTCTCAGTAGCGGGACGAAATCTGCCCAGGACATGCATCACCCCTTTGTCCAGCACATCCCACCTGTTGGTCACCTCGTAGCTACTCGGTTGTCAGATACACCATTGTGGTACCGCAGTGCTTGTGTTTAAGTGACCCTAATTGTACTTAATATTGGCCCCAAAGCACAAGAGGAGTGAGGTAGGCGATTTGGATGTGCCAATGAGCAGCTGTAAGGTGCTTCCTTAAGTGAAAAGGTGAAAGTTCTCCACTTAATAAGGAAGGCAAAAAAATCGTATGCTGAGGTTGCTATGTATGGTAAGAACGAATCTTCTACCCATGAAATTGTGAAGAAGGAAAAGAATTCCTGCTAGTTTTGCTGTCACATCTCAGACTGCAAAAGTTACAGCCACAGTGTGTGGTAAGTGCTTTCTTAAGGTGGCAAAGGCATTACATTTGTACAATAAGATGCTTTGAGAGAGAGAGACCAGATTCACATAACCTTTATTACAGCGTATTATTATAACTGTTCTATATTATTATTAGTTATTATTGTTAATCTCTTACTCTGCCTAACTTATAAATTGAACATTGTCATAGGTATGTAAGGGAAAAACATAGTATATACAGGGCTGGGTACTCTCGCAGGCATCCACTGGGGTCTTGGGACGTATCCTCTTTGGATAAGGGGCGGGGGATGACTATAGAAACTTTACTGTTTTTTTTTTTTTGGCTGCGTTGGGTCTTCGTTGCTGCGTGCGGGCTTTCTCTAGTTGCAGCGAGCGGGGGCTACTCTTCGTTGTGGTGCGTGGGCTTCTCATTGCGGTGGCTTCTCTTGTTGCAGAGCACGGGCTCTAGGCACGTGGGCTTCAGTAGTTGCAGCACTTGGGCTCAGTAGTTGCGGCATGTGGGCCTAGAGCCCTTAGGCTTCAGTAGTTGTGACACGTGGGCTCAGTAGTTGTGGCACATGGGCTTAGTCGCTTGTGGGATCTTCCCAGACCAGGGATCAAACCCATGTCCCCTGCAGTGGAAGCGCGGAGTCTTAATCACTGGACTGCCAGGGAAGTCCTTGTTGGAAGAATTTCAGATGTAGAGTCTTAACAGGTATCACTTAAAATGAGAGATTAATATTCCAGGAAATGGATGTACAGTGGATAATAGTCCACATGTTGTGTTGGGCATTTAAGTGAGTTCTGTTTGTTCGCTGCTCCAAGCTTGGACCACATTTTAAACGGGTCTCTGGGAGAGATGAACCACAAGCTTCACATTTCTTGTACGAGTCCAGCACCACAGACTGGGGCCACCATCTTTCATCCCTGAGCTGAGAGTAGGGGTGAGTCAGTGCAAGCCCAGCACCCCTGCTGGGTCAGCGCAGCTGCCTCCTGGGAGGGACGTTAGAGATTACTGTGCCATCTCGGGCAGGGGACACTTTCTCTCTGCACTCCCCCACCTGGGGGCCCCCTCTTTGTGGTCCTTGAGCTAGCCCTTCCTGCGGGCATGGGAGCCTCCAGCTGTTTGTCTGTCTCCTCGATAGAGCGTGAGCCCTTGAGCACGGGGACTACGTTATGCTCATCTTTGAACCCCTCATGCCTGGGAACAGGACGTGGTAAATTCTTTTTTTTTTTTTTTTTTTTTTTTTTTTTGCGGTACGCGGGCCTCTCACTGTTGTGGCCTCTCCCGTTGTGGAGCACGGGCTCCGGACGCGTAGGCTCAGCGGCCATGGTTCACGGGCCCAGCCGCTCTGTGGCACGTGGGATCTTCCCGGACCGGGGCACGAACCTGTGTCCCCTGCATCGGCAGGCGGACTCACAACCACTGCACCACCAGGGAAGCCCTTTTTTTTAACTTTTTATTTTATACTGGAGTATAGTTGATTAACAATATTGTGTTAGTTTCAGGCATACAGCAAAGTGATTCAGTTATACCTATGTATGTATCTATTCTTTTTCAAATTCTTTTCCCATTTAGGTTGTTACATAGTGTTGAGCAGAGTTCCCTGTGCTATACAGTAGGTCCTTGTTGGTTATCCGTTTTAAATATAGCAGTGTGTACAAACCATAAACAAAACAAAAAGACAACCCAGAGAATGGGAGAAAATATTTGCAAACGCAACCAACAAGGGATTAATCTCCAAAACTTACAAACAGCTCATGCAGCTCAATATCATAAAAAACAAACAACTCAATCCAAAAATGGGCAGAAGACCTAAACAGACATCTCTCCAAAGAAGACATACAGACGGCCAACAAACACATGAAAGGATGCTCAACATCACTAATCATTAGAGAAATGCAAATCAAAACTACAATGAGGTATCACCTCACACTGGTCAGAATGGCCATATTCAAAAAAATCTGCAAACAACAAATGCTGGAGAGGGTGTGGAGAAAAGGGAACCCCCCTGCACTGTTGGTGGGAATGTAAACTGATACAGCCACTATGGAGAACAGTATGGAGGATCCTTAAATAACTAAAAATGGAACTACCATATGACCCAGCAATCTCACTCCTGGGCACATACCCAGAGAAAAACATGGTCCGAAAGGATACATGTAGCCCAGTGTTCATTGCAGCGGTGTTTATAATAGCTAGGACTTGTAAGGACATGGTAAATTCTTCACAAATACCTGGGCTGGAAGGAAGGAGGGTGGAGGGGAGGTGGGACAGTCTCTTCCTCTGACATGGTGATCAAGGACGTTTTCATGATCGAGTGATCGAGTTTTTAGGGGTGGTGGAGAGCTCTGTTTATAGCTTTGCCAAGTCTTTTTTCTTTTGAGTTGGAAGAGTGATATAAAAAGCAGTCACAGACAAGCCTGTCTTCACCAACCTGGGCAATGGAGAGACTGGAGGACCTCTGCACTTAGCCCCGCGGTGGCAGCGAATACCATCCCCAACAGAGGTACGTTTCTCGGGCCTCTCCCTCTTGGAGCCTCAACTTCCTAACGTGAAAATGTGAATAATAAAATCGCCCACCTCGGTGCTGTTAGTTCGGATGAACTGAGCTGCTCCGTGTCGTTCACTCAGAAATCCTGGGCATGTACAAAAGGTCCAGCCCATTGGAATTGAACCAAAGTCAAAATCTGATCTTTAACATCTGTAGGACCCCAGCCAGCAGCCGTGAACAATGGGCCATGATGCGACCATGGGCCGGTGGCTGAGGCATTGCAGTTCTGCTCCCACGCCGTCCAGAAAGGAGCTGTGGGGGACACAGCCCTTCGGGAGGCTGCTCTCCTTCGATCTGCACCTGCTAATACCTCTGAAGCACTTTGTCATGTTCTGCCTGGGTCTGTTCAGGGCTGTCTCCAGGTGACTGGATCCTTCCTGTTCCTGGGCGGGGCCGGCTGCCTCTGGTGAGACTCCCTGGGTGGAGTTTTTTTTTTTTTTTTCTAACATCTTTATTGGAGTATAACTGCTTTACAATGTTGTGTTAGTTTCTGCTGTACAACAAAATGAATCAGCTATACGTATACATATATCCCCATATCCCCTCCCTCTTGCGTCTCCCTCCCTCCCACCCCCCCATCCCACCACTCTAGGTGGTCACAAAGCATCAAGCTGATCTCCCTGTGCTATGCGGCTGCTTCCCACTAGCTGTCTCTTTTACGTTTGGTAGTGTATATATGTCCATGCCACTCTCTCACTTCATCCCAGCTTACCCTTCCCCCTCCCCATATCCTCAAGTCCATTCTCTAGTAGGTCTGTGTCTTTATTCCCGTCTTGCCCCTAAGTTCTTCAGGACCTTTTTTTTTTTTTAATTCCATATATATGTGTTAGCATGTGGTATTTGTTTTTCTCTTTCTGACTTACTTCACTCTGTATGACAGACTCCAGGTCCATCCACCTCAGTACAAATAACTCAGTTTCGTTCCTTTTTGAAGCCCACAGCGGCTTCTCTCGCTGTGGGCTTCGGTTCCGAGGAAGCAGTAGGAAGGGTCGCGGCAACAAAGGCCCTTTCTGACCAGTGGCATCTCGTGATGCCTCTGGGTTGCTGCCCTCGGAGGATGCTGCGGCAGCTCTGAACCGACCGGCATGGAGTCTGGTGACATACACATGAACTCTACAGACTGTGACGTCGCGGGACGCTGTTGAGGATGTTTGCAAGGCAAAAGTATCTGAGGTTTCAGCAAAGAGAACGCGCCGTGCTTCCTCTAAACCGGGGGTTCGCTTTTGCCCTGTGAACACCACGGCTCCTGTAACTGATGCTTTCACTCCTTGCTTAAGCTGCTGGGGAGCTCACAGCCAAAACTGTGTCCTGCTCCCCTGCACCCGAGGCAGGACATTTAGTGTGCCCTTCTGTGAGGTCATCTAACCTTTATTTTCCCATTCAGGTTCCTCTTCAGTCCCTCGAAGGTTTTGATGGCTATTATCCCCAATAAAACCGGTTGGTATGAGGCTCACAGGATCATTTCTCGACAGTCAGCAGCCTGGACAATGAGCACCGCAGCGTCTGTCCATCCCACTGTCAGCAGCCCGAAGCGCTAGGGTTGCTGGTGGTGTATTGACATTCACTTAAAATCCTGCCCTGTCGTTTATTCCCTTTCAGTCCCACGTGGGGCCAGGCTCATTTTCACAGCTCTTCACAGGACTCAGCACCAGCGGTAAAGAGGACTGAAGGCGGATCTGTGAGCTGGGCACAGTTTTGCTGAGTCAACGTGATTTTCAAAAGGAATTCTCTGAGCCTTGACAGCCCGTTTCTGAGACCCTCCTCCCTCCCTCCCTCGTTCCTTTCTTCTCTCTGGCTCTTCTTTCCTTCCACTCCACACACGTGTCCCCTCGTAGCTGAACACGTTACTTCATTGATTTGAGCCTCAGTGTTTTTTTTTCTTTTCATCCATGAAAGAGGGATTTTACAAAGTCATAGGATGATTAGGTGGATTAAGTGAAATCATTCCTATAAAACACCGAGAAGCAGTAGAAGTGCAATGAATGTTAGCTCTATTCATTTAACAAACAGTTATGAAATACTGTATGTTAAATGCTGGACATACACAAACATTTCTCAAGGAAAAAGAATTCTCCGTATTTAACTGCGCGCACGCGCACACACCCATCCACCACCCTCCACCCCACACAGTAACCCAGGGGCGGCAGGGACGGAGTTTCCGCTCGTGGTGGGGATTGTTGAACTTCTGGGACAGGCTGGGAGTGGCAGCCTGCTCTGTCCTCCTCCAGAAGCCTTCAGGAGGCTGCTTTCACCACTTCTCATCTCCTTTCCTCACCTGAGTTTATGGCATCCCCCTCCTTTTTGCCTGTGAGACCCGCCATCTCTGGTCTGGGGCCCCCTTTATGGCCCCAGCCCTGGGCCACACGTGAGGCCAGGGAATTCCCAGGCCTGAACCCCACCGTCCACTCCCACCTGGGTGACTTCATTGTCACTACCTTTGTGCAAATCGGCCTAAAAAGCATGGGTCTCAGTGTTTCGCTTGCCCCTCTTTTCCCGATCCTGGCCCCGTGATCTTCCGTTTCCCTCTCTGCTTCTGTGGACCTGTTGTCCCTCTGGTCCCACAGGTGCTCAATGCCCTCCATCCAGTGACGGTCAGAGTGATTGATCTGGAGCTCGTTTCCTCCCGTCTTCCCCAGAGCGTGTGCAGGGCCCACCCATCAAGATGCTCGGATAACTGAAGCCATCCAGCAGGGCCTCATCACCTTGACCGGCGTCTCTGTAAAGGCCTCTCTTCTCCTCCCCACCAAGACTTTAATCCTAGACTGGCCTTAGCAATCGTTTCACCCTGACACTAAGAAGAGCTGCTTTCACTGAAGAATGAGACTGACGGAATCAGCTCAACTGCAGTTGGAGGGAGCTGAGTTGGCCACTAGAAAGAACTTTCTTCCCCGAGACTCAGAAAAGCTGAAATAGACTACTGACAAGGGTGATGGGATCTTTCCAAGAGAGCCCTAGGGAAGGGACGCAGAGTGGATCTCCTGAGACCTATTAGAGAATTGAATGTCCTCCCTCAGCCCCTCCCCAATCTAAGGAGAGTTCTTGCACTTGGAAGAGACCTAGCAATCATCTATCCCAATCTCCCTCTCGGTGCCACGTTTGGGATACCTTCTCTTAGCATGAATCCTCCTTAACTGTTCATTTCACTCATTTCACAATATCTGTGACTCACGGCACCCTATGACCAGACCTTCACTGTCCCAAGCACAGGGTGGGTACGGGTTACAACAGCAAGGTAGTGTCCGACTAACCCAGAAGGATGAGAAAGTTGGATAACTGTTGTCTCCAGACTGTCAAGTTAATAAAAGCAATAAACCTCCTTGGTTGTTGTAGGGAATATTCTGCAAGAAAGGCTTTGCATTCGAGGGGACATTCTGTCTTCCAGCCAATGCCAATCAACAATGGCAATGAAACGAAGAGGTATAATCACTGCCATGAAGAAACCTCTTACGTGTGTAGCCCTGGAAATGTGCACCGTGCAACAAAGGATCTGAAACCCTGAATTAATCTTGGTGAGTAACTCAGAGCCCCAGAGAAGGTGAGGCAGTCATTGCCTTGGATGTCTGCACATCAAGACATGCAGAGTCTAGCTGCCGCACTTGGGATTCAAGTCGCCCAAAACATGGCCTCAACATAATTTTCTCCTGAAAGGCTGCATTAGACCTTTGGAGGACCTAGCCACTGGTGGTGCCCACCTCTACCCTCCAAAGAAGGCAAATATACAACACTATTAAAAACCATTAACACAAGTATAAGGAAGTCCAACTCTGTTTCCAATTTTTCCCATAATGTCTTCTTGATGCTGTTTTTAAAATATCAAATAAGAAATTCTTAAACAACAATTGTGGGCGTCCTGGCCGTGTTGATGGCCTGGGTATGTGCTCAGTTTGATGGAAGGTCAGCAAGCATTGTCTGTTGTGTCCCCATAAGAACCCTCCATTCAGTCCAGCCTGATCTTGACCCCAGGCTCAGGACCTTGCAGGCTCTTGGACTTCTTTGCCCCAAGCATCCCTCTCTCTTTCTTTTCCTCCATTATTCTTACTTTTCATCTAAGGCTCCCACTCACCTCCCAGACCAGTAGTGCCACCAACCGAGGAAGCCTCGGCTGGTTATTCCCACACAGGGAAAGCTCTCTCCCGCCTCTGATCTCCCGTGGAAAGTGTTGTCTGCATCACCCTATAATACACCACATGTGACATGTCTCACATTCTTGCTTTATGCTTATAATTAACTTTTCAAGTGTGCTTGTGTTGTTTTTCTTTTTCTTTTTTTTTTTTTTTTTTGTGGTACGCAGGCCTCTCTCACTGTTGTGGCCTCTCCCGTTTCGGAGCACAGGCTCCGGACGCACAGGCCCAGCGGCCATGGCTCACGGGCCCAGCCATTCCGCGGCATGTGGGATCTTCCCGGACCGGGGCACGAACCCGTGTCCCCTGCATTAGCAGGTGGACTCTCAATCACTGCGCCACCAGGGAAGCCCCTTGTGTTGTTTTTCTAATGAACCTATGAATCTTTGAGGGCAGAACTGAGGTCTTCTTTTCCATCTAGTGCCGCTAGGAACAGAGACAGCTCTCACATTTCAAAGATGCTTATCCCTTGAGTCAGTCCTTTCCAGTTTGAGGGAGAAAGGGACTCACTTTAGAAGCAGAAATTTTCTGAAACACTGAGCATACATTTCACTTATGAAATACCGCACTAAACGTTGGTGATTACTTGGTGCCAGTGGGATGGTAAATTGAAACACATCATCAAGCACAGATTAACATGAAAGTGAAAATAAAACCTTAAATGTCACAAAAATGTTTAGAATCTCAGTAATACATCTTTAGCCCCCCTTCCACCCCATTCCTGCCCCCATCCCCTTCCACTGTAATCCACATTTGAGAGTGTTATCACAAGAGCGAAATGACTCGCCCATTACCACCTCAGCTCCAGCTGTTTCCTGAGATGAGTCAGCCTCACTCTGTAGGGCACCAGAAGAGTGGGCACAGGGCAGTTGCACGTTTATGGGATGAGAGGAAGCCTGAAAAAGTCTAGAGCTTTAGATCCCTAGTACCTTGAGATCCTGGTACCACTTCTGCAGGTCAAGCTTCTCTGTGTTAAAAGCAACAAGAACCAGGAGGAAAAGCCTCAAGAGAAGTGTGAGTTTCAAGACAAGGTGGTTGCTGATGCCAGGTCTGCAGACAAGCAGCTCGAGGCTAGCAAGTGGGCGTGGCTTGCAATGCTCATCAGGAAAGAGGGAAGGAAGGGGGCAGGGAGCCAGAGGACGCAGAAGATTGGGTGGGAAGTGGGAGGTGAGAAAATGGAATTGGCGAGAGTAGAAGGGAAGGGGACAGAAGCTTCTGGATCCTTTGCTTATTCATTTAGTTTTGGGACAGGGAGATGAGCATATTTGTAACTAACACGACTGAAGGTTCAAGAGAAGGGATGCGAGTGATAAAACAAGCATGGCCAGCGTGGGGACTGAATTGAGGAGGAAATCAGCCAGAGACAGGAGGGAAAAGCAGCTTGCGTTATATAAGGGGCCTTTGATTATAAGTGAGAGAAGCAGCTTGCGTTATATAAGGGGCCTTTGATTATAAGTGAGAGAAGCAGCTTGCGTTATATAAGGGGCCTTTGATTATAAGTGAGAGAAGCAGCTTGCGTTATATAAGAGGCCTTTGATTATAAGTGAGAGAAACCAATTTATTCTTTATTTTTATTAAGAAAATTTTATATTGGAGTTGATGTACAATGCTGTTAGTTTCAGGTGTACAGCAAAGTGATTCAGTTATACATACATACACCTATTCTTTTTCAGAGTCTTTTCTATTATAGGTTATTACAGAATATTGAGTCGAGTTCCCTGTGCTGTACAGTAGGTCCTTGTTGATTATCTATTTTATATATAGTAGTGTGTGTATGTTAATCCCAACCTCCTAATTTATCCTTCCCCCGCCCCCAGCTTTCCCCTTTGGTAACCATAGTTTGTTTTCTAAGCCTGTGAGTCTGTTTAAGAGAAACCAACTTAAATCAGTTAAGTTAAAAAACAAAAACAAAAACAAAACAACAACAGAAGCATGGCTGGGCCTCAGGAGCTTCCAGAATGTTCCAGACTCTCCCTACTTGGCTCTCAGGCCCCCTCCGAATCCTCCTCATTCTTCTCTTGGCCCCTGCAGGTCCTCAGCTTCTTCAGTCTTGGGGAAACAAGGCTGAGGCTGCAGCCACAGGAGAGGCACTAGACTGACCCTCTTGGCCCCAAACCCAGAATTCTAGGGAAAGTTTCTCACTGGTCCATCCTGAGTCTGTAGGAGTCCAACCGGGGTCAATAGGTTGTGCGAGGCTGTGCAGAGGTGGCTGGACGTGAGCACATGCCCCTGTGGGGACCACGCAGATGCGGGGAAGGAGGGACAGTCTTCCCTGAAGAGGGGCGTCCGTCGATCCGTGTAGTTCAGAGGTGGAGGGGAGTTTAGAAAGTCTGACAGGTTTGCATCTCAAGTTTGTTTTTGTTTTTTGTTCTCAGGGAAGTTGGGGCATCTGGCAAGAATCGGGGGTGGATGGGGATTCGGGCTAGAGAAGGTTTGGAACACTACCGTGAGAAATGAGAAAGCCAGCAGGACAACAGAGCCATGTGGAGAAGCAGTCAAGGGTAGAAAGCCTAACTGTGCAATGGGGTCAACCCAGACTTATTCACTCGACGAGCATTATTGATCACAATCTCTATTTAATCTCCCAGCATCCTGGACCCAGTACCAATAAAAACAGATGGTTGGGCTGATCCAACGCTGGAGAGTGGAGATGCAGGTGCTTCAGGTACAGGGGCCAGAGGAGGGGGGAAGGGCTGGGGTGGGTGGAGACCTGTCCACAGCAGGGGACACAGGGACATCCTCAGGGAGCGGCTGACACTGTCGAGTCTCAGTGGTGTCCTGGTCATGGCCCTTCCCAGCGGAGATGACCCCTCAGGTTAGGTGGACGCATCCTGGTTTGCTCAGGAAAGTCCCATGTAATTATCCACGGTACCTCTTCTCATTACGGACACGTCCCGATTTGGATGCTGGATCACGTGGTCAGCCCATCCCTGGCCAGGTCCGAGCGACTGGGGATTATGGCCTCCCGGGGATGTCACTTCACTGTGGCTTCCAGGCCTGCTGATCTGGAAAGAGTAAGTCCTGGCTCTCAACCTGCATCACTCCTGTGGGTCCCACCCAGGGAAATGGAGACTTCTGGAAGTGTCCAGTGCCTGCAGTTATGAGGTCGGAAGAGAATGAATCAGAGAAGGAAACACAGCTGCCCTGGCCTCTCCGGCTGCTCACGGGAGGGAGAGGCCCCATCAGCGGAGGCCAGAGGAAACAGCTCCCTTCCTTGTTGGCAGCAGGCTTGGAAATACCACCCAAACCCCAGCTGGTTTCCCCGAGGCCACCTGATACACCCCGGGCGCCTCAGGGCAAGAAGTCCCAGAAACCACGTACAGTTTGTGGCCTCCCACTTCAGCGTTTCTTGGCACAGAAATGACAAGGGCCGTGCAGGAATCATCTTTGTTTCTGCCACAGTGGGGACTGACGTCTTGCCCGAAGTAGATTCTTCACACGTACTCACGTGATTGAATGGATGTCCTCTCCAGAACAGACTGGAGCTGTCCTGTCTCAGAGGTGCCTCCGTTGGTGGCCTTGAACTTGGTTTGCAGACAGAAGTGCAACACTGCACCACAGGAGATGGGGCAGCTGAGGATGGGTTGGGGCAGGGTTTTTTTTTCCTGAGCCCAGCTGGTGACCAGCTTATATCCTAAAGCAGGAGGATTAATAACCAGGGTCGTTGTATCCCTGTTAGAACGTAACTACAGATGTGGGCTTGTTGGGTGAAACAGCTCATCCTTTCTACATGTGGCTCACTCGGGAAATACGATGCCTGGGGTTGGCAAAAGCACTCTTTGCACAGGGGCCTGCTGCTGGGTGTGGCCTCTCTCTCCTGGGCTGAGCGGACAGCCGGCCGGGGGCGTCTGTGCTCTTCCCTCTTGGGTGAGCTGACTTCTCACTGGACTGGTGATGGAGGGGAAGGCACGAGGCCTGTGTGTCTGCGGACCTGAAGGGGGGCAGGGTGTAGTCGAAGGAAAACGTCAGGTGTAGGAGTGGGTGGGTGCACGGAGAGGCTGGAGGAGGAAAAAAACTCTTGGTAAAATCAAGTTTTATTGCGACTGCAAGTCCCTGAGTCTTGAGGCAGCAGGAGGAGGGAAGGGAGATCGGAGCCAGCAGGCACCCAGGGATTTACAGCGCGGTATGGCTGGAGGCTCCAAAGCCACGAGACACAATTCATCAAAGAGCTGCTGCTGCTAGAGCAGAGATGAAAGGCTTTCCAGGCCAGTCGGTGATGCGCTTGGAGCTTTCCCCCGGGCAGCCACCTGCGGTGAGTAACAGGAGACACGGCTCCTCCCCGCGCAGAGGCCTGCCAGTCCAGAGCCCCCGGCTGCCCAGGGAGGGAGGCATCCGGGAGCCCTGGGGAGGTGGGGAGGTGGGCGGGGCCCCGGTGAGCAGGCGCACGTGACCGCCCCCTCCCTCCCCGCGTCGCCGCCGGGCGTGGCTGCGCTGTCCCGCGGCCGGGCCTCGCCCGTGACCCCGGCCCCTCCAAGGCCGCGCAGCACGGCGCGCAGGAGGCCCCGCCTGCCTGCCCCCCGCCTTCGCGGCACCGGCCGGTCGCCTCCTCCTCCTCCCTCTCCTCAGCCCTCCCGACTTTTCAGTCCGGACTGCGGGGGCCGGAGGTTAAAGCTTCTTTCCTGAGTGCTTCGTTCCAGAAACTTTTACAGATGCCCCGGCGTTCTTGGAAGACGTTGGGAGGAAATCGGAGCGTCCGACATCCCCACCCGGACGCTCCAGAACCAGAGGTGGCATCTGCCCCTGGACCCGAGGGGGCTGGAAAGGGCAGGGCGGCCAGGGGGCTCGCAAGCAGGCCTTCCTCCCTTTCCCTCTCACCTGGGTCCGTCGTTGACGCCGCCCTCCCCCACGCCGCGACCCTCTCCAGCGGGCAGGGGCGGGCCGTGCTGGGGGAGGACTCGGCCTCCCGGGCGGTCCCGGGGTTGGGAGGCTCGCATCGCCATGGCAACGAGCTCTTCCCGTGGGAATACCGACCTCCTGAATGTGCCGCAAATTGGAAAGGGACCCGCTGAGTGCCAGATGGGGCTCCAGGCGGGCGGGGGCAGGGCGGTATCTGCAGGGAGGCGGGGCGCGACCGAGCCTGGATGCTGGGCTGCGCGCGTTTCCTCGGAGTCAGCTGGGGCCACACACGCCGGACACGTGACGCGCGCTGCAAGCCCCCTCCCCCCCACCGCCCGGCCTCCGGGTCGGCTGGCTGCCTTAGAGACGCCCCGCCCAGCGTTGGCCGGCTGAGGAGGATGCCTCCCTTCTGGGGGTCTGCCCCAGTCCCCTAGCCGATGAGACCAGTAGCTCCTGTTGGGAGGACAGGCGGGGTTGGCTGTGGAATTCAGTTCTACGTGGCTGAGGCCTTGACTTCTCTTTACAAATTTTTTTTTCAGTTTTAAAAGTTGTATCAATCATTAAAAAAGCATAATTCATTTTTTTAGTTCAGAAAGGTGTAAAGAAGGAAATGAACATGAGCCGCAATCCCCATCTTTCCACCCAAAGATGACCAATCACTGTTAACATTCGGCTGTCATCCTCCAGATACGCCCACACGGTCACCTAGGGATGTGCTAGTGACAAAAGTAGATTCCATGATGTTTTGTCGCCTGCGTTTTCACTTAACTTACCAAAGACATAGAAAGATATAGAAAAATCTGCACCGTTATTTCTAATGGCAACATAGGGTTACTATAACTTATTAGTCAGTTTGCTATTGCTGGAAGTTTAAATCGCTTCACCAATTTTACTCTTCTGCATGATGATAAACGTCCTTCTGCATACACTTTTGCACCCAGTCTGTTAGTTTCCTTAAGGTAAACTTCTAGAAGTAGGATTCTGGGTCAAAACATATGGGCATTTAAAATTTTGATGCATATTTCTGAATTATGGGTCGTGGGGGTGTGGTTTTTTTTTTTTTTTTTTTTTTGAGAGCCGGTGGACTTTATTCCCGTCCCCCGCCCCGCCCCAATCGGTCTTAGGAATAACAGGGAAAAATTCCTTATACAGTCTGTATTCCCCCCACCAAAGCAAGACCTGAAACAGAGCTTGGGTGTGAATAGTTCCTTCCAGGGGCCATCCAGGAAGCGCTCTGAGGGTCAGCAATCAAAGGGTCAGTAATGAACGGGTAACTGCTGGGCGCCGTGGGGTCCAATGCCGCTGGGGACCCTCTGGGCGACCACGCAGAACACCCCAGACTTGACCCCCATTCGTTTCTGCAGGGCATCAACTCCAGATCGTTTGACTTTCCCCACTGATATTTGGAAAACGTCTGCGGGTAAATTCTGAGGAAGGCCCGGGGGGTATGGCTGGAGCGTCTACAGCCTCAGTTACAAATGAATGACTGCCCTTTGCCCCGAACCCAAACCAAGGCACGAGGTTAATCCAGGATAAAATTGCAAAGTGGGTTAAGATTTCATCAGCCCCACCACCTTCCCTCTCTGCTCCCTAAACCATCTCTTGGTGCCAACCCCCGCCCCTGCCCCAGGCTTCCGAGGTATTTGATTCTCCAAGACACATCAAAGAGGTCTTCTCATGATTTTCTCCACAGTGTTAGAGACAGATGCTGTTAGTTACCCTTCCAAGCATGTTTACGTTTGAAGACAGGCACCAGGAACTCTTCACCAAAGGAATTGGTGATAATGTTGGCATTTCAGGCACGGTGGCAGCGGAAGCCATTTCTGGCGGAGCACCCAGCCTGAGGCTGGTCCAGCACAGGAATTCTGCGCGTCCTCTCCTGACCTACGGCAGGCGAGAGGCAGCCGGAAGGCGGAAGTGGAGGGGTGGGGGGAGGGAGGGAAGAGTCCAGAGCCTTGCTTTGCTCACATGGATGACACTCCCTGGCCTGTGGATTTCATTTTTTTTTTAATTTTTGAATTAAAAAAAATTGTTTTTTGGCCACACCATGCGGTACGTGGGATCTTAGTTCCCCAGCCAGGAATCGAACCGGTGCCCCCTGCATTGGAAGGTGGAGTCTTAACCACTGGACCACCGGGGAACTCCCTGGCCTGTGGCTTTTAGAAAATGAGGCAGGAAAGAGGAAATTAGGCTGGATCTGTTGCTGGAGGGGAGGGGAGATAAGTGAGCCCCCAAGGCAAGCGGGGTGAGGCCGTTGTTACGACGAGGCCTGAGCAGGTGAAGAGGGTGAGGACGCACCTCCACGGGCTGCGGGTGCGACGAGGCACCTGAACGCGGAGCTCGTGGCCACGGTCTGCATCTTCCCTTCCTCCCGTGTGTCTCCCCTCCCCTCCCCTCCCCTCCCCCCCCCGCCCCTCCCCCCTCCCCCTCCCCCCCCGCCCCTCCCCCCTCCCCCTCCCCCCCCGCCTTGGCGGCTCACTTCTTTCCCCTCCCCACCCGCACCATTGTGGGGACCTGGGAAGGATGGGGTCCAGCGCCTTCCTATGCAGCACCTTTGTTTTTACCGACTAGCCCCCTCCTACGGTCCACAGTCCCTAGGAACCCTCCTCTCACAGCGTCGAATAGGTTTCCTCTTCTCACTCCCTCTCCTCCCTTTGCAGTGTCCGGTGCTGTTTCCCGCCTCCACCATCTTGAAACTATCCTTCCTTGGCCTCCGTAATAACAGCACACCCGCTCCCCGTCCTTCTGTCTGGTGAGCTGTTGTCCTTCGCCTCCTAAACATAGTTCTCCCCTGAGCCTCCATCCCCTGGAGCGGCGTGAGATAGTGGAAAGAATAGAATGCAGGTTTGGGAGCCAGAGTGACTGATTCTGGGCTGTGTCATTTATTAGTTGGGTGATCTCTCTGAGCCTCCATTTTCTCAACTGTAAAGTGCAGATTAATCCCGAGGGTTGAAGGTATCGTAGGGAAAGGGCCTGACACAAAGTTGTGGCTAAATGCAGGGCAGCTGTGGGTGTTCTCTGTGACTCTGTCAGGCACTACACAGGCCCCTGTTGACTCGCCTCTCGCCTCTCACCTGGGGGAGCCAACACTCTCTCTCTCTCCAGCCCTGAATTGTCTCCCAAATCTGGTCCCCAACTCCGCGTATCTGTAGGTGTTTCCACTTTTGACGTCCTGTCATGACCCAAGTGGTAGCCTGCATAAACCAACCTTGTCATTTTTTCTCCAGAGCTCTTCCTGCTGGGTTTTTCCTGATTCAGCCGTCCACGCCGCTGTTTCCCAGACTCTTGGGATCAAAAAGCTTGGGGGTATCTTTCATTCAGCCATCTCTTTGGCCTTTCATATTTGGAAATCGTGAAGATTATTGGTCCAGTGACTTCACATGCATTTGTGACTTCATCTCAACAGCATTTTGACGTCGGCTGTTATAGAAATGAGGCCTGGAGACACAAAATCATCTGCCCGAGGAGTAAACAGGAGAGCGGGACTCGACTCAAAGCCTGGGCTCATCCCATTTCTCGGAGGCTCCCTCCCCAGCGTGACTGGTAGCCTGGCTGGTCTCACACCCCACTAACTCAAAATGCTGAGGTGTCTCCATCTTAAAGACAAACTGATACACCTTTCCCAGTGCCTGTCTCCAGCTCTTAGCCTTCTCCTGCTTCCCCCTGCACCTACCCACAAGCCTGCCTTATGCTCTTGGGTTCCTTAGTCACGGCAAACTAGTGTCCGCCTCCCTGGAATGGCCCCCGCCAAGTTCCCTGTGTCCCCAGGACACTCTGTGTCCCTCGCCATACCCGAGTCCTGTTTAACCCCATCACAGCCCCTCTTCCTCCCAACACGCCTCCCCTTAGCTTCTCTCCTGGATTTCCTTCTACCTCTCCGGCCATCCTGCCCTAGTGCCCTTGGCTCAGCCCATCGCCTGGATGCTGCGAATCCCCAGGTTTTGGGTCCAGGCCATCTTCTCTTGACAAACCCCACGTTCTCCTTGGTTGGCTCATTTCCTCATGTGGCTTCAGTGACCACCACCATGTCAACAACTCCCCAACCTCTCTCTCTAGCTCAGATATTTCCCTGTAGCTTGAGATCTTCATGTCCCTCTGAACGTGGAGTTCTGATCCTGAATCCACCACGTACCAGCTGGGTGACTGTGATGGTTAATTTTATGTGTCAACTTGACAGGGTGCCCAGATATTGGGTCAAACATGATTCCAGGTGTGTCTGCAAGGGTGTTTCTGGATGAGATCAGCATTTGAATCCACTGAGCAAAGCAGGTGGCCCTTCCTAATAAGGGGGGGCCTCGTGCGATCCAAGGAAGACCTGAAGAGAACAAAAGGGCTACCCCTCTGTGAGTGACAGGGGAGTCCTCCTGCTGACCATGGAGGGGGGACATCGGTCTTTTTCTGCTTTTGGACTAGAACTGAAACAGTGGCTCCTCTTGAGTCTGTTGGGTTGGAACTCACACCATTGGCTCTTCTGGTGTCAGAACTTCAGACTCAGACCAGAACTGTGCCATCAGATCTCTTGGGACTCCAGCTTGTTTTTGTTGTTGTTGTTTAAAGATTTTTTTTTGATGTGGACCATTTTTTAAAGTCTATTGAATTTGTGACAATATTGCTACTGTTTTATGTTCTGGTTTTTTGGCCACGAGGCATGTCGGATCTTAGCTCCCTGACCAAGGATCAAACCTGCACCCCCTGCATTGGAAGGCGAAGTCTTAACCATTGGACTGCCAGGGAAGTCCCCCGACTCCAACTTGTTGACTGCAGGTCTTGGGACTTCTCAGCCCCCCAAATTGGTAAGCCAATTCCTTATAATAAATTTTTTAGATATAGATATATAATAGATAGATAGATTGATATAAATAGATATATCTCCTATTAGTACTTTTTTCTTACTATCCTAGGGTTTACTCTATAGATCAAGGAACCAGTGAGATTTCTGTCAACATCTAATATCCATTCCCATTGTACATTTGGGAAGCAGGAAAATGACCACAGGTGGGTTTGTGGACCACAGTGAGGCATATACACGGATCAGGAGCCCTTTATTACTAGATCATCACATAACACTAGTCTAACAGGGGCCATAGTGGTACTTTGGGTCCCCATCATTTCAAACCCTGTATCCAACAGGCCTCAGAAGATCTGGGCCGTCTCCTTTCCCCACCGTATGGGTATCTGGGTAAATGGTCATAAGTCCCTTTGGAGGAAAGAGTGAGGCATCATGAGTGACCCAGCTTTGCCTTTAGTCGATGGATGTGGGTCTGAAAACCGGCTCAGATCTGGAAACTGCGAAAAGGACTGTGACTTTCCACCGGGTCTCCTGACATCCTTGTGCTTATGTTCTCGGCCTCTTCTGCTCACCCGTATGTACCAGGCAGTGACCTTGCTGCTTGTCCATCTGTCTTGCCTCTGGGAGCACTGTGTTCTATTAGTCATGGCCACAGCTCACCACAGGTCAGGGTCCTTGGTTGCCTTTCTGCCTTTGCTGCCTGTTACAATAATGGTGCCTCTCCTGTTTCTCATGGTTAAGTGTGCCACTGGCCTTTGATATTCTAGGGTCCAGTAGCATCCTCATTACCACCAAAAAGCATCAGCCCCAGACTACACAGGGGTCACCACTGACTGAAGCATCTTAATGATGGTGGTGCTGCTCTCCCAGCGCTCTCCTCAACACCTGGGCGGATGTTGGTTCCCCAGGCCCTTCTGAGGGAAGGTCAGCTGGTGTGTCTGGCCTCATGGTAGATTAGTCTTAGTGCATCCATATCTATAGCCTTTTGATACCTCCTTCCATGGTTGAGCACAATGATCCTGGTATTGCTTTTTCCAAGCTTGTAAGAGCCATCAGGACCTCCCTCTCTCATCCCGCCCCTAGGCCCTTGCCCAGGATGTGAAATCCTTGTTCTGGGAGGATAGTTCCACATTAATAAACGTGTCCTGACTCGGACTCTTCCTTCCGTGAGCCGGCGTTCTTCAGATGCGCCCCCGGCACACACTTCCAGCTCCTGCCCATGCACGTTCACCCAGTCCTGCGGCTCCTCTGTTATAGAATTCTTCCCCCTTCTCAGGCCCAGGGACGGAGCCCTCATGTGGGTTGTCCTGAACCTGACCCCAGTCACTGGTCCGGTGGCCAGCAAGAAGGGGAGGGGGAGACCCTCAGAGAGCAGTCGTCACCGTGGCGGCTTTTGCCTCGTTGGAGGCTCGTGCAGAACGTACAAGGAAAGGCTGTTCTCCTTCAACGAGGTGGAGGGGCCGCTTCTGCAAACTCAGGAGGTTCAGGGGAATCTGGGGGCTTCAGGGTTCTCCAATGCATCCACCCAGAAACACCCACTCCCCCATTTCAGTCCCTCAGTCCCTCCCAGTCTGTGTCAGGCCCCGACGTGGATGGAAGAGAGTCGCTTTCCTGAAAGTCTTGAGTTTGATTCTCAGCTTGGTCTACCTTCTGGCTCCAGGAGATGCTTTTTTGTTTGTTTGTTTAACAGTGCCAAGGAAGCCTCCGTCTCTCACAGTTTGCTTTGGATTAGCCATTGATTTCCCCCAAGCCTGTCATTTTCTCTTTTCAATGCCTCAAATGATGGTCAGCAATGGCCACCAACCCCACCATCCTTTAATTACTCTTTGCCCTGTACCTCCCATGTGCCAGAGATTGCAATAAACTACATCTCTTTCAACCTGTATTCTCTTTCAGCTCACCCCCCAGTGAAGGTCTCAGCAATTACACTGCTACATCAGGCCAAGGTCTTTCAGCACTCCCACTCGACCACCAGTGATGAGGGTCCTCATTGCCAGCTAGGTGGCAAGTGATCAACTCCGGAATCGCATCTTTAGAATTTCCTCTGGAGAGTATTCTTGGTACCAACGGTCTTAGGGTAAGCATCCTTCAAGCAGAGGCTGAGACAGGGATTTGGGTTACTGTGATTTACTGAGGAGCACTCTTAGGAGAAAGGGAGTGTAAGGGAAGTAGGGTGAGCTGGGAAAGGACCAAGGCATGGAGGGGGTCTCACGTGGGACCCAGATACAGCTTGATCTCTTGGGTAGCCCTGGAGCATGGCCTACACCACAGAACCAATCCCACCTTGAAGCAAAGGAGCCAGGCTTTTGTACCCTCATGTCAGCTGGTCATTAGCTGCAGATTTCTGGAGTGGGGTGGGGAGCGTGATTCCCTGTGTCAGGTGGCTCCTGGCTCCCGTTTGGCTGAGGACAATTTTCTGGTGGTTCGCAGTTAGGTTCGCTGGCCTGTAAAGTGATCTGGACAGGACACCAACAACTCCTAAGATGATTTCAGTAAATAACACCCAATCCATCAGTTGCTCAAGCCAGAAACCTGGGACTTATTTTTGTCTTCTTCCTTTTCTTCAATCTCAGTCCAATCAATCTCCAAGATATGTCTTTAATTTCCTAATCATCCCAGTCACTTCTTTCTATTCTCACTGTCACGACCCAAGTCGACATCACCACTATCTATTGAGTATATTCCTGCAACAACCCTAACTGGCCTCTGGTTTATCATCTGCAAGACAGCCAAGTTCAGCTTTCTAAAATCCCCGTCTTTTCATGTCACTTCCTTTATTAACCTTTCAGTGGCTCCCATCACTCTTATGATAACTTTAAACTGCTTTATGTGGCTTAAAATATCCTGCAAGACCTCGGTTCTACTCTCCTTTCCTGGCTCAGCTCTCAGTACTTAAAATCTCAAAAAGCTGACCCAAATAGACTTCTTTTAGTTATATTCAAATATGCCACACACTGTCTTTACTCTGTCTTTGCACGTATTTTTTCATCTGCCTAGAACACCTTTGCTACCTCTCACCTGATTACCTCACGTGCATCTTTAAGACTCTGCCAAGTTATACTTGCCCCTGAGAAGCCCCCGAACACCTTGTACTCTGCTATCATACCCTGCATCATGTGGCACTGCAGTGGCCTATATCTCCTCACTGCGGTGCTTTTCCTCTAGCACCCCTTTCCTGAATTTTTAAAGACAAGTTTCCTTCCATTTTTCTCTTCTCTAGTAGTTTGGCAGTAATGCATCCAATTTCTACTCTTTAATGGTTTAGCACAAACTCATGTCTACTTAAATCCCAAGCTCTGTGGCAGCAGGGATGATGCTTACATTACTTACTGCTGTGTCATCAGTGCTTGGTGTATGGATGGAGCACAATAAATGTTTGTTATGTAAAATAATAAATGAATAAAGGTATCTCATGTCCTTTTCAACTGCTGCTCTAGATGCCAGCACCTGCAACTGTGCCTTGCAGATAGTAAGTACTTAATAAATATTTGTTGAATTCAGTGGTGAGCTTAGCTTTTTCCTTTCCATTTATAGTACAGCTGTTCTGCCTGATTCAGGTCCTCAGCACCTGTGTCCAGAGTCATGTAGCAGAGAGTGACATCAGCAAATTGTAGACCAGGAAGTTCAAAGTTCTCATTTCCCCACAGAAACACACACGCACACACACATGCACACACACATACAAACACACACATACACACACACACCCAAACAACAGCAAAAAGAAATGGAAGCTGTCTTAAACAACATTGTAGGAGCTCTAGAAAACAGTCAAATGTTTACAGCAACCAAGCAAATGCCCTCCAAAAACAATCCATTTTCAAAATGGTGGGAAAATTATGTGATATTTTTACTCACTCTAGCTCCAGCCCACATCACCCCTCCCAGCAAAATGGTGACTTTGGTCTTGAGAAGGTGGCAGACCTGTTTCTAGTTTTCTTCCTCAAGCCGGAACGGCATACCTGGAGGAATGATGCAAGCCACTAGTCCCTGTTCCGCACAACTTGAAATGCAGGCGGATATTGCTTGTAAAAGCTACAAGGCAACTACAAACTGAAAGATACCTGGGTGGAGACGTACAGTAGACCATCTAAGGTCAGGAGGAGAAGCTGAAGTTAGATGCTTTTGGAAATTAGGACATTTAAAAGTAGCCGTGTATCCAGGAGAATTTAGAAACACATGTGCATATTCAGGGAAGGTACATGCTCAGAAAACTCCTGAGAAGAACTTAAGCATTTACATTGGGCTGATCCTTAGGCTCAAAGGAAGCCTAGGTAAGTGGTGAAGGAGTGTCCCTAGAACAGAGCCAGTCTGCAAAGACTAGGAAAGGTGGCTGTTCTCTCATTTTGGAGTCTTCTTTTGGTGTTTTTGTTGGTTTGTTTGTTTGAGCTCCTGGCATTTCAGGAAATCTCTGTCAAGATCCTAGCTGAACACAAGCAAAAGAAATAGAAACTTCAGTGATTACACGCGATAAGGCCTATAATCTTTGCAAAAATATTTTGGAAAAGTATCATAACTGTACGACTATAGCCTTCAACAATAACCATAGGAAGAGAGGGAAGGAGGAAGGAAGGAAGGAAGAGAAAGGAGAGAGAAAACCAGCAAACCCTGAGGACGGGGAAGAAGTAGAATCTGATTTCCAGAGTTACCACATTATAGTGGTCAAATGCACAATTTTCAACAGCAACACAAGGAATCACAAGGCATAAAAAGAGTCAGGAACACATGGCCCATGCAAAGGAGCAAAATTAATTGACAGAAGCTGTCCCTGAAGAAACCCAGGCATCAGAATGACTCGATAAAGCCTTTAAACCAACTCTCTAGGGAAAACATGGACAAAGAACAAAAGGAAACTAGGAAATCCATACGTGAACAAAATGAGAATATTAACAAAGAGAAAGAAATTACAAAAAGGAACCAAACAAAAATTTTTGAGCTGAAAAGTACAATAATTTATATAAAAAATTCACTAGAGAGGTTCAGCAACAAATTGGAACAAACAGAAAAAACAATCAGTGAACTTGAAGATAGAATGATTAAAAGTATTGAGTCTGAGGGCTTCCCTGGTAGCGCAGTGGTTAAGAATCTGCCTGCCAGTGAAGGGGACACAGGTTCAATCCCTGGCCCAGGAAGATCCCACATGCCACAGAGCAACTACGCCCATGCGCCACAACTACTGAGCCTGTGCTCTAGAGCCCGCGAGCCACAACTACTGAAGCCTGTGTGCCTAGAGCCTGTGCTCTGCAACAAGAGAAGCCATGACAATGAGAAGCCCACGCACCACAGTGAAGAGTAGCCCCTGCTCGCTGCAACTAGAAGAAGCCCACGCACAGCAACGAAGACCCAACACAGCCAAAAATAAAAACAAATAAATTTATTAAAAATATAAATAAAAAAATAAAAGTATTGAGTCTGAGAAGCAGGGAAAAAGAGTGAATAAAAATGCACGGACCATAATAGATTTGTGGAATGCCATTAAGCGGAACAACTTATGCCTTATGGGAGTTTCAGAAGAAGAGAAAGAGGCAGAATGATTATATGGAGAAATAGTCGTTGAAAACTTCCCAAATTTGAAAAAAGACGTGAATTCAAGAAGCTCCATAAACTCTAAGTAGGAAGAACCCAGAGAGATCCATACTGAGACACATAAACTGTCGACAGCCAAAGACAGAATCTTGAAAACAGCAAGAGAAAAGTAACATCACATACAAGGGATCCCCAATAAGATTTTTAGCTGATTTATCATTAGAAGTCATGGAGGTCAGAAGGCAATAGTATAATTTGTTTAAAATGCTGAAAGAAAAAAAATTGTCAACCAAGAATTATATATCTGGCTAAACTGTTCTTCAAAAATGAGGGAGAAATTAAGACATTCTCAGATAAACAAAAGCTGAAGGAGTTCATTGCCACTAGACCTGCTCTACAAGAAATTCTGAAGAGAGTCCTTCAAGTTGAAATGAAAGGACTTTAGACAGTAGCACAAAGTGACATGAGATCCCCAATAAAGGTAAATATATGGGCAAACATAAACTTCATCATTATTGCAATTTTGGTTTGTAAGTCCATTTTTTATTTTCTATAATATTTAAAAGACAAACACTAAAACTAATTATAAATCTGTTACTGGGGACACAACATATATAATAATAAAGTTAATAATCAATATCAGAGCTCATCTGATGCCCACTGGGGATCCAGAGCCAGGAAAGAAAGCAACAGAGATCAGGTTATGTGGTGCCCAGGGCTCCCTTCACCGTGAGCTGAGCCTGTCACAGAGAAGTATGGGATGTGCTCTTCTTTGCGTTTCAAATCCCAGACAGGCTGTCCATGGCAATGGCTGCTTGTTTTACCTGTTAGAAACCATGCACACTTTCCTTCTCCCTGGTTGACCATTCACTCCTGTGTTTGCTTGTTTATTCATTTGTTCATTTGTTGCTATCATGCATTTAGAATAAAACTCAAAGTCCTCATCACGGCTTTTCAGGCTCCTAGCTGCTTCTCCAGCCTCATTTCTTACCATTGTTCCCTCAGTCTGGCATCCTGTCTGATCTTCACACATGTCAAACATCCTTGGGCCTCAGGGCCTTTGCATGTGCTAGGATGACTAATCTGCTCCATGCATCTCTCACCTTCCAGCAGGCTAACCTGGGCTTGCTTTCATGCTAGCCTAGAAAGTTTCAGAGAGAAAGAGAGGACAAGGCCTCCCAAGGCCTAGGCTGGCAGACCGTTGGTCACATCTGCCATCTTCTACTGGCCAAAGCAGGTCACAGGGCAAGCCCAGATTCAAGGGATGGGGAAAATGCTAAAGGCTGTGTGGTGGAGAGACTTCAGGGTGGCTGCTGGGACCCCTGCCTCCTGGTGTCCATGACCTCGTATGATCCCCCTCTGAGGGTGAGCAGGACCTGTGCTTCTATCTACAGAATATGATAAAGGTAACAAAACACCACTCCTATGATTAGGTTACATTACACAAGACTCCCTCTTAGCAAACAGGGGCTAGAGACTCTCCTTATGAGCTTAATGAAAGATGCAGCCATGTTGGAGAAGCTCGCATGTCAAAGAACTGTGGGCAGACTCTAGCACCCGGGGGTGCCCCCAGCCAACAGCCAGCATGGAGCTGGGCCCTCAGTACAGCCGAGCAAAGAAAGTCTGTCAAGACACTGAATGAGCCTGGGGGCAGATTCTTCCCCAGCGGAGCCTCCGGGTGAGGACTCAGTCCAGACTCCTGCACACGGAAAGTCTGAGATAATAAACCCATGTTATCTTAAGCCATTAAGTTTGTGGTAATTTGTCATGCAGCGCAGAAAATGAATGCAGCCTGGGTTCAGCTGATAAGCAGTAGCTGAGAAATGGCGTGTCCTTAAAGGAGTCTGATGGTTCCTTCCAGCTTTACCGGGGAACCCAGAGCCCTCAGCAGGTGAGTTGCGATGGACCATGTTTGCCTGGTACTGGCTTTCTCACGTGAACTGACCTACCTAAAATTCTAGAGTGGGAACACGTAGAAAGACAGACCGTATTGACGGATGGAGCCCAGCACGGCCATTCCCTGTAGAATGGGATGTATGAGGTCCAGACTGGTCCTCCCTTCCCACCCACAAACGCACTCAGACCCAGTTACCAATGGAATCTCTAGGGGTGATGTGACTGGGATACAGTCTTAATCCCAATAACCTGGAAGGCACGAGAGGAAGAGAAGCTGGTCTCAAATTTGTGATAAAAAGATTTCAAAATAAGTTCTATCTTGTCACCTGCAAGCAATTAAAAGAAGATGCAATGGTTAACGAATTCTTGTTAGACTTGCTTTTATGATTAGGGAAGCACCCTTTGTAATTAGCATATTAATTGCTGATATTCATATGAGAGCTTGAAGATTTCAGTTTAAAAAAATAGATTAATATTATCACAATCTTCTTTATATTATCAGTTTGTGTTTTGAGAAAGAGAGATGGTGCAAGGGTAAACAGCATAGCCCCTGTTTAAAAACTCACAAACATCAAATGGGCTGGATACAGATGATCGAATTTTTACTCTATGCTCAAATGGCAGACCTGAAGCTGATTTTGCCACCCAAGTGACAGACGAGGAGGGCATGATCGTGTTTGTCCACTGAAGCCACGGGAACACTGCTTCCCCTAGGACTCCATTGGGCTGCCTGCTGTGGTGAGACTTAACGTTTTGCCTTCTCCCCTTGGAAGGTTCTCGAAGAACAGCCCACAGTCCACGTAGGATGTGGGATCCTGGGGCACCAAATGGCATCGGTTGATCAGATTCTTTCCAGAGAATTTGAAAGTGCGATGCAAAACCCAAGTCAGGAAATGTTGGCTGTTAGAATTACGAGGTTGCATTGCTTGATGAAGACAGACAGGCAGGTGTGGTTCTGGATTCTGGACCTTTGTTTCCTCCCTTCTTTCACTGTCACTCCAGAAACCTGAGCCGATGGGGAGCACCCCAAAAAGCCACTGCAAGGAGGGAGCAAGACTTTTCCCTCCAGCACCCAAGGCAGTTCCTTCCACTGGAGAGGGGGCCAGGCCTTAATACCGGCGGCCAGAATGGCAGCTGAGGGGCTTGACCTGAAAGAGCGAAAACTCAGGTTTTGCTAAAACTCACCCCAGGACTGCCTTTCCGTCCGGAAACTTGACCTCAGGGCTCCAGGTGCGGCCCTGGGAGGAGGACAGGCTGCTCGTACCCCGAGCTGTCTCTCTTGCAGCTAGGCCTCTCTGCCATGGAGGCCCTGCGGCCAGAGCTGAGTTCAGTCCAGAGGTCAGCTCCTGCAATGTGGGCCTGGTGCACCCGTCACCTGCTGTGTGAGTGACTCACCTCCGTGAGGCTCTGAGTGGCTCTGGGCTTCAGGCTGCTCTCCCTCCTGTAGAACCCAGTCTGTTCCCGTGTGGTCCTGGGTGTGGCGTCGCAGCAGAATCTCATGACCAGGAAGAAGTCTACTTTTTCTGTGTCTTACTTGAAGGAGGGTTTATTTGGCTGCATGTAAAAGAGTCCAAATTAAGTAGCTTGAAAAATACCAAAGTTTCTTTCCCTTTGATGTCAAAGCCTGGAGGAAGGCGCTTCAGGGCAGTGTGATGGCTCCCGGGCCTCCCTAAGCCTGGCTCTCCACGATGCTTGCTCAGCTGTCCAGAGGGTGTGGTTTTGAGCCTCAGGGTCCAAGGTGAGCTTCTGCCGGCTCGTCCACAACCCCAGAGCAGGATGGAGGATGTGGGAAGGAGATGCACGACCCCCACCTTTAAGGGATCTTGTCCCAGAAACTACACACGTCCCTTCCTCACTCTCTATAGGCCGGCCGTCAGCGGGCTGCAGGAAGGCAGAGAAACGTGGCCTCAAACCCAGCTAAATATCTGCGGATCTATTATTGCGCAAGAAGCAATACATGATTACTGAGGGAACAGCACTCGGCCTCCGACATGGTTTTTTCTGTTCTCCTTTTCTATACTGATTTTTTTAAATTTCAAAATACTTGCTTACAACACATCAGGCAGTACAAAGATACATAGAGAAAAGCTCTAGGCCTCCAAGGAAACTGGACAGTGTGATGTGTATTCTTTCAGGTCTTTCTTGAGGGACATGAAAAATATACAAACCTTTCTGTCTCCCCACCCACTTTTAATTTTTTTTTCAACAGAACTACATTTTAGAGATAAAATATTATTTCTGCAATTTGCTTGTTTCCAATACATAACGAATCTGTTTACCGGTAACTGTATGTGGCTCTAACCTGTTCTTTGTGATAACTGCGTAACAGCTCAAAGTATGGATTTCATAGTTGAATGCACTGTAATTTCTTCCACCATTCCCCAACAGAATATGTAGGTTATTTCCTTTTATTGTCACTGTAAATAACGTTGCAAGAAACAACCTTGTACACATATCCTCAGGTATGTCTTTCTGTAAGATGCTTGATCAAAGGGGCTGTACAATGGAAGCCGCAGTCGGTTCCACGTGGTCACTTCCTGAAGACTCAGGATTCGCAGGCCGATCCGGGACCCCTGCACCACGCCCCTCGCTGCTGGAAGGAAGAGGAGAAAGGCGAAGAGGGGGCGGGCAGAGAAGACAGCACGATTTCTGGGAACCCGTTTCCTGGTCCAGTGCCCAGAACGTGCTTCATTCTGTCTGCTCTTGGGGAGGAAACAACGAGGCATCGTCCCTCCCGCTGCCTGAGAAGCAGATGAAGTCACGGTGCCCGCCCCACGGGCAAACCCCCCTGCCCTGGGGAGGCTGAAATGAAGCTTCACAGCGTGAGGAGAACGGCCTGGGTGCCCCACGGAGGCACCTTCCCAGCCCGGGGCGCACAGAGCCGGGGGCTCGGGGGAGGATCGGGCTTCGCCCATCCTTCCTGGGACCCGCCCAAACGGCCCCTTGCCCCCGGCCAGACAAGGAGACCCAGGCTCGGGGGGCTGCGGGACCAGGCCAGGTTCACGGGGGCAGGGTCTGGGGACCCGCGCCCACGGCCCAGCACCCCCATAGTTCCTGTCCCTGGTAGACCTGCCCTGGGCCAGCACCTCCGCCCTTTGTTCGGGGGTGTCCTACACTCGGTACGGTCGAAGGCCGCGGGGCGGCCACACAGGCCCGTGACTGATGGGGGGCGGGGTCGAGGAGGAGGCGGGGCCGCAGTGGGGCGGGGGCGGGGCGGGGCGGGGCGGGGCGAGTCTCCGTCGGCTTCTCCGCGCAGCCGGGCCTTCTCTGCAGGCTGGAGGCCCCGGCGCTGGGGGGCGGGGCCTGGAGGGAGGCGCCGGGCCAAAGGGGAGGGCCAACGTCCCCCCAGCCCCCCGCCGGCCAAGGCAGTGGGGGGCCGTGTCCCACCCTTCAGCCCCATTTCACAGACGGGACTGTCTAGTGAGTGACGAAGTGGGACCTTGAGCTCAGGCACCGGCCACCCCGCAACCCGCACCCTTGCTTCCTCTCGCCCGCTGGCGGCTCCTGCCTCTCCGCGGAAACGGGAGGGGCTCCGGGGACGGCGGGCTAATTCTGTAGCCGCGTGGGCACTTTGCGGGCGTCCTGTTCTCCTGTTGGGGTGTGAACACCCCCGTTGGTGAGGACGGGTGACCTTAGGTCAGAGGGGCAGCCGCGCCCCCAGTGCTTCCTGGATTCCTGGGATCCCCCCTCGCACCCCACCCCCACCTGAGGATGCGCACGGTCGTGCCCCGGACCTGTAACAGACACTGACCGTTGTCAGGGGCCAACGAGAAAACGAGCCGCACGGTTGGAGGGAGGAGGGCAGTGTCTTCCGTCTCTAGGGAGTCTGTGCATCTTGTGTCTTCTAGCAAAATAAGTGTCATCATTGTCCACGGACAAATCAAAGTTATTAAGTCTGAATAAGGCCAGTTCAAGAAGCGGCCTTTCTCACCCAGGCCTGTCAGCTCTACCTGGCTACTTGAAGATTCTCAGCTTTTCTCAGCCTGGGCTTAGCGCTCAGCCCAGCCCGGCCCGCAGAGCCAGAACAGGGGCCAGCGCCACTGCTCCCTCACCTTTTATCCGCAAGTGGCTTTCGGATAGGACTATAGGACACCTCGTTCCAACCTACCGTTTGCTCCTCAGGAGCTTATATTTAGCTGTTGCTTTTCTCACATTTTGGGAAGTGCTGACTTGGTGCTTTTCAGGGTGAAGTCAGAGGCCTGAAGCATCTCGTATGTTTGGCTCAGCAGTTCGAACGCTGTCGCATCTAAGGATGTTTCTGAGTTTGGAGAAGGAGGCGAACAAGACTCTGCAGGATAGCCCTGGATGGTCGGGGCAGGGCAAGAGCAGGGGCCTATCTTCTCCTTTGAAGTAACGAGATCGTGAGCTCCCTGCAGGGCAGTGGCGTGTCTTATTTCTGAATCCCCAGCACCGAGCAGGGCCTGGCCCAGAAAGCGCTTGAGAAGCAGGACTGGGCAAATGCAGACAGAAGCTGAGCTCACAGGCAGGTGCCAGGCCAGGAATGACTGGGCCCAGGAACCTGGTGTCTTGGGGGTTCGGGGATCCAAGGGCGGCTGCAGCCCAAGCAGGAGGGGACCCCATGGCACCACAGCCCTGGAGCAGACTTTTGGGGGAACTGGTGCATCAGCGGCGTGTTTGTACCATGGCTTCCCAGGCTGGGCCTCCCTGGATGGGGAGGCTGCAGGTTGTGCCGGGTGAGCAGCTGTGCCCACGGAGGCCCCGTGTGCTCTGGGACGGTGGGCAGGGAGCCCTCCTCCTGAGAAGCTGTCTGGGCTGTTTATTTCTGCAGCACCAGTTCTGCTCCAGGGGCTGAAATCCACTGGTGGGGCTCACAACAGTCACCAAGATAAGCAAACAGCAGAGGCAGCCTGGATCACAGCTGGCTCCCTTTTGGGGATGGCCCTGGAGGAGGTGTGTCGGCCCCCAAAGGGTGGTCTCATGGGGGTGGGTAGAGGCAAGGAGTCAACAAAGGACCCTTGGGGTGGCTGTACTCGCCGAGATTCACGCAGCCACTTGTTACATGTAATTAGATTGAGCTAATTTCCTTCTGGGACACAGAGCCGGAGACTCAAGCTTCTCAAAAAACGTTGCCTCATTTTGCGTAAATGTCATCATGGCACGGCTGCCCTGGGAAGAAAGAACATTTTTGAGATGTTCCTGGTCCCCTACATGGATTGTGTTCCTTTCCTTCGTCGTTAAAGTCAGTCTAATGCCAAGGTATCCAGGAGCCCATGCAGCGGTGATGCTGCATTTACATAATCAGTCCACAGACGCACAGGAAGGCGATTTTTGTGGGTAAATCTAACACCTGAGCGAGGGAGGCTGAGAGCTCAAATGAGGGAGCCCCCCGGGGCCCCAGCATCTCTGCTCGGGAAACTGCCACAGTCACTGATCTAGGTTTATCCCAGAGGGGAAATGACAGAAACGGAGAAATAAACCCAGGTCAGCTGACTTTCACTTTTCTTTAAAAAAAAAAAAATTGATCATTATTATATATTTTAGCATTTATTTTAGTTTATTTATTTATTTTTGGCTGCGTTGGGTCTTTGTGGCGGTGCACGGGCTTCTCATTATGGTGGCTTCTCTTGTTGTGGAGCACAGGCTCTAGGCGTGCGGGCTCAGTGGTTGTGGCTCGCGGGCTCTAGAGCGCAGGCTCAGTAGCTGTGGCGCACGGGCTTAGTTGCTCCACAGCATGTGGGATCCTCCCGGACCAGGCTCGAACCTGTGTCCCCTGCATTGGCAGGTGGATTCTTAACAACTGCACCACCAGGGAAGCCCCTGAGTTTCACTTTGAGTCACTGTCCTTGAGTGACTCTGTGAAAGTAGGCAGCCCTCTGAGACCGGGGCTGATAAATGTTGAGGAACAAAAGAGAATGACTGTGCACTTTATTTTTTACATCTTTTTTGGAGTATAATTGCTTTACATTGTTGTGTTAGTTTCTGCTGTATAACAAAGTGAATCAGCTATATGTGTACATATATCCCTATATCCCCTCCCTCTTGCGTCTCCCTCCCACCCTCCCTATCCCACCCTCTAGGGGGTCACAAAGCACCGAGCTGATCTCCCTGTGCTATGTGGCTTCTTCCCACTAGCTATCTATTTTACATTTGGTAGTGTATATATGTCCATGCCTCTCTCTCACTTGGTCCCAGCTCACCCTTCCCCCTCCCCGCGTCCTCTCTTTTCAAGATGAGAATATGGCACAAAGACCATATGCTGGACCCCCGGGCAGGCAGCGGCAGCCTCCCCACCGTCCTGGCTCCTGCAGGCCTGGCCTCACCCTCCGCGCAGTCTCTCTTCTCCAGCTGTCTGGCTGCTGTCTTCACGGGGGACCAGCTGTTGTAGACGCTCGGGTGGCCCCCAGGGCAGTGTTTGCCTGGGTCAGGCTCCCTAGAAGAACGGCCTGGCTGGAGGGACCGATGGCCAGCCCTTCCCCCGACGGCTGGACGCTGTGATGCCCCCTTGGAGCCTCTGTTCTTGCTCGTCTGCCCTCTGGCTCTCGCAGTGACCGTGGGACGCCTGCAGGTTGGGCTCCGAGCACAGCGGCCTCCCACAGTCCTCTCCCACATGTTGGTTTCTGGAGGTGCTGCAGTTTGCTGTGCTAGAAAGATCGATGATGGATTCAGATCTTAGGAGTGAACAGGCCAAAAGGAAATGCCCCCAGCTTCCCGAGGAGGTGTGTCCATGTCTCACATACTGACGACCACACATGTCATTCTGTGATGTGCTGGCGTTTCTCCACGGGACGACACTGGCCCCTGTGATGGCCACGTGCTTGTATCATCAGGAAGATGGCCTGTGGCCGTCCAGCTCCTTCCTCCACTGTGCTGCCCATGGCCCCCTGCCAGGTCATCAAGCCTCTGACCTCTCCTAGTCTGGATTTCACAGAAACATATGCATATGACTTAGGAATGGAAGGGACCTCGGGAAGTAGTTGGTATGCCCGTCACGCTACTAGTTTTACGTTGCCTTCATGTACATTTTCTCATTTCCTTATAAAGACTGTCGTGCACCCCGTGGACAGCACGGACACGGACACTGACACCAAGGTCTGGGGAGCATCAGCGACTTGAAGGTCATGCTGACTCCACTCCATGCCCTCCTTGGACTTGCAAACCCCTGGCCCTCCTCATCCTCTCCCTCCTTGGACCAGCTCCAGCCTCCGGTGTTAAAGGCCTCATCACACCTCGGTCCAGCCTTGGCCGTCCCGGGACGGGGCTGCGGGAGCAGCAGTCTGGCTCGAAGCCTCGTGACTTGAACGGGAGTTTGCGTAGCAGCAGCTGGTTCTCCTGAGCCCCGTCCCGGCTGGGAAGTCTGGAGGCCTTTGCATAAATGCCCCACCATGGGGTCCAGGGCAGGGGCAGCCCAAACGCAGACGGTCTGGAATCGTCTTTGGTCACGGGTCATCCTTGGCGAGCCTGAAACCAGCTGAGCACACGTGAAGCCCTGGTTGTAACCCTAAGTGCGGCTAATGATTTCATTTCGAAATCCTCCGTCACGCTTTGGCGCATGTGTCCGATGTCCCAGATGCCCGGGACTCTGACCAACCTTCTCACACAGACAGACTCTCCCACGGACCTCGTGTCAGTGAGGTCTGTGTGCTCGGGACACCCTCCTTGGACAGTTTTCCAGTGTGAGGATGAAATGCCCAGGACCCGGCAAGGGGAAAGGCCGTGTCTTGGGACTCTCCACTGTGGGTGTTCACAAACTCAAGATGAAAGGAAGGTCCCTTGTTCCCCCAGGCCAGGTCATCACGGACCATCTGCTCCCCGTGGTCTGATAGGGATTTAGTTCAACCTCAGGAAGTCACCTCTGCTGTCCCCCGCCCCCTGGGAGGCCAGATAAATGGTGGCAGGAAGCGCAGAGTCCAGCCTGTTTCTGAAGACCTGGTCAGCCAGGAGGTCGCAGATGAAGGACACTGGTTTGTGGTGCTGCTTCCTGACGCCCGTGGGAGTGGGCCGTCCGGTGGTGGACGGTGACTAGGGCCAGCTTGGGGGTGTTAAATTCCTGGGGGGGCAGCTAAGTGAGCTGGGGGAGAGAAGCAGTTGAGGAGTGAGGCGCTTCTGCCAGCCTGGGAAGGGGTCGGGCGGTGGGGTGTGCCTCTCTGGCTGCAGAGAGCGAGGAGGCGCCGGCAGGGAGGCCAGCAGGGGCCTCAGACGTGGCTCGAAGGGAACCCGTGGGCAGTCTAAGTCGGGCGGGGACATGCCGGCCGTTCCAACACCACGCTGAGCTGCTGATTGGCAGGAGGGTGAGGAAGGTCCGCTTGCAGATCTCTGGCAGAGTGCTGACGTCCAACCCTCAGCCCTCGATTTAAAACAAATGAGAGGAGACATCGCTGCTCCTCCAGGGCAAGACGTCTTTGCCCAGAGCCAAGAGACTCAAGCTGGCCTTCTCCCCACACGTGAGAAGTTGGTGTCATTATGGAGCCAGATGCTCTGGTCTACAAAACTTAGCCAACTTGTAGGAGGCTGGGATGCTTCTAGGGGGTTATTGAGACAGGAGACCCTTTTTAATCGCGTGCTGATGAAGAGATTCAGCTCTTCCTAATGGGTTGCAACAGCAGGGTTGGAACTCTGGCCGTCACCAGTGGCCCCTGTGTTCGCAGCTTTGTGGATGGACTTTGGAACCAGAAGGATGCTGAGGCTGGGGGAGGGGCGCCTGGGGCGGGGGAGAGACTCCTTTATGCATCAGTGGACTGGGTGCTCCACGGAATACCTATTTCAAGGTTTCAGATACACAAGACCCTCCCCCAACCCCCATCCCCGGCTGCCCACCTCCTCCCGCTAAATCCACTCCTGCACTTGCGACCTGAGAGGCTCTGGTTCGGGCTAAGCCTTCTTTCGCTGATAGATAATAAGGTCCCGGTGAGGCCGTGGGTTAGATCCATTTCACCTGCCTTCACTAATCAAGGTCGTTTTAAGGCTCCCTTGTTCTCCAAGAAGCACGCAGCCTCAAGAGTAAGATGTTTGCCCGAGGTGTTTCCCGGGAACTCGGAGTCAGCTGACTCAACCAGCTCAGTCTAGTTGCAGGTGAGCTGGTTAAGACGGGGTGGGACCACCGAGCTCCCAACTGGGCCTGCGCGCGCAGCCGCTCTGTTAAGCGTCTGAGGCTGGTAGCGGAGTTACGCCTGCGCAGAACGCCCGGGCCATACCGTTTCCGCGCTCCCCGCGCAAACTCTCTGCTGCACATTTAAGCGTCTCAGCAGCCATGCGTGCTGTGCCTCGGACGAACAGACCTGGTTGGGGACGCTGGAAGTCCTTTCTTCCCTCTCACGGGCCTTCGCAGCTTGGAAGAGCTGGTACGAAACTTTCCAGGTGAGCTTCTGTACGGTGAAGGCGCCAGGGGGCTGGATGCTCGAGGGAAGAGGTGGCGGTCCGCCGAGGGGGTGGGAGAGCAGAGAAAGGCCACAGCCTCCACGTGATGTCCATCTAATCTCCGTCGGCTTCACAGTCTGTCTGGGCTGACCTGGGCCTTGCCATGTCTCTCCTTAGGCCCAGCAGAGGTGGGATGGCATGACCCCGGGCCTCCTGCTAGACCTGCCCACACCTCCAGCCCCACTTGAAACCCCGAAGGGTAAGTTGTTCCAAGGAGACCGAGGTACAGACCGTCCTCAGCTTAGGGCCGAGGTGTGCTCTGAACGCTGTTTGTTAATGAGCTACTTCCCTATAGAAGCGGCGCTCTGCTCGGGGGTGACCTGGGGTCTTGGGTCCGCCCGCAAAGGCTTGACTGATCCACGGGGTGTCCGGTACAGTTTGAACAGTGGTCTTGGGCCCCGAGCTTTGCTCAGGAGCTCAGCTCCACAGGGGCAGGAGCAGGGCCCGTCCCGGGGAGAGCTTGGGCAACGGAGCGGAGGGAGAGGGGGAAAGAAAGGGCAGGGCGTGTGTGCGTGTGCTGGCTGGGGTACGGGGCTGCGGGAAGCCGGTCTCACAGCAGGTGCTTGTGGCTGCTCCAGGCACAGGATTGGGCAGGATCAGAGGTGGACGCTCACCAGAAGGTAGGGAGCAGCTCCCAGGTCTGCTGGAGGCCTGCGCCCTTCAGTGCTTCAGGATCTGGTGTCCCTTTCAATCTGGTGATTTGTTTTTCCTACTTAAAAAAAAAAGTTATAATTCACATACAGTAAAATGAAACTTTAAAAAAATTGAAGTATAGGTGGTTTACAATGTTTTGTTAATTTCTGCTGTAGAGCAAAGTGATTCAGTTATACATATGTACATTGTTTTTTTAATGTTCTTTTCCATTCTGGTTTATCATAGGATACTGAATATATTTCCCTGTGCTCTACAGTAGGACCTTGTTGTGTATCCATTCTCTGTATAATAGTTTACATCTGCTAACCCCAATCTCCCACTCCATCCCTCCCCATCCCATCCCTCAATCCCCCTCCCCCTCGGCAACCACAAGTCTGTTCTGTGTGTGTGATTCTGTCTCATAGATAGGTTCATTTGTGTCATATTTTAGATTCCACATATAAGTGATATTATATGGTATTTGTCTTTCTCTTTCTGACTTAGTGTGATCATCTCTAGGTCCATCCATGTTGCTGCAAATGGCATTATTTTGTTCTTTTTTACGGCTAAGTAGTATTCCATCATATCAATATATATGTACCACATCTTCTTTATCCATTCATCTGTTGATGGACATTTAGGTTGCTTCCATGTCTTGGCTATTGTGAATAATGCTGCTGTGAACATAGGGGTACATTTATCTTTTAGAATTATAGTTTTCTCCAGATATATGCCCAGGAGTGAGATTGCCGGATCATATGGTAACTATTTTTAGTTTTCTGAGGAACCTCCATACTGTTCTCCATAGTGGCTGCACCAATTTACATTCCCACTGTTGTGTAGGAGGGTTCCCTTTTCTCCATACCCTCTCCAGCATAAAATGAACCCTTTCAGTGGACAGTTCTGTGAGTTTTGATGTAATGTATACAGTTGTATAACCATTATCACAATCAAGAACATTTCATCACACCCTCCCTCCAGGTACACAATAGTTTTTGTAACTGTTATGAATGATTTACTATTTTATTTCTAAATTGGCTGTCATAGGTGAAGAACATTATATTAAATTTTGTGAGTTAATATTTTTATCTTGCAATATTGATGAACTCTCTTATTAGTTATAATTCCTGTTGAATTTTCTAGGTAGATTAACCATCTGCAAATAAAGACAGTTTTATCTCTTCTCTTCAAATTCTTTTAGCTCTTATTTCCTTTTCTTGTCTCAGTGATTGCCAGGATCTCCAGATTTATATTAAGTAGTCGTGATGATGGTAGGCATTTCTAAACTTTAAGGGAATATTTAGGTTTTTCTATTAAGTGTAATGTTTTTGTTGACTAAATATGTTGATTTTTTGGTATTTAGATTTTGTTAAAATAAAGTACTTTTATATTCCTAGCTTTTTGAGATTTAAAAAAATAAAAATCATCAATAGGTGTTGAATGTCATCTGGTACTTTTTTGCATTTATTATCATAATAAGCTGATATTTTTTGCCTTTAATTCTTAGTACCTTAGCCCTTAATGTTACTGCTTTTCTGATCCTAACTTATGCTTAAATTTCTAGAATAAACTTTTCTTGTTGTTGTTGCATCATCAGTACCTATTGGATTTGGTTGTCTAATATTTTGTTAGGGTTCATAAGTGTAAAGAACTGTTAGCTTTTCTTGTACTCTCCTTATCCAGTTTCAGAATCAAGCATATGATGGGGATTATCTATTCCTTGGAAGTTTGGTAGATTGCCCCCATGATACCTGTCTTAGTCAGTCTGGGCTGCTGTAACAAAAATACCATAGACTGGATGGCTTGAACAACATTTATTTCTCATAGTTCTGGAAGGTGGGAAGTCCAAGATCAAGGTGCCAGTGGATTCAGTGTCTGGTGAGGACCTGCTTCCTGGTTCATAGACCACTGTCTTCTTGCTTTACCCTCAAATGGCTGAAAGTGAATGAGGGAGCTCTCTGGGGTCTGTTTTGTAAGGGCACTAATCCCATTCATGAGGGCTCCATCCTCATGACCTAATCACCTCCCAAAGCCCCACCTCCTAATACCTTCACATTAAGGGTTAGCTTCAACATATGAATTCTGGGAGGACACAAACATTCAGTCCATAGCAATACCCTTTGGGTCTGGGTACTTTTTGGAATGTTTAGTTCAATTTCCCTAATAATTATTGGTCTATTCAATATTTCTCTTTTATCTTGTGCCATTTCAAAAGAATTTTTATTGAGTTAAAATGGACATACAACGTTATATTATTTTCTGGTGTACAGCAGTATGATTTGATATTGTATATATTGCAAAATGATCACGATAAGTGTAGTTAACACATGTCACCACGTAGTTACAAATTTTTCTTGTGATGAGGACTTTTAAGACCTACTCTCTTAGCAGCTTGCAAATATGCAACACAGGATTATTAACCATAGTCGCCGTGCTGTACGTTATTCCATCACCAATGATTGATTTATTTTATAGCAAGAAATTTGTGCCTTTTGACCCCCTCCATCCATCTTGCCCACCTCCCATTTTTTAAATCTTATATTTTTCCAGAAATGTATTTTGTCTAGATTTTCTACATTTGTTAAAGCTGAGTACTTAATATTTTTACTATTATTATATCTCTGTTGTGTCATAGTTGATCATCTTTTTATTTCAGCATTTATTTGATTTGCATTATCTCTTTTTTTCTTGAACAGTTGTGCCAGAGGTATATATACCTGATTAGACATATTTATATTTTGATTTGTTCCTAATAGCCAAAGCAGATCCAATGTTCCTTAAAAATTAGCCAGACCTTTCCCACCTACTGGTAGTTCTTGTTCTCTTTTCAGTTTTGGGGAATTTTCCAAAAAAACTGCTAAGTTTTGGGCAACTTTCCAAACCAGATAATTTCTTGGGCATCACATTAAAGGGTTTGAACTATATAAATTAAATGTGGTTTAATATACTATATGATAGAAAAGATATACCAAATTCCTTATCTCACCATCCATCCCCATAATTCAGGGAGATTAGGATCTGGGGGAAATCAGGTTACTGTCAAATAATCACACAGATATGAAAATTACAACAGTGGTAAGATTTAAGGAGTGGGGAAAAGCTATGAGAGGTGATACAGGAAGCACTGACTCAATCACGACAGTCAAGGAAAGATTCTCTGAGTAAGTGATAGGAGTTAACCTGGTGAGCAGGGGAAGGAACAGCATTTCCTGTAGAAGGAACAGCATGAACAAAGGTCCTGAGGCCAGGAGCCAGTGAATGAGGAGAAGGACTAAATAAATACATTCCAGGATTCCTGCAGTCAAGTCTGAAACAGTGATGTTGGTTGTATATTTTAGACAGAGAAGTGTTGAGAAAAAGTCCTATGTTATAAACTAAAAGTGATGTGCATTAAAGTTGGAAAAAACCAAAAGACAAATTGAAAGACAAAAAATCTTACTTGCATCCTGAGAAAAATAACTGCAAAGAAATATTTTTTTTTGGAGAAAAAAATCATTTATTTTTTAAATTTGTATTTCATATTGGAGTATAGTTGATTTACAGTGTTGTGTTAGTTTCAGGTGGACAGCAAAGTGATTCAGTTATACGTATACATGTATCTATCATGCCCTCAGGAAACTCTCCTCTTTCACTCACTACAGGTACCATCACAAAAATGTCTTTGGAAGGGTTAGAAATTGTTCCGACATTGATTTGAAATAATCAAAACTCAAAATGTTGCAGGTTAAAATTAAAAATCATTTAAAATGATTCTTTGGGATTATTTAACCCAAGGTAACATGTTAGATCCAGAGTAAAATTTGTCCAGCTTTCCCATCGTTGCATATTGAAGATGAATATATTTTCAACTTATAAAATAGTATTTGATTTTCACTTAATTTGAGTAAAGAAGAACTGATTAGTTAAATTTCAAAATGCAACAACCAGCCTTCCCCAAGAGCACAAACTCAGTGGTGTGCATGCACTGGCACTTCTGTCTGCATCGTGCCATATACTAGCTTTTTGGTTGAAAGATAATGTCCACAAACACTAAATATCTCTTGACATGAATAAGCTTCAGGTTTGCCTAAAGGATACAAACTTCAGTTGCCCCCAGTATGTGAGTGTCGGCTACAAATCTGAACCAAAAAAAGAGGCAAGAAATTGAGATGATGTAATTTACAGCTTCTTTTCCAAAGAAGTCGATGCAAGATAATTTGTTCATCTTAATGGCATTTTAATAGATTCCTTCCATGACACATATTGCAAACCAGAACATTAAACACTGAAGAAGCCTTATCATGACTGTGGATTTAGTAATGTGACAGACAAATTGCCTTGGTTATAAAACCTGAGATTGCTTCATTTGGTTTTGCAACATATGGAATTCTTCTCGGCACACCACTACACATGTACCATGCCTTTCTAATTAAAACTAATGATTCCCTTTGTCACCATTTATTCCATCATTTCCTGGTGCAGAAACCTTCATAGCATCCTAGGATAAAGGCCAAGTATCATAGTCTAAATTACAGCTCCTCCACGACTTTCCTTCCTGGTCTTACCATCCTTCAGGCTCTTGTAGGACCCTAATAGATAAACAGTCTATATGCTTTCCCTGAATGTAACTTGTACCTTCCTACCTCTGTAGTTTATGAAATGCTTCCTGGAAAGTTCTCTCTTTCTTCCATCTTGGCCTGCTGAAATCCTTGCAGTTCCTTCAGAATCATCTCAGATGCACCGTGCATTCTGGAAGATTTACCTGGTCTTCCTAATTATAATATGCCTCCCATACTGGGTTTTTCAGAACCCAATTCTGTGATCATATAAGGAGGCTGCTTCCTGGAGGGTCACAGAACAAAAGCAGCATCTTAAATGCTCTGAGAAGTTGTATAGTAAAGACATCTGTTAATTTTTGTTCAGCTCAGCAGTTGCTAAACTTATTTGACCATGGAATTTTTTTCCCCCCCAAATGGCATTCATTAACATCCCAGCGAGCTGACTTTGAGAAATGCTAGACTGAGCTCCCAGTTCTCAGGTCCTTGTTTATTCATTCACTTAGTCAACAAGTATTTATTGACAATCTACTAGGTGTAGAGAAGGATAAAATCATGACTCGGGCTTAGAGCCTTGAGGGAAGCTTAAAGGGTAGCAGGGGAACTAAGACAGTAATGGCCGGCCAAGGTCAGCTGTGTCACATGTGCTGAGACAGGCACGGACGAGATGCCATGGAGTCTCGGGGGATGGAAAGTATTCTTTCACCTCAGGTAATGTGTCAGTCTGGGTTCTTCAAGAAGCACATTCCAAGACCGGACTAATTGTGCAAGGATTGATTAGGGGGTATCAGCTCTGAGAACACAGGGAGGGAGCAGAGAAAACCTGGGAGAGGCACCAAGCCCCGCTGCAGCCCGACCCCTGAGTGAAGGAAAGAGGAATGGAGGGTTGGGGGAAGAGAGGGCAGCCCGGGGGAGTTGTGGCCCGGCCGTCAGGGGTCCTCTACCCAGCGTCGGCCTCAGAGCTGTCCTGAGGCTCCCGTCACACTCAGTCGTGGCCTGGAGCAACCCAGGGGCAACGTGGCCTCCACACGGGGACGGCAGTGAGGTCCAGAGTGAAGCCACGGGTCTGGAGGTCAACGCTGTCACGGCAGGTGCACGAGGTGTGTTCCCACGGCTGCAGCTGGGAATCGGGGCGGGGTGTGTGTGTGTGTTGTTGCGGGGGGGGGACTTTGTTCACAGGCTGGCACCGGTGCTTGACCTTGATGTAGATTTAGAACGTGGGGATGGGAGAGAAGAGTGTTCCGGGTAAGATGAGCAGTAAGTAACACAGAAGCAGGAACGTATGGCATTGCCCATGGGAAGCTGAGAGCATTTCATTTATGATTAGGATTTCAGGTATGGGACAGCTGTTAAAAGTTACCAGCGTGGATTCTGGGGTCAGGCAGCCTCGCTAGAATCTCAGCTGCTCCCCGAAGTTGGATAAGCCCCTTAACACCTCTTTCTTCCAAACGTGGGAATAGTGATGGGGTGCGTGTGTCATTCCAACAACAACCAATTTTCTGATCCTTTGAAACCAACTAGGTACCCTGCAATCCAATTCGATTCTGACAGTGATGACCCCGAGTGAGCACAGACCCCAGAGGTGAGGGCTCCGTACCACTTAAGTGACTGCCTGGACTTAGGAAAGCAGCTGCCAGTGAGGTCCCCAGGCTACTTGTATGTCTGCCCAGCTGGCTGTAAATTCAGGGCTTTCCACACTCCGCACTGAGCTTTGATAAGTCACTAGAATAACTCACAGAACTCAGAATGGAGCTTTACTTACAATGACCACTTTTTTTTTTTTTTTTTTTTTTACAAAGGATGCAACTTAGGGACAGTCAAATGGGAGAGAGACATCGGGCAAGGTTTGGGGGTAGGGTGGGGTACAGGGCTTCCATCCTTTCTCCAGGCACAGCTACTCTCCCAACGTGATCAATGCGTTTACCAACCTAGAAGCTCCCCAAACCTCACCGTTCATGGTCATTGAGGCTTCGTTACGTAGGCAGGATTGATTGCATCGTTGAACGTTGGTGACTGAACTCAACTTCCAGACCGACTCCCCCACTGGAGGTCAGGGCATAGGGTGGACGTTCTAGCCCTCTAGTAGTGTGCATGGTTGTTCTGGCGTGGCCAGCCTTGCCCTTGAAACTACCTAAGGGCCCACCTTCAATCACCTTGTTCGTATAAACACAGGTGTGGATGAAAGGGGATTGTTATGAATAGCAAAAGACACTCGGGTCACTCAGGAGTAATGTAATGTTTATGTAAAATACACATAACATGAACTGTTCCATTTTAACCATTTTAACTGTACAGTTCAGTGGTGTTAAATGCATGCATATTGCTGTGCAGTCATCCCCACCCACCCATCCCCGTAACTCTCTTCAGCTTATAAAACGGAAACTCTGCACCCGTGGAACAACTCCCCTGTCTCCTCTTTCCCAGACCCTGTCAACCACCATTATATTTTCTGTCCTTATGATTTTGATTAAGTAATTCCTATCAGTGGGATCATACAGCATTTGTCTTTTTTGTGACTTAGCATAATGTCCTCAGGTTCATCTCTGACATGGCATATTGAAAAATTTATTTACTTTTTAAGGCTAAGTAATATATGTATCGACCACATTTTGCTTATCCATTCATCTGTCAGTGGACACTTGGGTTGCTTCCATGTTTTAGCTGTTGTGAATAATACTGCTATGAATGTGGGTGTGCAGATACCTCTTTGAGACTTTGCTTTCAATTCTTTTGGGTATATGCCCAGAAATGGAATTGCTGGAACTAATGGTAATTCTATGTATAATTTTTTGAGGAACCAATATACTGTTTTTCATAGCAGCTATACCATTTTACATTCCCACAAGGAGTGCACAAGGGTTGCAGTTTTTCCACATCCTCGCCAGACTTGGTATTCTTAAAAAAAATAGTGGCTATCCTATTGGGTGTGAGGCGATACCTCGCTATAGTTTGATTTGCATTTCCCTAATGATCAGTGATGTTGAGCATATTTTCGTGTGCTAATTGGCCATTTACATATCTTTGGAGAAATGTCTATTCAAGTTCTTTGCTAATTTTTGAATTGGGTTGTTTGTTGTTGTTGAGTTTTAGGAGTTGTCTATATATTCTGGATATTAATCCCTTATCAGGTATATATTTGCAAATATTTTTTACCATTATGTGGTTTGCCTTTTTACTCTGTTGACTGTGTCTTTTGATGCATGAAATTTTAAATTTTCACAAAGTCCAATTAGTCTATTTTTCTGTTGTTACCTGTGCTTTTGGTATCATATGGAAGAAATTGTTGCCAAGTCCAATGTCATGAAGTTTTGTCCTGTGTTTTCCTCTGAAATTTTTATTGTTTTAGGTCTTACAGTTAGGTCCTTGATTCATTTGTAGTTGATTTTGTATATGGTGTTATGTATGGGTCCAGTTTCATTCTTTTGCATGTGTTTATCCAGGTTTCCTAGCATCATTTGTTGAAAAGGCAACATTGAATGGTCTTGGCACCCCTGTCAAAAATCATTTCACTGTATATGTGAGAGTTTATTTCTAGGCTCTCTGTTTTATTCCATTAGTCTATACATCTGTCTGCCTGTACCACACTCTTTTGATTACTCTAGCTCTATAGTAAGTTTTGAAATCAGAAGGTGGTGAGTCCTCCAGTTTTGTTCTTCTTTTTCAAGACTATTCTGGCTATTTGGTGTCCCTTGAGATTCCATGTGAATTTTAGATTGGATTTTTCTATTTTTGTAAAAAAAATGCCATTGGGATTTTGATGGGAATTTCTTTGAATCTGTAGACTTCTTTGGGTAATATGGACATTCTAACAATATCAAGTCTTCCAATCCATGAACATGAAATGTATTTCCACTTATTTATATCTTCTGCAGTTTCTTTCAGCAATGTTTTGTAGTTTTCGTTGTACACATCTCTCACTTCCTTAGTTAATTCCTAAGTATCTTATTCTTTTTGATACTATTGTAAACGGAATTGTTTTGCAATTTCCTTTTTAGATTGTTTATTGTTCATGTGTAAAAATGCAGCTGATTTTTGTGTTTTGACTTTGTATGGTGCTACTTTGCTGAATTCATTTATTATCTCTAATGGTTTTTTTGTGGAATATTTAGAGTTTTCTATATATAAGATCGTATCATTTGCAAACAGATCATTTTACTTCTTCCTTTCCAATTTAGCTGTATTTAATTTCTTTTTCTTGCCTAATTGATCTGATTATAACTTCCAGTATTATGTTGAATAGAAGTGGTGAAAATGGGCATCATTACCTTGTTGCTGATCTTAGAGGAAAAGCTTTCAGTTTTTCACTGTTGAGTATTATATTTACTGTGAGCTTTTCATAAACTGCTTTTATTATGTTGAGATAATTTCCTTCTATTCATAGCTGTTTTCTTTAATCATGAAAGGGTGTTTTATTTTGCCACATGCTTTTTCTACATCAATTGAGATGATTATGTGGTTTCTTCCTTCATGTTGGTGATGTGGCATATTACACTGATTAATTTTCATATGTTGAACCATCTTTGCATTCCAGATGCAATAAATCCTATTTGGTCACAGTGTATAATCCTTTTAATATGCTACTAAATTCTGTTTGCTAGTATTTTATTGAGGATTTTTGCATTAATGTTCATAGGGATATTGGTTTGTAGTTTTCTTGTAGTATCTTCGTCTGTCTTTGGTATCAGGGTTAAACTGGCCTCATAGAATGAGTTAGAAAGTGTTCCCTCTTCTACAGTTTTTTTGGAAAAGTTTGAGGAGAATTGGTATGAAATTATTATTTAAAAGGTATTATAGAATTCACTACGTGAAGCCATCAGGTTGAGAGCTTTTCTTTTTTGGGAGATTTTTTTTACTCCTGACTCAATCTCCTTACTAGTTACAGGTCTGTTCAGTTTTTCTCTTTATTCATGATTTACTCTTGGTAGGATTTGTGTTTCTAGGAAATTTTCCAGTTCATCTAAATTATCCAATTTGTTGGGGGTACAATTGCTCATACTACTCTTATAATCATTTTTATTTTTGTAGAATTGGTAATAATGTCCACACTTTCAATTCTGGTTGTAGTAATTTTTTTCTTAGTTCATCTAATGGTTTATCAATTTTGTTGATCTTTTCAAAGAACCAACTTAAAAAAATTTTTTATTGAAATATAGTTGATTTCCAATGTTGTGTTAGCTTCAGATATACAGCAAAGTGATTCTATATATGTGTGTGTGTGTGTGTGTGTGTGTGTGTGTGTGTATTCCATTATAGGTTAGTACAAGATATTGAGTATAGTTCCCTGTGCTATACCATAGGTCCTTGTTGGTTGTCTATTTTATATATAGTAGTGTGTATATTTAAATCCCAAACTCCTAACTTATCCCTCTCCACCTTTTCTCTTTGGTAACCATAAGTTTGTTTTCTATGTCTGTGAGTCTTTTTCTGTTTTGTAAATAAGTTCATTTGTATTATTTTTTAAGATTCCACATATAAGTGATGTCAAGTGATATTTGTCTTTCTCTGTATGACTTAGTTCACTTAGTATGATAATCTCTTGCTGCAAATGACATTGTTTCATTCTTTTTTATGGCTGAGTAATACTCCATTGTGTATATATACCACATCTTCTTTATCCATTCATCTGACGATGGACATTTAGGTTGCTTCCATGTCTTGGCGATTGTAAATAGTGCTGCTGTGAACATTGTGATGCGTGTATCTTTTCGTATTATAGTTTTCTCCAGATATATGCCCAGGAGTGGGATTGCTGGATCGTATGGTAACTCTGTTTTTACAAAGAGCTAACTTTTAATTTCATTGATTTTTCTCTATTGTTCTCCTATTCTTTATGTCATTTATCTCTTCTCTAATCTTTATTGTTTCCTTGTTACTCTTAACTTTGGGTTTAGGTCTTATTTTTCTAGTTTCTTAAGTTATAAAGTTAGTTTGTTGATTTGACATCTTTCTTGTTTTTAATATGTTTATAGCTATCAGTTTCCCTCTTAGTACCATTTTTCGCTGCATCCTGTAAGTTTTGGTATATTGTGGGTTTATAAAAATAATTTAAACAAAATTAAAACTTACAGAAAAGTTGCAGTGCTTCCATATATTCTTTTAACATGTTTTCACCAATTATTAGCATTTTGGCACATTTTTCTTTTTGGGGGTGTTATTGAAGTATAATTGACTTACAATATTATATTAGTTTCAGGTGTACAATGTAGTGATTCAATATTTTTGTACATTACAAAATGAACACTGTGATAAGCCTAGTTTTCATCTGTCAGCATACGACGTTATTTCAGTTGTAATTTCTTCTTTTTCATGTCTGATTTTATTGATTTGGGCCCTCTCTTTTTTTCTTCATGAGTCTGGCTAAAGGTTTATCAATTTTCTTTATTTTTCAAAGAACCAGCTCTTAGTCTCATTGATCTTTTCTATTGTTGTATTTATTTATTTATTTTTGCTGTGTTGGGTCTTCATTTCTGTGCGAGGGCTTTCTCCAGTTGTGGCAAGCGGGGGGCCACTCTTCATCACGGTGTGCGGCCTCTCATTGCGGAGCACAGGCTCCAGAAGTGCAGGCTCAGTAGCTGTGGCCCATGGGCCCAGTTGCTCCGCGGCCTGTGGGGTCCTCCCAGACCAGGGCTCGAACCCGTGTCCCCTGCATTAGCAGGCAGATTCTCAACCACTGCGCCACCAGGGAAGCCCTCTCTGTTGTGTTTTAAGTCTCTATTTCATTTATTTCTGCCCTGATCTTTATGATTTCTTTCCTTTTACTAACTTTGGGTTTTGTTTGTTCTTCTTTTTCTAGTTCCTTTTAGATATAAGGTTAGATTGTTTATTTGAGATTTTTCTTGTTCCCTGAGGTAAGCTTTTATTGCTAAAAAATTCCCTCTCAGAACTGATTTTGCTGCATCACATAGATTTTGAATTGTTTCTATTCTCATTTGTATCCAGGTATTTTTTTTTTTTTTTTTTTTTTTTTTTTTTTTTTTTTTTTTTTTGGTGGTATGCGGGCCTCTCACTGTTGTGGCCTCTCCCGTTGCGGAGCACAGGCTCCGGACGCTCAGGCTCAGCGGCCATGGCTCACGGACCCAGCCGCTCCGCGGCACGTGGGATCTTCCCGGACGGGAGCACGAACCCGTGTCCCCTGCATCGGCAGGCGGACTCTCAACCACTGCGCCACCAGGGAAGCCCTGTATCCAGGTATTTTTGATATTCTTTTTGATTTCTTCAGTGACCCATTGGTTGTTTAGTAGCATATTGTTTAGCCTCAGTGTGTGTGTGTGTGTTTTGATTGTTGTTGTTGTTTGTAGTTGATTTCTAGTCGTATACTTTTCTGATCTGAAAAGATGCTTGATATGATTTCAGTCTTCTTAAATTGACTGAGAATTGTTTTGTGGCCTAGCATGAGATCTATCCTGGAGAATGTTCCATATGTACTTGAAAAGTGTATTCTGCTGCTTTTGGATGGAATGTTATCTATATACCTATTATGTTCGTCTGATTTAATGTGTCATTTAAGGCCAGTGTTCCCTTATCGATTTTCTGTTTGGATAATCTGTCCATTGATGTAAGTGGGCTATTAAAGTTATTATTATTATTGTTAAAGTTATTATTATTGTGTTACTGTCAATTTCTCCCTTTATATTTGTTAATATTTGCTTTATGTATTTAGGTGCTCCTACGTTGGCTGCATGTATATTTAAAATTGTTATATCTTCTTGTTGGATTGATCCCCTGATCATTATGTAATGTCCTTCTTTGTCTCTTGTTACAGCCTATTTTTTTTTTTTTTTTTTTTTTTTTGCGGTACGCGGGCCTCTCACTGTTGTGGCCTCTCCCGTTGCGGAGCACAGGCTCCGGACGCACAGGCTCAGCTGCCATGGCTCACGGGCCTAGCCGCTCCATGGCATGTGGGATCTTCCCAGACCGGGGCATGAACCCGTGTCCCCTGCATCGGCAGGCAGACTCTCAACCACTGCGCCACCAGGGAAGCCCACAGCCTATGTTTTAAAGTCTATTTTGTCTGATATAAATATTGCTACCCCAGCTTTCTTTTCATTTCCTTATGTGTGGAATATGTATTTCCATCCTCTCATGTTCAGTCTGTGTGTTTTTTTAGATTTAATATGAGTTTCCTGAGTGCAGCATATTATTTGGGTCTTGTGTTTTTGTTTTTTGTCCATTCAGCCACTCCATGTGTTTTGATTGGAGCATTTAGCTCATTTACATTTAAAGTAATTATTGATGGGCAGGTACTTATTGCCAGTTTGTGAACTGTTTTCAGGTTGTTTTTGTAGTCCTTTTTCGTTTCTGTGTTTTAATTTTGTTCTCTTGCCTTGTGATTTGATGACTGTTATCAGTGTTACGTTTGGATTCCTTTCTCAATTTTATTTTTGTGTATTTATTATAGATCATTTGTTTAAAGTTCATATTAAGTTCATATTTACATATATAGTAGTTATGCTATATATTATATATAGCATATATGATTATTATATATATTGCTTATTTTATATATATAAAAGTTGCTGATCTCTTAAGTTTGAATGCATTCCAACAGCTCTGCATTTTTTACTCTCCTCTCACCATGTTTAATTTTTTTAACATCATATTTTACAACTTTTTGTTTTGTGGACCCCTTAACTACTTATTGTGAATATAGGTGATTTTACTAGTTTTGTCTTTAAACCTTCTGCTATCTTTATAAGTGGTTGATTTACTACCTTTACTTTATGTTTGCCTTTTCCAATGAGGTTTTTGTTTTTATAATTTTCACATTCTAGTTGTGGTCTTTCTTTTTTGCTTAGAGAAGTCCTTTTAATGTTTCTAGTAAAGCCAGTTTTAGTGGTGCTGAACTCTTCTAGCTTTTGCTTGTCTGTAAAACTCTTGATTTCTCCTTCAAACCAGAATGATAGCCTTGCCAGGTAATGTATTCTTGGTTGTAGGTTTTCTCCTTACCTCACTTGAACTTACTGTGCCACTCCTTTCTGTCCTGAAAAATCAGCTTAGAGTCTGTGGGAGTTCCTTTGTACATAACTATTTGCTTCTCTCTTGCTGCTTTTAAGATTTTCTCTTTTTCTTTAATTTTGCCATTTTAATTATAACATGTCTTGGTGTGGACTTCTTTGGCTTATCTTGTTGGGCATTCTCTTTGCTTTCTGAACCTGTTTCCTTTACCAGGTCAGGGACTTTTTCAGCTATTGCTTCTTTAAATACGTTCTCTGCCTCTGTCTCTTCTCCTTCTGAGACCCCTATAATGTCAATGTTAGTGTGCTGGAGTTTGTCACAGAGGGCTCTTAAATTATTCTCATTTAAAAAAATTTTTATTGGAGTATAGTTGATTTACAATGCCGTGTTAGTTTCAGGTGTACAGCAAAGTGATTCAGTGTTACATATACATATATTCATTCTTTTTCATATTCTTTACCCATATAGGTTATTACAGAATATTGAGTAGAGTTCCCTGTGCTATACAGTAGGTCCTTGTTGGTTATTTTATATATATTAGTGTGTGTATGTTAATCACAAGCTCCTAATTTATCCCTCCCCACTATGTTTCCCCTTTGGTTTGTTTGGTTTGTTTTTGAAATCTGCGAGTCTGTTTCTGTTTTGTAAATAAGTTCATTTGTATAATTTTTAAAAATTAGATTCCATATATGAGTGATATCATATGATATTTGTTTTTGTCTGACTTCACTTAGTATGATAATCTCTAGGTCCATCCATGTTGCTGCAAATGGCATTATTTCATTCATTTTAATGGCTGAGTAACATTCCATTGTATATATGTACCACATCTTCATTATCCATTCATCTGTCGATGGACATTTAGGTTGCGTCCATGTCTTGGCTGTTGTAAATGGTGCTGCAATGAACATTGGGGTGTGTGTATCTTTTTTTTTTTTTTGCTGTACGCGGGCCTCTTACTGCTGTGGCCTCTCCTGTTGCGGAGCACAGGCTCCGGATGCGCAGGCTCAGTGGCCATGGCTCACGGGCCCAGCCGCTCTGCGTCATGTGGGATCCTCCCAGACTGGGGCACGAACCTGTGTCCCCTGCATTGGCAGGCGGACAGTCTCAACCACTGCGCCACCAGGGAAGCCCTGCGTGTATCTTTTATGAAGTAAGGTTTTCTCCAGATATATGCTCAGGAGTGGGATTGCTGGATCTTATGGTAGTTCTATTTTTAGTTTATTAAGGAACCGCCATACTGTTCTCCATAGTGGTTGTACCAGTTTACATTCCCACCAACAGTGTAGGAGGGTTCCTTTCTCCACACCCTCTCCAGCATTTATTGTTTCTAGATTTTTTGATGATGACCATTCTGACTGGTGTGAGGTGATACCTCATTGTAGTTTTGATTTGCATTTCTCTAATGATTAGTGATGTTGAGCATTCTTTCATGTGTTTGTTGGCAGTCTGTATATCTTCTTTGGAGAAATGTCTATTTAGGTCTGTCCATTTTTGGATTGGGTTGTTTGTTTTTTTGATATTCAGCTGCATGACCTGCTTGTAAATTTTGGAGATTAATCCTTTGTCAGTTGCTCCATTTGCAAATATTTTCTCCCATTCTAAGGGTTGTCTTTTTGTCTTGCTTATGGTTTCCATTGCTGTGCAAAAGTAAGTTTAAGTAAGTTCCATTTGTTTGTTTATATTTTTATTTCTGTTACTCTAGGAGATGGGTCAAAAAAGATCTTGCTGTGGTTTATGTCAAAGAGTGTTTTTCCTATGTTTTCTTGTAAGGGTTTTATAGTGTCTGGCCTTACATTTAGGTCTTTAATCCATTTTGAGTTTATTTTTGTGTATGGTGTTAGGGAGTGTTCTAATTTCATCCTGTTACATGTAGCTGTCCAGTTTTCCCAGCACCACTTACTGAAGAGGCTGTCTTTTCTCCATTGTATCCTACTTTGTCATAGAAAGTATCCTCATTTTTTTAAATTCTTTTTTTCTTTTTTCTGTTCAGCTTGGGTGATTTCCACTACCATCTTCCAGTTCACTGGTCCGTTCCCCTGTGTCATCTAATCTACTGTTGATTCCTTCTATTGTGCTTTTTAATTTCAATTATTGTGTTCTTTAGCTCTGTTTGGTTCTTCTTTATACTTTCTAACTTTTTTAAACTTCTCACTGTGTCCATCCATTCTTCTCCTGAGCTCATTGAGCATCTTTATGTTCGTTACCTTGAACTCCTTGTCAGGTAGATTGCTTATCTCCACGTCACTTAGTTCTCTTTCTCATCTTTGTCTTGTTCCTTCATTTGGAACATACTCCTCTGTCTCCTCATTTTGCCTAATTCTGTGTTTATTTCTGTGTATTTGTAATCCAGTTACGTTTCCTAATCTAGAAGAAATTGCCTTATGTAGAAGATGTTCTGTGGGGCCCAACAGCACACTCCCCTCTGGTCACCTCATGTAGGCTGTGTAGACTGTTACGTTGTGGTTGGTTTGACTACTGTGGGCACACTGGTCGGTGGGCCTGAGTCCTGGCCCAGTTGGCTGCATGGCCCTAGCTCACGTGGAGGCTCTTGGCCTGCTGTTAGGTGGCGTGGGGTCCTGGCACAGCTGGTTGCATGGCACGGCGGGGGCAGAGCTGGTGCTGGCCTGCTGGTGGGTGGAGCCTAACCCCTGGGTGGCTGGCTGCCAGTCCTGAGGGGTCCTGGGACTGATGCCAGCCCACGGGTGGGTGTCCTGGGGCTGACGTCAGTGTGCTGGTAATAGGCTAGAGGGAGGATTCCATAATGGTGCTTGTTAGCACCAGTGTCCTGGTCATAGAACGAGCCCCCCAGAATGGCTGCTGCCAGTGTCTGTGTCCCCAGGGGGCATCAGTTGCCTCCTGCCTCTCCATGATCAACAAGTGGGTTTGACCCAGACTCCCTTCAGATTACTGCCTCTGCGCTGGGACTTGCATTGTGTGAGATTTACTGTGTGCCCTTTAAGAGACTCTGTTTCCTAGATTCATCTGGCTCTCCCATGCACAAGCCCTGTTGCCTTTCAAAGCCACACATTCTGGAATCTTGTTTTCCTGGTGCAGGACCTCCAGGCTGGGAAGCCTGATGTGGGGCTCAGACCCCTCACTCTTTGGGAAGAACCTCTGCAGTTGTGATTATCCTCCCATTGTGGGTTGCCTACCTGGGGGGTGTGGGTCAGATCATCGTGTATCTCTACCATCCCTAACCATCTCATTGTGGTTCCTTCTTTGTATCTTTAGTTGTGGAAAATCTTTTCTGCTGGTCTTCAGGTTGTTCTCATAGATAGTTGCTCTGTACATAGTTGTAGTTTTCACATGCTCGTGGGAGGAGGTGAGCTCAGGGTCTTCCTACGCCACCATCTTGGCCACACCTCCATCGTGTTCTCATTTTTACTCATCTCTGAGTATTTTCTAATTTCCTTTGTGATTTCTTTTTTTGATCCATTAATTGTGTAAGAGCATATTGCTTAATTTCTAAAATTTTGTGAGTTTTCCAATTTTTTTGTTACTGATTTCTAACTTTCATCCTGTTGTGGTTAGAGAAGATCCTTTGTATAATATCTATATTTTAAAATGTACTGAGACTTAACTTGTGGCTTAACAGATGGTGTATCCTGGAGAATGTCCTATGTGCACCTGAGAAAAATATGTATTCTGATGTTGTTGGGTAGAGCGTTCTGTATATGTCTGTTAGACTAGTTGGTTTATTGTGTTGTCTTCTGTTTCCTGACTTATCTTCTGTCTGGTTATTTCATCCACTATTGAGCGTAGAGCATTGAAGTCTCCAGCTATTATTGTGGAGCTCTCTATTTCTTCCTTCAGTTTTGTCATGTTTTGCTTCATTTATTTTGATGGGCTGTCATTTGGTATATAAATGTTGGTCATTGCTGTACCTTCTTGCTGTATTAAACGTTTTATAATATGTAATGTCATTCTTTGTCTCTTATAAGCTTTTATGTTTAAAGTCTATTTTGTCTGATATTACTATAGCCCTATCCCCTGTTCCCTTTGGGTTACTGTTTGCACATAATATCCTTTTCCATCTTTTCACTTTCAACCTGTTTGTGTCTTTGGATCTCAGATGATTATCCTGTAGACAGCATATAGTTGGAGCATGTGTTTTTATACACATGCCAATATCTGTTTCTTGATTTGTGAATTTAATACATTTATATTTAAAATAATTACTTATGAGGAGGGGCTTCTGTCGTTGTTTTCTATATGCTTTATAGCTTCCCCCCTAATTTGCTACATTCTTGTCATCTTCCGTGTTTAGTTGATTTTTTTGTAGTGAAATGTTTAAATTCCTTTCTCATTTCCTTTTATGTATATTCTATAGCTATTTTCTTTGTGGTTACCATGGGGATTACATTTAACATTCTAAAGTTACACCAACTTAACTTTATTAACATACAAACACTGCTCCTTTACAGCTTGGTTGTTGATGTCACAGAATTACGTCTTTATGCATTGTATGCCCCCAAACATAAACTGATAATTATTTTAAATGCATTAGTCCTTTATATTATGTAGAAAACAAGATTTGGAGTTACAAACCAAAGTTACAGTAATATTAATTAGCTTTTACACTAGTAATTTTTTCCTTAAATGTGTTAATTTCTTACACCGTGTAGAAAATGAAAACTGCAGTAACAAATCATTGTTACATTACTACTAGCTTTTATAATTTCCCATTTGTTACTTTTATTGAGATGTTCATTTCTCCATGCAGCTTCAAGTTACCACGTAGTATCCTTTCATTTCACCTTGCAGGACTCCCTTGAGCATTTATTGCAGGGCAGGTCTAATGGTGAAGAACTCCCTCAGCTTTTGTTTATCTGGGAATGTCTTAATGTCTTCTTCATTTTTAAAGACAGTTTTTCAGGGTATAGGATTCTTGGCTGACAGTTTTTTCTTTTAGCACTTTGAATATATCAGCCCACTGTCTTCTGTTCCGTAAAGCTTCTGATGAGAAATCTCCTGATAATCTTATTGAGAGTCCCTTGTATGTGATGATTTGCCTCTTTCTACATGCTTTCAAGATTCTTTCTTTGTCTTTGTTTTTTGATAGAGTGATTATAATGTGTCTTGGTGTAGGTCTCTGAGTTCATCTTACTTGGAGATTACTGACCATCTTGGATGTTTATACTCTTGTCTTTCATCAAGTTTGGGAAGTTTTCAGCCATTATTTCTTCAACTATTCTCTCTGCCTCTTCCCTCTCTTCTCCTTCTGGGATTCCCATGATGCATATTATGTTGGTCCACTTGGTGGTGTCCCACAGGTCCCTTAGGCTCTGTTCACCTTTTTTCAATTTCGTTTCTTTCTGTTCTTCAGACTTGAAAATTTCTGTTGCCCTATCTTCAAGTTTGCTAATTCTTCTTCTGCCTGCTCACATCTGTTTTTGAGTGTCCCTAGTGAATTTTTAAATTTGTTATTGTTCTTTTCAGCTCCAGAATTTCTTTTTGGTTTCTTTTTAGGTTTTCTACATCTTTATTAATATTTCCATTTTGTTTCACAGTTTGTTTTCTTGGCTTTCTCCACATCATCCTTTAATTCTTTGAGCATCTTTAAGACAGTTGTTTTAACATCTCTGTCTAGTAGATTTGCCATCAGGTCTTTCTCAGGGACAGTTACGTTGATTTATTTTTTCTTTTGAATGAGCCACACTTTCCTGTTTCTATGCCTTGTGATTTTTGCTGTTGTCATTGTTGTCGAATACTAGACATTTGAATCTAATGATGTAGTAACTCTGGAAAGCAGATTCTCCCCTTTCCCCAGGGTTTGCTGTTTGTTACTGTTTTATTTTTATAATCTGTCTCTGAGCCAAGGATTGGTCTGAGGTCTAAAGTTAAGGTTTTTCTCAAGTCTTTTCTGAGCCTTGTCCTGGGCATGTGCAGTCACTTTCTAATCTTCCCCATATATTAGTTATTTTTGAATATCCTAATGTCTGGCTCCTAAAGTGAAAAATGAATGGGGGATGGAAGTCACTTCATCCGGAAGGAGAGGGGCTTGTGACAATTGGGGGAGGAGTAACAACAGTGGCTGCCGCCTCTGTGATCAGAAGCAGGAATCAGCGAACAGAGCACAGGTGTCTGCTATTTGGAGCACAGGGTCCTTTTTGCCCACCCTGGATCCTGCACACTGTGTGCAAGATACTCCAGCGACATGTGTGCAGATGCCTTTCACAGGCTGGGGTTGGGGGATAGGTAGCTGCTCCTGTTGACCAAATATTAACTTTGGAAATTGACCAAAATTAGCTTCAATTTACTCTCCAAGTTTTCCCTTGGACACTAGTGCCCAGGGTACCAAAATAGTTACATCAGACATATTCTGCCTAGGTAATTGTTGTCTAGGTGGGGAGACAGAGCCTGGTGCTGCCTACTCGACCATCTTCCCAGAATCCTTCCCCAATATGTACATTTTTATTATACCACAGGGCCTATCTCATAGTGTCATTATGAGGATTAAACAGTTTATAAGTATAATACAAGTATCCCAGTGTCTAACATAAAGTAAGTGCTCAGTAAATATGAGCTGCTAATTATATTAGGGGAAATTAAGGTGTAACTGCTCAGGAATTTGGCTTTTACTCCATAGGCAGTCATACATGAACAGGGAGCTATAATCAGAGCTGTACTTAAGGAAAATTAATGTGCAGTACATGAAGATGAACAGTTAGGAGAGAAAATCTTCTATTTATTAAGCACCTACTATGTGTGCATATGCTTGAAACATTTGTACACATTTTCTCATTTAATTCTCACGAGGGAGCATATTAAATACATTTTATAAATGAAGACTCTGAGAAGTGACTCCTAACACTCTGAGATTTAAACCTAGGTCTGTCTGACTGGAAGAAATAAGTATTATTTATTGGAATAAGTATTATCAAACACAAAACAAAATAACAAGTGTTGGCAAGGACATGGAGAAATTGAAATGCTTGTGCTTTGCTGGTGGAATATAAAATGGTGTACCACTGTGGAAGACAGTTTGGTAGCTACTCAAAAAGTTTAGCTTAGAATTGCCATTTGATCCAGCAATTCCACTTCTAGGTATACACCCAAAAGAATTGAAAGCAGGAGCTCAAAGAGATACTTGTAAGTCAGTGTTGATGGGGCATGATTCACAATAGCCAGAAGGCGGAAACAACTAGATGTCTGTCAATAGATGAGTGGATAAACAAGATGTAACATATACATACAAGGGACTATTATTTAGCCTTGAAAAGGAATGCAGTTCCGATACATACTACAGCATAGATGAACCTTGAGGGCTTTATGCTAAGTGAAACAAGCCAGACATAAAAGGACAAACACTGTGTGATTCCACTCATATGAAGTATGTAGACCAATTCATAGAGATGGAAAATATAACAAAGTATAATAGAGGTTAAAGAGGCTGGGGACAGGGAGGGATGAGGACTTTTGGGTACAGAGTTTCTGTTTGCGATGATGAAAAATGGATAGTGGTGATGGTTGTACAACATTGTGAATGTACTTAATGCCAGTGAATTGTACACTTAAATATGGTTAAAATGGTAAATTTTATATTGTATATATTTTACCGCAATAAAAGAGAATATACAAGCCCCAAAGTAATAATAATAGAATATAGTGTTTTCTGAAGCTCCAGATGATTTATAAAAACTTCTAACTTGCAATTTGCCTTGAATATGTCTGCGTTTAAGAGATAGTCCCCTTCCCACCTTCTAGTACTCTAAGACTGAAAGAAGAAACCTAATCCAATAATAGAAATACTGAGTTACTGCAACACAACTCAAATATATACTTAGGACACAAGGACAGCGCTTACTACCTGTTGTTTTGATCTTTTAATTAATAAAGGAAATGGAGGTTGTGTGAGATTGGCATCAAAAAGGATAATTTTTTACAGTTTTTACAAAGGTGTATACCTGTGTGGCCACCACACTTCATGTTATACTTTGCATATCTGCTTTTCAGATTCATCCGTGTTGTTATATGTTACTTATTGCTTATGCGTTACTTATTCCCGTGTATGGAAAATCTGCAGTTTGTTTATTTCCCTGGTTGATAGATATTTGGGTTATCTCCAGTTTGGCTATTATGACTAAAACTGTTATGAACATTTTTTTTTTTTTTTTTTTTTTTGCGGTACGCGGGCCTCTCACTGTTGTGGCCTCTCCCGTTGCGGAGCACAGGCTCCGGACGCGCAGGCTCAGCGGCCACGGCTCACGGGCCCAGCCGCTCCGCGGCATGTGGGATCCTCCCAGATCGGGGCACAAACCCGTGTCCCCTGCATCGGCAGGCGGACTCCCAACCACTGCGCCACCAGGGAAGCCCTGTTATGAACATTTTAATACAGTTTTTGAGTGGACATATATTTTCATTTATCTTGGGTAAATACCAAGGAGTGGGCTTTCAAGGTTGTATATTAAGTATGTGTTTAACTTTATAAGACACCGACAAACTATTTTCTAAAGTGGTTGTACTGTTTTATTTTATTTTATTTTATTTTATTTTTGCGGTATGCGGGCCTCTCACTGTTGTGGCCTCTCCCGTTGCAGAGCACAGGCTCCGGACGCACAGGCTCAGCGGCCATGGCTCATGGGCCTAGCTGCTCCACGGCATATGGGATCTTCCCAGACCGGGGCATGAACCCATGTCCCCTGCATCGGCAGGCTGACTCTCAACAACTGCACCACCAGGGGAGCCCGGTTGTACTGTTTTAAATTCCCACCAGCAATGTTTGAGAGTTCCAGTTGCTCTATAGCCTGTGCAGTATTTGGTATTACTGATAGTGTTAAATTTCGGCCATTCTCTTGGGTGTGTAGTGGTAGCACATGTGGCTTTACTTTGCCTCCCCTAATACCTGATGATGTTGATGATCTTTCCATGTGATCCCTTCCCATTCTTATGTCTTCTTTGGTAAAGTATCTGTTCAAATCTTTTGTCCCATAAAAAAAAATTGGGCTGTCTTATTAATATATATACACATATTTTAAGTTTTGTTGAGATATAGTTCACATACCATAAAGCAACCCATTTAGAATGTACAATTTTATGGTTTTTGTATATTCACAGTTATGCAAATATCACCACAGTCTAATTTGGAACTTTTGACTGTCCCCAAAAGAAACCCATACCTGTTAGCAGTCAGTATCCATTCTCTCCCCACCCCCAGCCCTAATCTACTTCCTGTGTCTTTAGATTTGCCTATTTTGGATATTTCATATGATGGAATAACAGAATATTTTATCTTTTGTGACTAGCTTCTTTCACTTAGGGTAAGGTCTTCAAGGTCCATCCATGTTGTAGCATGCATCAATACTTCATTCCTTTTTACTATGAAATAATATTCTGTTGTATGGATATACCACATTTATCTGTTCATTAGTTGATTGACGTTAGGACTGTTTCCACTTTCTAGCTATTATAAGTAATGCTACTATGAACATTGTGTACATGTTTTTGTGTAGACACGTTTTCATTTCTCGGGTATATAGATATATGTGTGCAAATATTTTCTCCCTCTTGAAGAAGTCTGTGTCTTCCCTCTTGATTTTCTTGACAGTATCTTTTAGAGAGCAAAATGTTAAAGTTTTCATAAATTTTAATTCATCAATTCTTTTCCTCTATGACTCATTCATCCTTTTTGTATCTTATCTAGGAAATCTTTGCCTAACCGAAGGTCACAAAGAATTTGTTTTCTTCCAAAATATTTATAATTTTAGCTCTTATATTTAAGTATGCAATCCAGTTTGAAACAATTTCTATGTATGGTGTGACATCAGGATCGAGTTCATTTTCCTGCATGTGGATATCTTATCAGCAGTACATTTTAAAAGTTGATCAGTTAACCATTGGATTATCTTGGCACCTATGACAAAAATCAATTGACTATGAATATGTGGATCTCCTCCTAACTCTTAATTCTGTATTCTTGATCGATATGTCCATTCTTATACAACCCTGTATTGTCCATTCAGTACAACCCTGTATTAACTACTGCAGCTTTATAGTAACACTAGAAATCAGGTAGTCTAAGTCCTCCAACTTTATTCTTTTCCAAAATTTTTTTCTTACTTGAAGTCTTTTGCATTTCCATATAAATGTTAAATAAGCCTGTCAGTTTCTACAAGTATGTGGCTGCAATTTTCACTGGAATTGTGTTGAATCAATAGATAAATTTGGGGAGGATAGGGACTTCCCTGGTGGCGCAGTGGTTAAGAATCTGCTTGCCAATGCAGGGGACACAAGTTTGATCCCTGGTCCGGGAAGATCCCACATGCTGCGGAGCAGCTAAGCCTGTGAGCCACAACTACTGAGCCCGTGTGCCACAACTACTGAAACCCACGTGCCTAGAGCCCTTGCTCCGCAACAAGAGAAGCCACAACAATGAGAAGCCCATGCACTGCAACGAAGAGTAGCCCCCGCTCGTCGCAACTAGAGAAAAACCACACACAGCAACGAAGACCCAACAGACAAAAATAAATAAATAAATTTGAAAAAATTTTTTAAAAATAGATAAATTTGGGGAGGATTGACACAGCAATGACATTGAATCCTCTGATCAATAAACATGGAATATCTTTTCATTTTCATTGCACCTTTAATTTCTTTCAGCTGGGTTTTGTATTTTTCAGTGCCTAGGTTTTGCCTGTAGTTTGCTGAATTATCCCTAAATATTTCACACATTAAAAAATTAAATTTCCATTTACCCCTACCATAAGAATATGATAGATTTTTGCATAATGACCTTACTTATATCCTGTAACCTTGCTCTCACCTTTTCTAGTTGCTTTTTTGTAAATTCTTTTTTTTCAACATAGACAACCAAGCTGTCTGCAAATAAAAAGTTTTACTTCTTTTTTTTCCCCAATCTGTATGCCTTTCATTTTTCTTGTCATGTTGCACCTCGTGGGACCTCCAGTACAATGCTTAATAAAAGGGTGAGAGCAGACATTATTGCCTTGTTAATAATTTTAGGAAGAAAGCGTTTAATTTTTCAAAATTATTAACTATAGGTTTTTTTTTGCATGTGCCATCGGGTTGAGGAAACCCCCTTCTATTCCTAGGTTGCCAAGAACTTGTATGACTTGGTGTAGAATTTAGTCAGATGCTTTTTGTACACCTGTTAAGGTGATATATAGTTTTTCTTTTTGCTCTGTAAATATGAGGTAAATATGTAAAAACTTTTATTTATTTATTTATTTATTTTTTATTAGTTTCTGCTTTATAACAAAGTGAATCAGTCATACATATACATCTGTTCCCACATCCCTTCCCTCATGCATCTCCCTCCCTCCCACCCTCCCCATCCCACCCCTCCAGGCGGTCACAAAGCACCAATCTGATCTCCCTGTGCTCTGCAGCTGCTTCCCACTATCTATCTACCTTACGTTTGGTAGTGTATATATGTCCATGCCTCTCTTTCGCTTTGTCACAGCTTACCCTTCCCCCTCCCCATATCCTCAAGTCCATTCTCAAGTAGGTCTGTGTCTTTATTCCCGTTTTACCCCTAGGTTCTTCATGACATTTTTTTTTTTAATTCCATATATATGTGTTAGCATACGGTATTTGTCTTTCTCTTTCTGACTTACTTCACTCTGTATGACAGACTCTAGGTCTATCCACCTCATTACAAATAGCTCAGTTTCGTATCTTTTTATGGCTGAGTAATATTCCATTGTATATATGTGCCACATCTTCTTTATCCATTCATCCGATGATGGACACTTAGGTTGTTTCCAGCTCCGGGCTATTGTGAATAGAGCTGCAATGAACATTTTGGTACATGACTCTTTTTGAATTATGGTTTTCTCAGGGTATATGCCTAGTAATGGGATTGCTGGGTCATATGGTAGTTCTATTTTTAGTTTTTTAAGGAACCTCCATACTGTTCTCCATAGTGGCTGTACCAATTCACATTCCCACCAGCAGTGCAAGAGTGTTCCCTTTTCTCCACACCCTCTCCAGCATTTATTGTTTCCAGATTTCTTGATGATGGCCATTCTGACTGGTGTGAGATGACTATGTAAATTTCTGGTTTACAAGGTGGTTTTTGAATCCAAAAACAACCTTGCAGTCCTGGGATAAATTCCACTTAGTTGTAATGTACTTTCCTTTTGATAAACTATTCAAAATGATTTCCTAATATCTTGTCAAGGATTTTTGCATCTACATCCAGGGAGCTATTAGTGTGTAGTTTTTGTTTCTTGTAATATCATTGTCTGGTTTTCCTATCAGGTTAATGCTGCTTCACAGACTAAGGTGGGAAGTGTTTTCCTCTTTTATTTTCTGGATGAGTTTGTGTAGAATTGGTACAATAACTTCTGTAAATTTTTGGTAGAATTCACCAGTGAAGCCATCTGGGCTTGGAGTCTTCTTTGTGGGAATATTTTTAACTAGAAATTTCTTTGTGATTGGACTAATCAGGTTATCTGTTTCTCCTTTAGTGAGTTTTGGTATTTTGGACATGACATTGTCATCAAAGTTGTCAAATTCATTGGCATAAAGTTCATAATACTTCCTTTTCATCCTTTTACCCTGTAGAATCTGCAAGAAGATCTTCTCTCTCGTTCTTGGTGATTTGTCTCCTTTCTTTTATTCTTTGATCTATCTGGCTAGAGGTTTATCAATTGTATTAATTTTTTCAAAGAATCAGATTCTGATTTCATTGATTTACTCAATTGTTTTTGTTTTCTATGCCATCGACTTCTGTCTTTTACTATTGTCTCCTTTCTGCTTGGCTTGGGTTTAATTTTATTCTTTTCCTACTTTCTTAAGGTGGAAGCTTAGATGACTGCACCTTCTATTTTTTTCTAATAAAAGTGTTTAATGTTATAAATTTTCTTACATGCACTGCTTTACTGCACACTGCAACTTCTGATGTTGCATTTTCATTTTTACTTTGTTCTTCATAATTTATAATGGTCATAATTTACTTAGAAATGTGTTGTCTAATTTCCAGTAGTTTTGCGGAGGGGGGTGGATTTTCCAGATGTATCTGTTACCAATTTCTAGTTTAATTATTTTGTAGTCAGAGAAAAACCACTGTTTGCAATTCTTTTGAATTTGAGGGTTGTTTTATGGCCCATAAGATGGTTTCTCTTCATGAATGTCCCATGTGTTGTTGGGAAAAATGTGTATTGTTGAGTGGAATGTATTTGTTCACTAGAACAGAGGAATTCATGCTTTTTTTTAGGTTCAGAAAACAAAGACCATATTGTGGTTGTTCTAATTGATCTTAAGAGATCTGTTCTGAGTTTGCATTTTCACGTTTTCAAGGCTAATTTTACGTTTGCACAGATTTGAAAAACCCTTGCCCTTGCTTTTCTTTTTCACCATGTTATAAGATGTATATTGGTCTTGCTGACATTTTCTACTCATGTTACTTAAGGCCAGGATTGAGTTTACATGTAGATGGTGTACGCTACTCTTAAGTGAGATGTGAGGCTGGCTAGTTAAGGGCGTGGCTCTTAGAGTCAGGTGGACCCATGTTCCAGTCTTTATTCTGCTACTTAATACGTCTGTGTTCATGGGCACATGGTCTTTCAATCTTGCAAGGCTTTTGTGAAATCAGCTTTGACAACAGCAGTGAAGCACCTGTGCATGGTACAAGTCAGGGACAAATGACACTCTTGCTGTCATGGGACTTGGGGGAGTGATGGGAGGCATTCACACGGTTTCGTTTTCAGCACTTGTCTGATGAACCTGGATCCCTTTCTCAGCCGTTTCTCCATACGTATCGAGCACCTGCCTTCTTTGAGCTGCTCTTTAGTGATTATAGTACCAGTGTCTCCTCAGAAGGGTTATTTATTCTTATTTTCTAACCCTATACAATGAATTTGTTTATTGGGTAGCTCTTCTCGGTGACAGAAGCAATGAGGCACCATGCTTATAATGATTGCCCAGGAACGTGAGGCCGTGAGAAGGGGAGGGGTCCCGTCAGTTCCTACCAGAGGCCTTGAATGCCTGTGTCATGTACCACTGGGTTAAGCACCAGAAAGACGACACCTAGAAATAAGCTCGCACATCAGAGTAGAAAGGCAATAGGAAAGGTATAGTTTACTATTTGTCTGTTATGTCTAGTGTTTAATAGGGCCTGAATAAAAAAATTACTAAATTGCTGAAATCACTGAACATACACAGAAGCAAAAGAGTAGTAAAGAAAGACACAGCTGAGCCCTGTTAACGTGCAAATTATATTCTCGTTCAACCAACGTGGCCGCGTGCACTTGGGCCGGGCACTCTGCCGGGTGGGCACTGGGGCGGGTGACCCAGCGGCCGCCACAGCCCGTCCTGGTGGGCGGGGTGCGAGCCACAGCAGAAGGGCTGAGGTGAGGAGGCAGGTACAGGGGCTGTGGGAGCCCAGAGGAAAGGCACCTAACCCAGGCCCCCCGGAAAGGTACCTAACCCAGGCCCCCCCGAAGGGTGAGAGGCCACAGGATCAGGAGTGAGGGGCGAAGGGTTTCGGGAAGAGGAAGCAAAGCTCCGGGGAGGCCATTCGTTAGTTGTCACCTCTGACCTTCCCAGAAACACCCAGCCGCAGGAAAATCCACGATTTAGCGGGGAATGTCTACACCATTCAGTCTCCCCAGACCCAGCCCAAGATAAACAAAGCGCAGGATGACGGTATAATACCCCCATGTATGTCACAGAGTTTTCCAAAGAAAATCTTGATAATGATTAAAAGAATGACAGCACGTGAGTCAGGCTTGTTGATGCATTTTATTGTGAGATGGGGGAGTCTGGTAAAAAACTAGAAAATGACCATGGTGTAACAAGGAACTTAAAAATGAAGAGTCAGATTTGTAACTTACATACATGAATACAGGAACAAATTGGCACAAAATGTTAAACGTTGTTCCCAGCACTGTTTATATAAGGTTGCCCTAGCTTGGCTTATAAGGAAATGAGACTTCATGGTTAGACTAATCTCTTAATAAAACCGCAGAGCATCATGCTGTTAGTCACACAGTGAATTTCAGAATTTAAGAGTTTTTATATTAAAAACTGGGTAAAGGTAAAATGACTTGATTGTAGTTGTAAAACTAATACATTCCCATTTAAATTCTGTTCTACAGTCCAAGGCAAGTATAAATGTTAACATAACACTGTTAAATCAAATCTCAATGCAAGAGAACCAATTGCATCTCTACTTTAAATCTTATCAACTTTCCAAATTTTCATACTAAAATATATTATTGTATTAATACAAACTACAGTATTATACACTACACTGTGTAATAAATAAAGAAATATAAAAATAAGACACATAAATATAAAAGTTTTCTAAAACTAAAAGTACATATGTCAGTTAAGAAGGGTATTAATACTGCCAGGTTTGAAGACATACAGTACAAAAATGTTGCACAGATCTATAAACTAAAAGAAATAAAATAATACTGATAGGTAAGAATCAGCTAATGTTGTTAATAAACTGGGTCCATAATAACTAACATTTGGAAACAATTATGAGCCGAATAACAATGGCAGGTCCATGTTTGAAATGCAAGTACATGGATAAAGCAGATTAGAAAATTTCCCTTTCATTTCTGTAGAGAAATTCTGAAAGTCAATTAACGCAAAATGAATACTGAGGAATTATTAAAGGGTGAAATGTCCCAGTGTTTGGCTTCTCTGACAGAGTCAGTGGTTTTGAGTTTTATTTTAGAATTTCGATACAAGAAACAAATCAACAAATGCTAGTTATTGTAGGCCACGCATGAACGGAGGCTGGTCAGAGCCTTGAAAATACTGATAAATGGCACTTATAGCACACAGGTCTTGCTTAAGGCCAAAGGAGATACAAAGCTTCATATCACATCCTTCATATTTGTTTACCACGTACTCAAACACAATTACGAACACTGATCTGACGACTCTGCTGTCCTCACCAGTATCAACACTGTTAGTCCCTGCAATCAGAACTCAACGGCAATCTTTGCAACTCCATTTAAACCACATGAGTAAGAAACTTCAGCTCTTCTATCGGCTGCTTTCTTAAGGCTAACGATACACTTTAAATGAGAATACGCTCTACTATGACATCTAAATATTAGAAGTTACTACCTTCTAGATTGAATTTAGAAATGGTAGTTAGCACGGTTTGGAACTGCATTATACTTCTCCGTGAAGGGAATTTTGTAGTGCAGAAGTTCTCACATTTTAAAAAACATAATAAAATACTGAAGCGGATTTAGCATATGTTTACCAATAAAAAATTATAAAATTTCTCCCAATTGTACAGCTTAAGAATAAACCAACATAAGAGTGATAATACTGATAAAATGAAACAATGCCAGATGCTTATCTAAGTAATCAGTTTCCTTTAACCTGTTGCATCTTTGCTTTCTGAGTCATTAAGTTTTCTAATCTGCTTCATGTTACAAACTTGTTCCTAACTTTGAAAAATGCATGAAAAATTACTAGGTCTGAGGTTCAGGCACACCCGGATTTTTTTGTGTGTGTGGTTTTTTTTTTTTTTTGGTATTTTGTATTTTTTTAAATTTTTACTTTACACAGTAGTGAACAGAAATCACAGTATACAGGTTACTGTGTTTCCGTGAAAAGCATGTATAATATAGAACAAAATTCATTACCAATTAGAATTTTCTTTCTTTCTAGAAAAACGATCAGGCCTCATTTGTCTTCTCTTCAGACACCTGCCCGCCGCCCTGGCTGACTTTGTGTTCTAAGCTGCGGGCTGGGCTTCCAGCCCCTGTGCCCTCCCTCGCACCTTCGGAGCTCGCTCCCTCCTCCCCCTCGTGCCCCTCCCCCTCCGCCCCCTCCCCCGCCTGCGGTCCTCCACTTTCCTTTTCCTCCTGCAGGTCCTCCGTCTCCCTCTCCTCCTCCTCCTCCTCTTCCTCCTTGTCACTGTCCTCATCCTCCTCCCGCGTGGAGCTCTCCCTCTCGTCTGAGTCGCCCTGCGAGGGGGAAGCGTGGGCCCCCGCATGGTGTGCGGACGGGCCCCCCGGGCCCGCGGCCCCCGGCTCGGGCCCCTCGGCCTCCCTCTTGCAGTAGGAGTAGCGGTGGTTCATGTGCTGGGAATAGGAGCCCGAGTGGGAGAAGCGCTTCCCGCACTTGTCGCACTGGTAGGGCTTCTCCCCGGAATGCAAGCGCGTGTGCTCGATCAGGTGATGCTTGTGTTTAAACGCCTTTTTGCAGATGCCGCACTCGTGAGGTCTTTTACCTGAAAATAAGGGTACAGCTATGAAATAAGATGGCATTAAGCCGATAGCCTTCGGGGCACTTCAGGTTATGGAAATGGTTATAAATTTGTTTTTCCAAAACTGCCAGGTTCATGAGCATACATACCTGTGTGTTCGTATTTATGTCTCAACAGCGAGCTACTCTTCTGGAATATCTTATCACACAAATCACAAGCATACATTCCGTTCTCTGTCTTGCGCATTTTCTTTTTGGGTGGCGTGGAGTCAGAGTCGTTCTGATCTTCTACATTCGATACTCCTTCTGAGCTAGTGTCTTGCCTTTCATCCTAAAGGAGAAAACGAAGTGGGACAATTTCATTTAAAATTACAAGACAAACGAGAGACATAAATAAAAGCACAGATTAAAGAACTACTGTGATTTACACTTTCAACAACTTGACCAAAGCAGGCTCCAAGGGGAGGGCCAGGTGACAGGTGGGGCTGACACAGACAAAAGGGAGGGGCGCTACAGCCACAACCGCAGCAAACCCAGGGCCAGCTGGCACCGAGAAGAAAGGACACGAAAAAGAAATAATACAAAACGCAGTACTAACACAGTCCACCTAGTTCCATATGAATCATTAATTTATGAGAAATTGGCAGAAAGTTTTAACTTACGAGTTTGCTAAACAATCACAGATTTCTGACGGCATCACTTACCTTCACTTTTTCATTCTGGGTTTCACTAAGCAAAAATTAAGATTCTGTTTTTTAAAAGTGGTCTTTAAATTGTATCTTCCAGAATCTTAGAGTTTCGTGAACTAAACTCCATTGTCTCCCTATCACTTTTCTAAGGAGCAAGATGGAAAAACAATGTAGGAGGGTCTACATTTTTAAACAAGAACACTTGCCAGACAATGCATCTTTAGAGTTTCGGGTTAGGGATAGGGTTGGGGAGGAAACTTGGGCCTCCTGTCGGTAAAATAATTCTTCAGGGAGTCTGTAGTGGCATTGGGCCCCTAAGGTCCTGCGTCTTTTCTGAAGTCTTCCATTCTAAACTCACAAATTATCTACAAGTTCAGAGGTTTTCCACATTTCTCACGGCTTTGTAAGGCGGGAGAAGTGCCGACATTTTTCTGGCATTTGTGAGCCGCTAATGGTGCTAAAGGGACTCTATTTTCAACGTTATTTGATCTAGTTGGATGATTAACTGAAATGTTTGTGGTTCCCTGTTTATTATTCAAAGGTGTGAAGAGTGTTTTATACACCCAAAATTTAGACTTAGAAATTTAGCCATGTGAAAACTTTTTCAAGAGTTACCACAATTATGGGAAGCCCATTGGTAGCAATAGTTAAGGAGAAAAAAGCAGCAAAACACACTTGAACAGGATACTGTAATTATTTTAGCTGAACCTACTCATAGCAAATATTTGGAAAAAAGATTGAATCAAATGAATACTAGAGATAAATTTAATCAGAAATTGATGGAAAAAAATGGAGAGACATCAAGGTCAGTGACATAGAAAAAGCCCGGACAGTGAGACACACAACAATCACACAAAATGGTTCTATCAAAACTGTCATGGATTTGGGGGGAGTTAAACAGGAAAATGCAAACATAGATTCACAAGTATATTTCCTCATATATCATTATGATTGAACACTATTTAGCTTATAAAATCATTAGTAAATGCACTAGATGAATTCTTTATATACTTAATTTCTGTTTAATTAAAGGTTTTTTATAAACAGGTGTTAACACATAAAAAGTGAAAGCTAAGTTTGCCTGGTGTGAAATGTCTGTGAACAAATTCTCATTTACTAATGATCATAATCAACACAGAAAGTTACGAATTTTGGGAATCTAACTATAAAAACAGAAGTCTGATCAGTGAGCATTCCAGTTTTACTTTCCTCTTCTGTCTCTAGTTTCAAACAGTCAATATTTAACTGAGATTCATCCACCCTTTTCTCAGCAGAATAACAAAACTGCCATTGAAAAGTACTAAGGCACACATTCATCTATTTCCTTTCGAAAATGGCAGCTTAACAAGCTGCTTGGCTCTCTCGTGACTGATTTTTATTAGAAAAATTCACTGAAATAAGTCAAATGAGCACTTGACCAATAGGTCGAGGGTGCGAGCATTCTTTACCTGATTTCCGTTGGACTGGGTCACCTTCAGGGATGCTTCCTGGACCGCGGGGCTGACTGCAGTCGAGTATGTGTACGCAACCTGGGGGATCAGGATGGTCTGCTTGTTGGCCGCCAGCGCTCGCAAGCACGGAACGCTGTTCTGGTCGGCGATGGCCACAATCGTGGGTAACTGGGCAGTGACTGTAGGTATAGCAATATTTATGGGGTTGGCACTTGGTGGGATTACATTTACAACTGGTTCTGAGTCTGTGACACAACTGTCCTTTTGTGGCTCCTTTTTTGCACAAGACAAGTTCAAGGGTTCTTCCTGGACAGAATAAACACTGTTCTGGTAAACACTAGTGATAGTTGACCTTTCCAATAACTCTCCCTGTTGCTTTGGTAGTGAAAGATCAAGAGGTTCGACTTGGGGCTCTTCCTGTGCCCCTTCTGCCGGGTACGAGTAACCCTGTGCGTTTCCGGAGGAGGAGAGGTTGAGGGGGGATGGGGATGATGCGCTGCTTCTGGAACCATTGACCACTGAGCCCACTGGTAGGACGGGGGAGCTAGTTATCTTCAGAGGACTCTGGAGGTTCCTTGTGCCGTCCTGGGATTCATCTGCGTTTGTGGGTTGAGGCTCATCATCGCTCTTTGCAGGGATGTTGGCTTTGCCTGGCTCGGGAGAAGATGCTTCAGAAGACTGCACTGAAGTCTGTCCCGTCTGCATCTTTTCAAACCACTTTTTCACTACATCCGGCGGTAGGTTCACGGAGTCAGCAATTTTTGAGAGCTCTTCTGCACTTGGCTGTGCGTTCAAAGCATAATATGCTTTCAGAAGAGACAGGAGGTTCTTTAAAGGTGGCTGACTGGGAGACAGACTGCCATCTCCGGACCCCGAGGGAGCGGAGGCCTCGGGCTTGGCGACTTCTGGTGAGGGGGGGAGGTGGGGCTGGGCGGGCTGCTTCAGGTCATAGTGCTTGAGCTCCGGAAGCGCGCTGATGTCCCCTGGACAGTCGTCACACAGGAGGCAAGTGCTGTCACTCCCTCCTCCTTCAAAGCTTTTGTCCTTCTCAGATTTAACAGTCAGATCTTCTGGTAACTTTTCACTTTTGCAACTGTTGGCGGGGACTGGATTTTCTTTTTTTAAATTCTGAGGAACAACTTGAAGTTGGCTAGGTTGTTCAAGACTGTAGTTAATGATGATTTTGGTTGTTCCATCTTGATCAACCAGAGGAAGACTGATGGCTGAAATAACAGAATGGCCGCCTTGCTGGATGGATGAAGCGCTGATTGTTTCTTGTTCTTTGGATGCAAGATTGGCTTGATTATTCTCCAAAACTTGCCTGATTACATTACCATCTACTGCCACTTTAAGTACATTCTGAATATCACTTAAATTGATACTGATGGGGGACACCAGCCCCACCGTTGGCAGAACAACGGCTTGCACCACACCCTGAGGAGCACTGGTTGCCTGTAAGGGGCCACCACCACTGAAAACCCCATTCTGTAAAGGGGTTGAACAGTTGATTCCTGAAGCAACCACTATGGGCTTGAACTCATAATCCACAGGCTCAGTTTTGATTTGGTTTACGGAAAGTTGTTCTTGGAAGGGCTTATTCTCTATCTTCTGCCGTATCTGTGGTCGCGTGGGACTGCCTGGTGATGCCGAGAGAGATGGTGAGGGACACTGCGAGGTCTTGAGCCCTGTTCGTGGTCGCCCGTTCACAGGCATCAGGCTGATACATTTCTTGCTGCTTATGTGTGAGCTATAGGAACCGGAATGGGAAAAACGTTTCTTGCAGTTTGGGCATTCATATGGCTTCTCTCCTAAACAACAACAAAAAATTACATTCATTACATTACATTATAAAAAATTATAAATTTTTACGTATCCATGTTTTCCCTAAAACAAGCAGTTTTAAAATTTAAAAAGGGGTTACCATGTATGTTTGTAATATAATTTTATTTAGAATCATCACTTTACGTTCAAAACCTATGTAAATGTCATAAACACCAGTAAAACGTGAGTCTGAACTACATGCTAACCAATAAAAGAATCTTCTCAGCATATGTGTCCAACATTTCTGCAAATTTTTAAAAGTTCAAATCATTCTCAAATACCAAAAAATTATATCCTACTCTTTCAAGTAATTTTTTTCTTACCCTGTTTCACCAATTTACGTAATTTTCTTTTTTTTTTTTTTTTTGCGGTACGCAGGCCTCTCACTGTTGTGGCCTCTCCCGTTGCGGAGCACAGGCTCCGGACGTGCAGGCTCAGCGGCCATGGCTCACGGGCCCAGCCGCTCTGCGGCATGTGGGATCCTCCCGGACCAGGGCACGAACCCGTGTCCCCTGCATCGGCAGGCGGACTCTCAACCACTGCGCCACCAGGGAAGCCCTATGTAATTTTCTATATTTTGTTTTACTTAACCATCTGTAGGAGAAATTAATATTAGAGGAAAGAAAAGTAAATCTCCCATAAGGCTTAACATGTATGAACATCTCGCCTTAACTGTATGAGTCATGAATATCTATCCTTCCCATATCCACAGGTTTCCTTGAAAAGATCTTTTTCAATGGGAAGAAAACTTTAAATACAAGGTATTGTTATAAGCCTTGGCTTATTAAACTGGGATGTATGTACTTCTGGATATATCAGGCAATGTTTTACTGGGTATGAAAAGCATCTTACAGTTTCAATTTTAGTGATAGTGGTTATGGTAATTTAAAACATTTAAATATTAAGACACAGATTAGACTATGTTGCACAAATGCAACGTTTCTGTGAAGTGTTAGGAAACAAACCGAAGACGCTTCCTGCTTACAGAGGCCTTTACGTTGCTTCCCTAAACCTTCCAGGGCACAAGGCATGTATGCTTCTTGGCCACTAGGGATACTTGGACAGAAAATTTTGAGAAGCACCGAGCTACATGAAATATTTACACACAACCTATTTCTTTTTTCCTTTTGCTTTAACTTATAGTTCATCATTTATAATTTAAAGGTTACTGATGCCCATTTTCAGGGAGGTAGCAAACTCCAGGTGTTGTGGGCCGTTTACCTGCACCTGTTACAGTGCAGCTCAGCAGCTCACAGAGATGCTCTTTAAACCTTCTTTAGATGAATGAATGGCTATGAAAATTATGAAATGTGACAATGCTGATTATCTACTCAGTAGCAAAATTAAAGCTCTTTATCACCAGCCCTTTTTTTTGATGTTTATAGCCACTTTTTTTTAAAATTGATGTATAGTTGATTTGCAATGTTGTGTTAGTTTCTGGTATATTCAGCTTTATTCTTTTTTTTGAATTTTATTTTTTCTACAGCAGGTTCTTATTAGGTATCTGTTTTATACATACTAGTGTATACATGTCAATCCCAATCACCCAGTTCATCCCACCACCACCACCCCCCAACACATTCCCCCTTTCTTTTTAATAATTAAAAGGAAAGCAGCAAGAAAGTCAGTGTAAGCTCTGCTAGTAATATAACTTCAATGTTGTAAACTTTAAAACAAGTGCATTATATTTTCACAGAAATTTTTTTTTGCTTTAAAAAATTTTTTTTACAACTTTATTGGAGCATAATTGCTTCACAATGGTGTGTTAGTTTCTGCTTTATAACAAAGTGAATCAGTTATACGTATACATATGTTCCCATATCTCCTCCCTCTTGCGTCTCCCTCCCTCCCACTCTCCCTATCCCACCCCTCCAGGCGGTCACAAAGCACCGAGCTGATCTCCCTGTGCTATGCGGCTGCTTCCCACTAGCTATCTACCTTACGTTTGGTAGTGTATATATGTCCATGCCTCTCTCTCGCTTTGTCACAGCTTACCCTTCCCCCTCCCCATATCCTCAAGTCCATTCTCAAGTAGGTCTGTGTCTTTATTCCTGTTTTACCCCTAGGTTCTTCATGACATTTTTTTTCTTAAATTCCATATATATGTGTTAGCATATGGTATTTGTCTTTCTCTTTCTGACTTCACTCTGTATGACAGACTCTAGGTCTAGCCACCTCATTACAAATAGCTCAATTTCGTTTCTTTTTATGGCTGAATAATATTCCATTGTATATATGTGCCACATCTTCTTTATCCATTCATCCAATGATGGACACTTAGGTTGTTTCCATCTCTGGGCTATTGTAAATAGAGCTGCAATGAACATTTTGGTACATGACTCTTTTTGAATTATGGTTTTCTCAGGGTATATGCCCAGTAGTGGGATTGCTGGGTCATATGGTAGTTCTATTTGTAGTTTTTTAAGGAACCTCCATACTGGTCTCCATAGTGGCTGTATCAATTCACATTCCCAGAAGCAGTGTAAGAGTGTTCCCTTTTCTCCACACCCTCTCTAGCATTTATTGTTTCTAGATTTTTTGATGATGGCCATTCTGACTGGTGTGAGATGATATCTCATTGTAGTTTTGATTTGCATTTCTCTAATGATTAGTGATGTTGAGCATTCTATCATGTGTTTGTTGGCAGTCTGTATATCTTCTTTGGGAAAATGTCTATTTAGGTCTTCTGCCCATTTTTGGATTGGGTTGTTTGTTATTGAGCTGCATGAGCTGCTTGTAAATTTTGGAGATTAATCCTTTGTCAGTTGCTTCATTTGCAAATATTTTCTCCCATTCTGAGGGTTGTCTTTTGGTATTGTTTATGGTTTCCATTCGTGTGCAAAAGCTTTGAAGTTTCAGTAGGTCCCATTTAAAAATTTTTTTTTATTTCCATTTCTCTAGGAGGTGGGTCAAAAAGGATCTTGATGTGATTTATGTCATGGAGTGTTCTGCCTATATTTTCCTCTAAGAGTTTGATAGTTTCTGGCCTTACATCTAGGTCTTTAATCCATTTTGAGCTTATTTTCGTGCATGGTGTTAGGGAGTGATCTAATCTCATACTTTTACATGTACCTGTCCAGTTTTCCCAGCACCACTTATTGAAGAGGCTGTCCTTTCTCCACTGTACATTCCTGCCTCCTTTATCAAAGATAAGGTGACCATATGTGCGTGGGTTTATCTCTGGGGTTTCTATCCTGTTCCATTGATCTATCTTTCTGTTTTTGTGCCAGTACCATACTGTCTTGATTACTGTAGCTTGATTACTGAAGTCAGGGAGCCTGATTCCTCCAGCTCCGTTTTTCGTTCTCAATATTGCTTTGGCTATTCGGGGTCTTTTGTGTTTCCATACAAATTGTGAACTTTTTTGTTCTAGTTCTGTGACAAATGCCAGTGGTAGTTTGATAGGGATTGCATTGAATCTGTAGATTGCTTTGGGTAGTAGAGTCATTTTCACAATGTTGATTCTTCCAATCCAAGAACATGGTATATCTCTCCATCTATTTGTATCATCTTTAATTTCTTTCATCAGTGTCTTATAATTTTCTGCATACAGGTCTTTTGTCTCCTTAGGTAGGTTTATTCCTAGATATTTTATTCTTTTTGTTGCAATGGTAAATGGGAGTGTTTTCTTGATTTCACTTTCAGATTTTTTATCATTAGTGTATAGGAATGCCAGAGATTTCTGTGCATTAATTTTGTATCCTGCTACTTTACCAATTCATTGATTAGCTCTAGTAGTTTTCTGGTAGCATCTTTAGGATTCTCTATGTATAGTATCATGTCATCTGCAAACAGTGACAGCTTTACTTCTTATTATCCAATTTAGATTCCTTTTATTTCTTTTTCTTCTCTGATTGCTGTGGCTAAAACTTCCAAAACTATGTTGAATAAGAGTGGTGAGAGTGGGCAACCTTGTCTTGTTCCTGATATTAGTGGAAATGGTTTCAGTTTTTCACCATTGAGGACAGTGTTGGCTGTGGGTTTGTCATATATGTAGCCTTTATTATGTTGAGGAAAGTTCCCTCTATGCCTACTTGCTGGAGAGTTTTTATCATAAATGGGTGTTGAATTTTGTCAAAAGCTTTCTCTGCATCTATTGAGATGATCATATGGTTTTTCTCCTTCAATTTGTTAATATGGTGTATAACATTGATTGATTTGCATATATTGAAGAATCCTTGCATTCCTGGAATAAACCCCACTTGATCATGGTGTATGAGCCTTTTAATGTGCTGTTGGATTCTGTTTGCTAGTATTTTGTTGAGGATTTTTGCATCAATGTTCGTAAGTGATATTGGCCTGTAGTTTTCTTTCTTTGTGACATCCTTGTCTGGTTTTGCCATCAAGGTGATGGTGGCCTCGTAGAATGAGTTTGGGAGTGTTCCTCCCTCTGCTATATTTTGGAAGAGTTGAAGAAGATAGGTGTTAGCTCTTCGCTAAATGTTTGATAGAATTTGCCTGTGAAGCCACCTGGTCCTGGGCTTTTGTTTGTTGGAAGATTTTTAATCACAGTGTCAATTTCAGTGCTTGTGATTGGTCTATTCATATTTTCTATTTCTTCCTGATTCAGTCTTGGCAGGTTGTGCATTTCTAAGAATTTGTCCATTTTTTCCAGGTTGTCCATTTTATTGGCATAGAGTTGCTTGTAGTAACCTCTCATGATCCTTTGTATTTCTGCAGTGTCAGTTGTTACTTCTCCTTTTTCATTTCTAATTCTATTGATTTGAGTCTTCTCCCTTTTTTTCTTGGTGAGTCTGGCTAATGGTTTATCAATTTTGTTTATCTTCTCAAAGAACCAGCTTTTAGTTTTATTGATCTTTGCTATCATTTCCTTCATTTCTTTTTCATTTATTTTTGATCGGATTTTGATGATTTCTTTCCTTCTGCTAACTTTGGGGGGTTTTTGTTCTTCTTTCTCTAATTGCTTTAGGTGCAGGGTCAGGTTGTTTACTCGAGATGTTTCCTGTTTCTTAAGGTGGGATTGTATTGCTATAAACTTCCCTCTTAGAACTGCTTTTGCTGCATCCCATAGGTTTTGGGTCATCGTGTCTCCATTGTCATTTGTTTCTAGGTATTTTTTGATTTCCTCTTTGATTTCTTCAGTGATCACTTCGTTATTAAGTAGTGTATTGTTTAGCCTCCATGTGTTTGTATTTTTTTTTTTTTTTTTTTTGCAGTACACGGGCCTCTCACCGTTGCGGCCTCTCCCGTCGCGGAGCACAGGCTCCGGACGCGCAGGCCCAGCGGCCATGGCTCACGGGCCCAGCCACTCCGCGGCACGTGGGATCCTCCCGGACCGGGGCACGAACCCGCGTCCCCTGCATCGGCAGGCGGACTCTCAGCCACTGCGCCACCAGGGAAGCCCCCATGTGTTTGTATTTTTTACAGATCTTTTCCTGTAATTGATATCTAGTCTCATAGCATTGTGGTCGGAAAAGATACTTGATACAATTTCAATTTTCTTAAATTTACCAAGGCTTGATTTGTGACCCAAGATATGATCTATCCTGGAGAATGTTCCATGAGCACTTGAGAAAAATGTGTATTCTGTTGTTTTGGGGTGGAATGTCCTATAAATATCAATTAGGTCCATCTTGTTTAATGTATCATTTAAAGCTTGTGTTTCCTTATTTATTTTCACTTTGGATGATCTGTCCATTGGTGAAAGTGGGGTGTTAAAGTCCCCTACTAGGATTGTGTTACTGTCGATTTCTCCTTTTATGGCTGTTAGTATTTGCCTTATGTATTGAGGTGCTCCTATGTTTGGTGCATAAATATTTACAATTGTTATATCTTCTTCTTGGATTGATCCCTTGATCATTATGTAGTGTCCTTCTTTGTGTCTTGTAACAGTCTTTATTTTAAAGTCTATTTTGTCTGATATGAGAATTGCTACTCCAGCTTTCTTTTGGTTTCCATTTGCATGGAATATCTTTTTCCATCCCCTTACTTTCAGTCTGTATGTGTCTCTAGGACTGAAGTGGGTCTCCTGTAGACAGCATATATATGGGTCTTGTTTTGGGATCCATTCAGCCAATCTGTGTCTTTTGGTGGGAGCATTTAGTCCATTTACATTTAAGGTAATTATCGATATGTATGTTCCGATTCCCATTTTCTTAATTGTTTTGGGTTCGTCATTGTAGGTCTTTTCCTTCTGTTGTGTTTCTTGCCTAGAGAAGTTCCTTAAGCATTTGTTGTAAAGCTGGTTTGGTGGTGCTGAATTCTGTTAGCTTTTGCTTGTCTGTGAAGGTTTTAATTTCTCCATCAAATCTGAATGAGATCCTTGCTGGGTAGAGTAATCTCGGTTGTAGGTTGTTCTCCTTCATCACTTTAAATATGTCCTGTCACTCCCTTCTGGCTTGCAAAGTTTCTGCTGAAAGATCAGCTGTTAACCTTATGGGGATTCCCTTGTGTGTTATTTGTTGTTTTTCCCTTGCTGCTTTTAATATGTTTTCTTTGTATTTAACTTTTGACAGTTTGATTAATATGTGTCTTGGCGTATTTCTCCTTGGATTTATTCTGTATGGGACTCTCTGTGCCTCCTGGACTTGATTAACTATTTCCTTTCCCATATTAGGGAAGTTTTCAACTATAATCTCTTCAAATATTTTCTCAGTCCCTTTCTTTTTCTCTTCTTCTTCTGGAACCCCTATAATTCGAATGTTGGTGCGTTTAATGTTGTCCCAGAGGTCTCTGAGACTGTCCTCTCTTCTTTTCATTCTTTTTTCTTTATTCTGCTCTGCAATAGTTATTTCCACTATTTTATCTTGCACCTCACTTATCCGTTCTTCTGCCTCAGTTATTCTGCTATTGATCCCATCTAGAGTATTTTTAATTTCATTTATTGTGTTGTTCATCGTTGCTTGTTTCATCTTTAGTTCTTCTAGGTTCTTGTTAAATGTTTCTTGCATTTTTTCTATTCTATTTCCAAGATTTTGGATCATCTTTACTATCCTTATTCTGAATTCTTTTTCAGGTAGACTGCCTATTTCCTCTTCATTTGCTTGGTCTGGTGGGTTTTTATCTTGCTCCTTCATCTGCTGTGTGTTTTTCTGTCTTCTCATTTTGCTTATCTTACTGTGTTTGGGGTCTCCTTTTTGCAGGCTGCAGGTTTGTAGTTCCCATTGTTTTTGCTGTCTGTCCCCAGTGGCTAAGGTTTGTTCAGTGGGTTGTGTAGGCTTTCTGGTGGAGGCGACTAGTGCCTGTGTTCTGGTGGATGAGGCTGGATCTTGTCTTTCTGGTGGGCAGGTCCACGTCTGGTGGTGTGTTTTGGGGTGTCTGTGGACTTTTTATGATTTGAGGCAGCCTCTCTGCTAATGGGTGGCATTGTGTTCCTGTCTTGCTAGTTGTTTGGCATAGGGTGTCCAGCACTGTAGCTTGCTGGTCGTTAAGTGAAGCTGGGTGCTGGTGTTGAGATGGAGATCTCTGGAAGATTTTCGCCATTTGATATTATGTGGAGCTGGGAGGTCTCTTGTGGACCAGTGTCCTGAAATTGGCTCTCCCACCTCCGAGGCACAGCACTGACTCCTGGCTGCAGCACCAAGAGCCTTTCATCCACATGACTTTTGTCTTGGTTCTTCCAAACAATGCTTTTGTTCAGTGCTTGAAGACTCCAAGAAGGCTCTAAACCAGGGAGAGTTGGTGGCTCCTTCTTTACAGAGAACTCGCATGCCCTCAGAGAACGCTGCCCACAGAAATTTATATCTAAGAAATCAGAATTGGAAGGAATCTAATAAGCTCTCTATATAGCCTCCTTCTCAATGAAGAGTTCATTTTATATCATCCTTGACACTGGCTCATCTCTGCTTTACCTCCTTTATTAAAAGGAGTCTACTGCCGCTGGACAGCTCTGTGCAAGACAGTCTAGTCTGGCTCTGCTGAGGACCATGGATCTGGGTTCAGATTCTGGCTCTGTCACAGGCTATTTTCTTAAACCTTTTTAAGCCTCAGTGTTTTGGTGCATAAATAAATGTAGATACATCCTCACTGGATTGTTGTAGCAGTTATATGAGATTATATAGCAAAACTCAGTGTGCTCTCAAGAAATGTTAGTGATTCTTTACAAAGGCAATGAGACAGAGGCTCAGTACTAAGCCAAAGTCAGCTTGTTAGAATGCCTACTTCCTTGTTCTAGTTTGCTTCTGATGCCACACAGAATCGGTTTAACTTTTCTTCCACGAGCCAGACTTCCAAATTGATGAAGAGCTGTCACGTGTATTCTTCAATTTCCCGTGTGTAGGTTGAACATATCTGGGTCTTTCATGCATTCCTCATGGGACATGGTTTTTAGAACCCTTACTCGCTTGTTAACTCACCTCTGGAAATTCTCCAGTTTAATCAATATCTTTCCAGTGGGATGCCTGAAATATGATTCATTACTCAAAATGCATCATATAAAAATTTCCAGTGGGGGTAAAACAAGGGATATGTCCTAGTATCTCTCTTATTTTAACATTCTTAATTATTCGATGGCATTTTTAGATGAGCTGCGCTTGTTCTCTTGCTCACTAGGGAAATAAGCATATGTAATACACATTATTTCTGTCTTTACAAATGGGGTGGTAGAAGAGCACAGGGGGCACGGCAGTGGCTGTGGAGACAGGATGCCTGTGTCAGAGCCCAGCTCTGCCGCGTCCCAGCTGAGTGACTGTGCACACGCTAAGCTTTTGCTGAACCTCCATTTTCTCATCAGTGGAAAAAAAAAAAAAAAAAAAGAGGAAATAGTAGCATCTACCTCACAGGGCTATTGTGAGAACTACATGACTTTATGCACACAAGTAACTAGAATGTGGCTGTACAGAGTTAGGTATTCAGTAAGTGCTAGTTATCATTATGCTTATTGGGAATCACCCTGATATTTTATCACTCCTGCAAAGAAAGTCTGCAGAACAGTTATTCTACAGCCAAAGTCACTACGTTTGTTAGAAAAACCCTTGTTTCTAACTCTAACTTCATAGCTTATGGATGATAGCTGAAGCACATCAGCTCGCTTACCAGTCAACCTGGGTCAGTGTTTGTAACCGCTCAGCCCTGGAGGTCATATCAGGAGGGTGTGCAGCTCAAAGTTACATGTACTACTAACACTGACTTCTTTTTTTTAATGGCTGTGTGGGTGTTTGGTTGCACCTGATGTAAAAGTTTTCCAGGCTAAAATGACTGTAAGGCCATGGAACAAACCTAGGTTACTTGCTGGGGAGGATCGCAGCCCAGGTGCATGGGCTCTTTTGCACCCCCTGTGTGTGCAGGTGTGGTGGCCTTCTCACAGCTCAGTTCCCACCCATGTGTGAAGTTCACATGAAGGGTGACACACGTCTCTGCATAGGGTTCATTTCATGGGTATCAGAAGAGACCAACTATCTGGGCAGTTTTATGGCATATAATTGAGGACCCTGACCCTCAAGGCCTTTTAAAAACTCAGCTGAGAAAAAAAATTACAGAGGATTCCTGAAGGATATGCAGTTCATTCATTACTAGATACTCTAAACAGTGCTTTCAAAACTATCTGTGGTGAAGGGTCATTTGTTTTTTCATTAAAAAAATTTTCCAATCTCCTATGGACCAATATTGTATAAAATACAATGAAATTGTCACAGCACTGTCTTGGTATACTAGTTTCTCAATGTATCTGGGATGACACTGAGTAGCCCTGCTTGAACTCTCCCCTTGGAATAAACCATCAGGGAGCCGTAGACTGGGACGGCATCCATCGGCCACCCTGGGACAATGCTTTTTCTGAATTGCACTTTGGTGAACTATCACTGGCCTCTATCGAAGAATCTTATTTTAGAGAGAAAACATTATCAAATTCTCTGCTGTATTATTTTAAGGATATTTCTCAGGATGATATAAATATTTTGTTCTTTATTCTTTTTTTTTTTTTTTTTTTTTTTTTTTGCGGTACGTGGGCCTCTCACCGCCGCGGCCTCTCCCGCCGCGGAGCACATGCCCCGGACGCGCAGGCTCAGCAGCCATGGCTCACGGGCCCAGCCGCTCCGCGGCATGTGGGATCCTCCCGGACCGGGGCACGAACCCGTGTCCCCTGCATCTGCAGGCGGACTCTCAATCACTGCGCCACCAGGGAAGCCCTGTTCTTTATTCTTTAACTTAATTTTTTAACATCTTTATTAGAGTATAATTGCTTTGCAATGGTGTGTCAGTTTCTGCTGTATAACAGAGGGAATCAGCTATACGTATACATATATCCCCATATCCACTCCCTCTTGCATCTCCCTCCCACCCTCCCTATCCCACCCCTCTAGGTGGTCACAAAGCACTGAGCTGATCTCCCTGTGCTATGTGGCTGCTTCCCACTAGCTATCTATTTTACATTTGGTAGTGTATGTCCATGCCACTCTCTCACTTCGTCTCAGTTTACCCTTCCCCCTCCCTGTGTCCTCAAGTCCGTTCTCTACATCTGCGTCTAATTCCTGTACTGCCCCTAGGTTCTTCAGAACCTTTTTTTAAAAATTCCATATATATGTGTTAGCATATGGTATCTGTTTTTCTCTTTCTGATTTACTTCACTCTGTATGACAGACTCTAGGTCCATCCACCTCACTACAAATAACTCAGTTTCATTTCTTTTTGTGGCTGAGTAATATTCCATTGTATATACGTGCCACATCTTCTTCATCCATTCATCTGTCAATGGACACTTAGGTTGCTTCCATGTCCTGGCTATTTTAAATAGTGCTGCAATGAACATTGTGGTACATGACTCTTTTTGAATTATGGTTTTCTCAGGGTATATGCCCAGTAGTGGGATTGCTGGGTCGTATGGTAGTTCTATTTTTAGTTTTTTAAGGAACCTCCATAATGTTCTGCATAGTGGCTGTATCAATTCACATTCCCACCAACAGTGCAAGAGGGTTCCTTTTCTCCACACCCTCTCCAGCATTTATTGTTTGTAGATGTTTTGATGATGGCCATTCTGACTGGTGTGAGGTGATATACCTCATTGTAGTTTTGATTTGCATTTCTCTAATGATTAATGATGTTGAGCATCTTTTCATGTGTTTGTTGGCAATCTGTATATCTTCTTCAGAGAAATGTCTATTTAGGTCTTCTGCCCATTTTTGGATTGGGTTGTTTGTTTTTTTGATATTGAGTTGCATGAGCTGCTTGTAAATTCTGGAGGTTAATCCTTTGCCAGTTGGTTCATTTGCAAATATTTTCTCCCATTCTGAGGGTTGTCTGTTTGTCTTCTTTATGGTTTCCTTTCGTGTGCAAAAGCTTTTAAGTTTCATTAGGTCCCATTTGTTTATTTTTGTTTTTATTTCCATTTCTCTAGGAGGTGGGTCAAAAAGGATCTTGCTGTGATTTATGTCATAGAGTGTTCTGCCTGTGTTTTCCTCTAAGAGTTTTATAGTGTCTGGCCTTACATTTAGGTCTTTAATCCATTTTGAGTTTATTTTTGTGTGTGGTGTTACGAAGTTTTCTAATTTCATTCTTTTACATGTAGCTGTCCAGTTTTCCCAGCACCACTCATTTTTTTTTATTTTTTATTTTTATTTTTTTTATTAGTTTCTGCTTTATAACAAAGTGAATCAGTCGATGTGGGACCAGCACCACTTATTGAAGAGGCTCAATTCTCCATTGTATATTCTTGCTCCTTTATCAAAGATAAGGTGACCATACGTGCGTGGGTTTTTCTCTGGGCTTTCTATCCTGTTCCATTGATCTATATTTCTGTTTTTGTGCCAGTACCATACTGTCTTGATTACTGTAGCTTTGTACTACAGTCTGAAGTCCGGGAGCCTGATTCCTCCAGCTCTGTTTTTCTTTCTCAAGATTGCTTTGACTATTCGGGGTCTTTTGTGTTTCCATACAAATTGTGCAATTTTTTTGTTCTAGTTCTGTGAATAATGCCATTGGTAGTTTGACAGGGATTGCATTGAACCTGTAGATTGCTTTGGGTAGTATAGTCATTTTCACAATGTTGATTCTTCCAATCAAAGAACATAGTATATCTCTCCATCTGTTTGTATCATCTTTAATTTCTTTCATCAGTGTCTTACAGTTTTCTGCATACAGGTCTTTTGTCTCCTTAGGTAGGTTTATTCCTAGGTATTTTATTCTTTTTGTTGCAGTGGTAAATGGGAGTGTTTCCTTAATTTCTCTTTCAGATTTTTCATCATTAGTGTGTATATAGGAATGCCAGAGATTTCTGTGCATTAATTTTGTATCCTGCTACTTTACGAAATTCATTGATTAGCTCTAGTAGTCTTCTGGTAGCATCTTTAGGATTCTCTAGTACAGTATCATGTCATCTGCAAACAGTGAGTTTTACTTCTTCTTATCCGATTTGAATTCCTTTTATTTCTTTTTCTTCTCTGACTGCTGTGGCTAAAACTTCCAAAACTATGTTGAATAAGAGTGGTGAGAGTGGGCAACCTTGTCTTATTCCTGGTATTAGTGGAAATGGTTTCAGTTTTTCACCATTGAGAATGATGTTGGCTATGGGTTTGTCATATATGGCCTTTATTATGCTGAGGTAATTTCCCTCTATGCCTACTTGCTGGAGAGTTTTTATCATAAATGGGTGTTGAATTTTGTCAAAAGCTTTTTCTGCATCTATTATCATACGGTTTTTATCCTTCAGTTTGTTAACATGGTGTATCACATTGATTGATTTGCATATATTGAAGAATCCTTGCATTCCTGGGATCATGGTGTATGATCATGGTGTATGATCCTTTTAATGTGCTGTTGGATTCTCTTTGCTAGTATTTTTTTTGTGTGTGTGTGCTATGTGGGCCTCTCACTGTTGTGGCCTCTCCTGTGGCGGAGCACAGATTCCGGATGCGCAGGCTAGTGGCCATGGCTCACGGGCCCAGCTGCTCCGCAGCATGTGGGATCTTCCCGGACTGGGGCACGAACCTGTGTCCCCTGCATAGGCAGGCGGACTCTCAACCACTGCGCCACCAGGGAAGCCCTGTTTGCTAGTATTTTGTTGTGGATTTTTGCATCTATGTTCATCAGTGATACTGGCCTGTAGTTTTCTTTCTTTGTGACATCCTTGTCTGGTTTTGCCATCAAGGTGATGGTGGCCTCGTAGAATGAGTTTGGGAGTGTTCCTCCCTCTGCTATATTTTGGAAGAGTTGAAGAAGATAGGTGTTAGCTCTTCGCTAAATGTTTGATAGAATTTGCCTGTGAAGCCACCTGGTCCTGGGCTTTTGTTTGTTGGAAGATTTTTAATCACAGTCTCAATTTCAGTGCTTGTGATTGGTCTGTTTATGTTTTCTATTTCTTCCTGGTTCAGTCTCGGAAAGTTGTGCTTTTCTAAGAATTTGTCCATTTCTCCAAGTTGTCCATTTTATTGGCATAGAGTTGCTTGTAGTAATCTCTCATGATCCTTTGCATAGCAGCAGTGTCAGTTGTTACTTCTCCTTTTTCTTTCCTAATTCTATTGATTTGAGTTTTCTCCTTTTTTTCTTGATGAGTCTGGCTAATGGTTTATCAATTTTGTGTATCTTCTCAAAGAACCAGCTTTTAGTTTTATTGATCTTTGCTATTGTTTCATTCATCTCTTTTTCATTTATTTGTGATCTTTATGATATCTTTCCTTCTGGTAACTTTGGGCTATTTTTGTTCTTTCTCTAAATTGCTTTAAGTGTAAGGTTAGGTTGTTTATTTGAGATGTTTCTTGTTTCTTGAGGTAGGATTGTGCTGCGATTAACTTCCCTCTTAGAATTGCTTTTGCTGCATCCCACAGGTTTTGGGTAATTGTGTTTTCACTGTCATCTGTTTCTAGGTATGTTTTTATTTCCTTTTTGATTTCTTCCGTGATGTCTTGGTTATTCGGTAGCATATTGTTTAGCTTCCATGTGTTTGTATTTTTTAGTTTTTTTTTTTCCTGTAATTGATACCTAGTCTCATAGTGTTGTGGTCAGAAAAGATACTTGATACAGTTTCAATTTTCTTAAATTTACCAAGGCTTGATTTGTGACCTAAGACATGATCTATCCTGGAGAATGTTCCATGAGCACTTGAGAAGAAAGTGTATTCTGTTGTTTTTGGGTGGAATGTCCTATAAATATCAATTAAGTCCATCTTGTTTAATGTATCATTTAAAGCTTGTGTTTCCTTATTTATTTTCACTTTGGATGATCTGTCCATTGGTGAAAGTGGGGTGTTAAAGTCCCCTACTATGATTGTGTTACTGTCGATTTCCCCTTTTATGGCTGTTAGTATTTGCCTTATGTATTGAGGTGCTCCTATGTTGGGTGCCTAAATATTTACAATTGTTATATCTTCCTCTTGGATTGATCCCTTGATCATTATATAGTGTCCTTCTTTGTCTCTTGTAATAGTCTTTATTTTAAAGTCTATTTTGTCTGATAGGAGAACTGCTACTCCAGCTTTCTTTTATTTCCATTTGCATGGAATATCTTTTTCCATCCCCTCACTTTCAGTCTGTATGTGTCCCTAGGTCTGAAGTGCATCTCTTGTAGACAGCATATGTTTCTGTATCCATTCAGCCAGTCTATGTCTTTTGGTTGGAGCACTTAATACATTTACATTTAAGGTAATTATGGATATGTTATGTTCCAATTACCATTTTCTTAATTGTGTTGGGTTTGTTATTGTAGGTCTTTTCCTTCTCTTGTGTTTCCTGCCTAGAGAAGTTCCTTTGGCATTTGTTGTAAAGCTGGTTTGGTGGTGGTGAATTCTGTTAGCTTTTGCTTGTCTGTTAAGGTTTTAATTTCTCCGTCGAATCTGAATGAGATCCTTGCTGGGTAGAGTAATCTTGGTTGTAGGTTTTTTCCCTTTCATCACTTTAAATATGTCCTGCCACTCCCTTCTGGCCTGCAGAGTTTCTGCTGAAAGATCAGCTGTTAACCTTATGGGGATTCCCTTGTATGTTATTTGTTGCTTTTCCCTTGCTGCTTTTCATTCTTTGTATTTAATTTTTGATAGTTTGATTAACATGTGCCTTGGTGTGTTTCTCTTTGGACTTACCCTGTATGGGACCCTCTGTGCTTCCTGGAGTTGATTATTTCCTTTCCCATATTAGGGAAGTTTTCAACTATAATCCTTTCAAATATTTTCTCAGTCCCTTTCTTATTCTCCTCTTCTTCTGGGACCCCTGTAATTCGAATGTTGGTGCGTTTAATGTTGTCCCAGAGGTCTCTGAGACTGTCCTCCATTCTTTTCATTCTTTTTTTAAATTCTGCTCTGCAGTAGTTATTTCCACTATTTTATCTTCCAGGTCACTTATCCGTTCTTCTGCCTCAGTTATTCTGGTATTGATTCCTTCTAGAGGATTTTTAATTTCATTTATTGTGTTCATCATTGTCTGTTTGCTCTTTAGTTCTTCTAGATCCTTGTTAAATGTTTCTTGTATTCCCTCCATTCTATTTCCAAGATTTTGGATCATCTTTACTATCATCACTCTGAATTCTTTTTCAGACTGCCCTTTTCCTCTTCATTTGTTTGGTCTGGTGGGTTTTTACCTTCTTCATCTGCTGTGTATTTCTCTGTCTTCTCATTGCCTAAGTTCCTGCATTTGGGGTCTCCTTTTCACAGGCTGCAGGTTCTGTTTTTGGTGTCTGCTCCCAGTGGCTAAGGTTGGTTCAGTGGGTTGTGTAGGCTTCCTGGTGGAGGAGACTGGTGCCTGTGTTCTGGTGGATGAGGCTGGATCTTGTATTTCTGGTCGACAGGACCGTTGGGGTGTCTGTGACCTTACCATTTTAGGCAGCCTCCTTGCTAATGGGTGGGGTTGTGTTCCTGTCTTGCTAGTTGTTTGGCATGGGGTGTCCAGCACTGGAGCTTGCTGGTCGTTGAGTTTAGCTGGGTCTTAGCATTGAGACGGAGATCTCTGGGAGAGCTCTCGCCAATTGATATTATGTGGGGCTGGGACGTGTCCGGTGGTCCAATGTCCTGAACTTGGCTCTCCCACCTCAGAGACTCAGGCCTGACACCTGGCTGGAGCACCAAGACCCTGTCAGCCACACGGCCTTTTGGGAAGTCTGTGGCCTTCTGCCAGTGTTCTGTAGGAGTTGTTCCATATGTAAGGGTTGTGCTTTTTACAGTCACTCTGGGTCTTGGTTACTAACTGTAGTTTTCTTACTTCCTAAACCTTAGGGTCTAATTTGTGGTCACTTCTAGCATGTGCAAAGGATTTTATATATTCCCTTTTTTCTCACGTTTACTTCATGCCTGTCTTACTTTCTTAACTTTATTTTTCTTAAATGTTTTTAAAAATTTTGCTGTATTAAAGGTGTACAAGCCTCATAATAAATAATTTTAATAATAGGAGACATAAATACATAATGAATGGAGCGCAAAGCACAGTGGGAGTTTTGGTTCTATGATGTGGCCTAAATTTGCCTTATCTTTTAAAGCAGCAGCTTACTGTTAGCTTATACAAAGCTCTTCACCATCGAAACTCAAGTTTTTCTGTAGGCATTACAGATAGTAGCTCCCTACTTGATTGAGGTTGAGTTTTGAGTATCAATGTGGGATTCTGTGATTATTAACTTCTTGTTTCTAGACTTATATTTTAATGTTTGGTGTGATCTGTGCATCCCAACTGCGTATCATCTATAGATCTGATAAGTCCTTCTTATATGACTGCAAATAGGACCATATGACATTCATTTTGTATGTGAATCTTACTTTAAGCTTTATTACCCCAATTTTAATATTTAAATAACCCCCTTGAATTAGCTATATCTCTATCAACAACTTCAAATCATTTCTGATAAGACAGGAGGTTATTAAAAATATATTATTGATGTAACACCTATTTTTCTTAAACTGTTTCAAAAATAAGTTTGCAAGAGGAAGGGACACTTCTGAACTCATTCTACAAGGCCAGCATCAGCCTGATACCAAAACCAGACAAAGACACTTTGTAAAAATTTACAAACAAACTCATAGAAAAAGAGATCAGATCTGTGATTACCAGAGGCGGGGTGGGGGGAGGGGGAATTGGATGAAGGTGGTCAAAAGGCGCAAACTTCCAGTTATAAGATAAATAAGTACCAGGAATGCAATGTATAACATGGTAAGTATAATTAACACTGCTGCATATTATATAGGAAAGTTGAGAGTAAATCCTAAGAGATCTCATCACAAGGAAAATATTTTTTCTATAATTTTGCATCTGTATGAGATGGATGTTCACTAAACTTATTGTGATAATCATTTCATGATGTATGTAAGTCAGATCACGCTGTACACCCTAAACTTTTACAGTGCTGTATGTCAATTATATCTCAATAAAGCTGGAAGAAAAACGGACAGTGGTGTAAGAGGAAAAAAGATCCATTTAATATATATATTAATATATGTTAATATTAATATATATGTATAAAATTGATGAAAACTGTTCAGTGGCACAGGAGCTGAGAAACAGGATCCTGTTGCAGGCTCTAAAAGATAATCTTTACTTTCCAGACACATTATAATGTGTAAAAATTTAAAAACGTATTTGCATGAATCTTGGTTTGAGCATTTTTAAGTGGTAACTTTAACATTATTTAGCGCTCAACAACCAATTCAGCACAACGTCTAGAAATGCAGTGCCATACAGATATCACCAACCAGCCCTCGTAAAGCCACCCAACTCTTTTTGCAGGGTATTTGTAAAATCTTCACAAAATAAGCATGTGCAGACACATAATTTCCCACTCATTACTTAAGTAACATATCAGAATGAATCAGGAGACGAACAGAGTTCATAATGCAAATGTGGGGTACTTTCTAGGTTTTGATAGCTTTTGTGGAAACAAGTTTCTAAACAGACATACCATTTTTACCATATAGTAATGTTCATTTTGTACGTAAAGCTGCAGACAGTGACTAGTGTAGAAGAGAAGGGTGAGCTGAGGGCAGAGCACATTTCCCTCCTGTAGGTCCCCCTTCACGCCTCAGTCCGTGCCCCGCTGTGCTGCTCTCTCCCGCTGACTCCACAGCACCCATGCCACCTCCTGCCTCGAGTTCCATTTCTACTTCTCTCATGTAAAGAAGAGTGTCTTCATCTCCTCCTTTGCTTGTGCACACGGTACCCCTATACCTTTTATCATTCCCTTGTTAACTGTGCAGGGGAGGTGATGAAATTAACATTCACCAGAAAGCTGAAGTGTTTTCGGGTTGTATGTCTGGTTAACGCATGCTATGTTCTGATGAGGAAATTTGGAGTATGTCCTATTGACTTGCCATATACTTTAGTCAAAGATTAAGATTCCAGTAAAATACCATTTACAAGCAGAAGATTTCTCCAGATGAGTCTTTATCCTAAAAGAAAAGCAGCGTTTCTAATCATGTGTGTAATTTATTACCATCATTGCTATGATATTCACCATAGACAAAGAAAACAAATATTTACCACTGTGGATTCTTAAGTGCTCTTTTAGATGGTGTTTGTATTTGAAAGCTTTTCCACATTCAGTGCACTTGAATTTACGATTACCCCCAGACTGCGTCACATGTCTCTGTAAGAAAGAATTGGTGTTTTATTTATAAAGCAAAAAGGCTTTAGACATAAAGAACATCCAGTCTACTAAAAGTAATGTTTTGGTGATTCTTTTGTTTCTTAAAGGCCTCAAATTTTAAGTCACAGAAATCTAACACTTGGAATATTACCAAAAAGGAGGTTGATCATGGCAGCAGAATTTTGACATAAAGGAAAAGGAAAATCTCCACTTCCTAAAGGATCAGAATCACTTTATGAAATACTACACACTTTGCGAGGAACCAGAGACCGTCTCCCCTCAGTCTCATTCACAGATAAAGGAACTGCAGTCGAGAACATCCCGTCATCTGTCTCTAGCATAGTTACTACACAGAAGCACAAGGTCTCCTGAACAGAAGAAAAGGCTGGGCTTTTTCAGCACTTTAGCCTGTCTCTAGTAAATTTGGTATTTCCAAAATGTACCTTAATCTGATGATTTAAAAAGTACAAGTTTGGTATTTCCAAAATGTACCTTAATCTGATGATTTAAAAAGTACTTCCATTTTTTTCAGCCATATATGGATTGTTATAATAGCTTTCTGCCTGGCTTATCAAATCTCCACTTCTATATACTTCGAATATATTCTGTACCCTTTATTAATCTTACAGAAGCACTGCTGGAATTGAATTATTCAACCAGTCCTGCTCATAGATTTCTAGAGGATTCCTCTCCACCCCTGAACCCAGATTCTAATACTACAGACGCCAGGTTCATAGCCCCTGAGTCTCCAGGCTTCTTCTTCACCAGTCCCCTCCCAGGAGCCTATGCCCTAGTCGTCCAGTGAGTCCCAATCTTCTGCACATGTACTGCTCTTCATCTCCTTGCTCTGATTTATACTGTCCCTTACTTCTTGGCTATGTTTCCCCTGAATTATGACAGTTAAGATTCTATCCGTCTGTCAAAGGCTCAAGGTCAGTGTGCTCTCCCTCACTGGACTCTCCCTCCCTCTGTCCTTCGTACAGGAAGGACAGAGAATGAGCACATACCACGTGTCAGGCTCTACTTCACCCAAAGCCCTGGCTTTGAAACCGGACATACGGTGACAACTCCCAGATTTCTCTCGCTCGAAGTCTCCCCGCCCCTCAATGCCAGACCCTCACAGCCGGCTGCTCCCTCCATGGTCCCCGCTGGGAACAGGCCTGCGGCGACCCCTGCATTCCTCTCCTGGAAGAGTCGGCTCCTCCTCTCATGTGTCTCTTACCTTTGTGAATAACCCCCTCATTGACTTGATCATCACTTAAGCCCTGAACTTCGGAAGAATCCCAGATCCCTCTCTTTCCCTTAGACCCTTGTTCAATCCCCCAGCAACGATCCTGCACCCACGGTCCCTAACGATGTCGTGTCTGCCACACCGACCACCTCTGGCCTAGATCACAGCCACAGCCTCTAAGTGGCCTCCCTGCTTCCTTCTTGTCCCTCTCAGTCTACTTTCCACCCAGGAGCCTGTGCTGCCTTAGAAATATAAAGACAAAATGCAGTATCTTTCAGTGGCTTCCCTATCACACTTATTCTCAGAAAGGTTTCCCTACCCTGTAAAAAAAAAATAAAAATAGCAGCTTCCACCACTTTCTATCCTCTTACTCTTGCCTTATTTCTTCTTCATTCTACCTGCTTTTATATCTTACATTTCTGTCACCTACTAATACACGCCTTCTACTGTCAGGGACTTTGCTCATCTTTTTCACTATTGTGCCTTTAACACCTACAACAGGGCTGATACAGAATCGAAATTCAGACACTTGGAAATGCGTATCTTTAGGTCATGGCATGATTTTCAAAGGCCAGCAAGGCAGATGGTCTGCCCTTTGGTTTCCTGCCTCCTAACCTAACTTATTCCCAATTCTGTTTCCCTCACATTATTACATTTATCACAGCTCCTTTCTGACGTTGGTCTGACTACATACTTCACATATAAAACCAGCTACCTTTGCACCCATCAGACAAATCCTCACAGCACCCATCAATCCTCACAGAAAGTGGCCTTCACGCTCATCAGAGATCTTACAATTTTATAGCAGCATCTCCTGCTTTCCCCACCAGTTCCATCTGTCCTCCAAAGGTCCCCTCCTTTGACAAGGGCCCTCAGGGTAGAGGATGTGGGGCAGCAGAGGCAGGACAGGGCTGCTCCCCAAACGTCACCTGGCAGGCCCTTTCCCCAGGGCTTGTCTATAGCATGGTCATGTCGGGACACCAGTGTGGCAAGAGCACACGTCTGTATTGTCCCTGACAAGACTCATGCGGGGCACATGCGAACAGATAGGCTTTGTCTTCCGTGTGTCAGTTTTCTCCCCTCCTGGCGCTTGCTCCACCCCAAGTGCCCTGCGTGGACGGAACCACTAACCCACCTGAGGAGAAGCTTGGTTCTTGCTCCCTGCCTGCCACCCTCCCACACCCCTTATCTTAGTTCGTGAGTGCTGTCCCCAGAGCCCTGAGAAGACAGGCTGACCCTTCTCATCATTCTGTTGCAGTTTTCTGGTTTGGGGTAACTTGTCCTCTAGGGGATCTGTGACTTAGGCGCACACAGAGAAGACTCTCGTGCATCATGCACTCAGGTAGACAGATATTCACATCCTTGGATATAAGAAACTGGACATAGCCTCAACATACCCTGTGCAGCTGAATATTTACTTGATTTTTAAATCTAGAATTAAGTAGCTAAATTTCATTACTTGCAGTTGATAGTTATCAGGATCTTATAAAAGGACAACTGGCAAAAGCTTCTTTGACTCTAATCTGTACTTAAGTACAGAGCCAACAATTTAAATGTAACTTACATTTATAGGATAGTCTTGGTTTATGCTTCTAGAAATTGAGGCAAAGTGAAACAGAAGTAGAATAAACCAAATGAAAATTGAATCTTCAGATTAAAAATGGTTTAGAGTCTAAACTTCAGACTTTTAGAGGCATGCAGTTTATGCAATCAGTTATTTTCCCTACACTGAACATTCCAGTAGTATGTATTTTGAAATCCTAAACATAAGAGAAATATTTGTTATGGTATAAGCAAAACAATTAAATTGAGATGAAAGGGACCTACCTGAAAAAGAAAAAAAACTTAGTTACCTCTAAAATAGTGTTCATTTGTGCTTTTAAAATCAGAAATGACCAGATAATCCAAATGAATAATCACTTTCCTTTTCATAAGGCTGTAGACCTGACACTGTCCAGTACATCCCCTAAATTTTTCAGTATATTAAAACCCTCGCCTTCTGTGGAGGGGTGAGTTCTCAGTGTGGAAAGTTCGTGAATGCAGTCATTCCACTTACTTGATCTCTTCCTGATTTATGGGAGGTCATGTGACGTTCGAGCTGGGTTCTGTATGCAAAGGTGTAACTGCACAGGGAGCAACTGAAGTTATCTTCATTCTTTTCATGGCGATATTTAATGTGTTCTTTCAGAGAGGTAAAGCGTTTATATCCTCTGTCACAATACGGGCAGGTGAGTAACTGGGAAAATGCATCTGGTGTTCCTGTAAAAGAAGGATCATATATTTTAAATTTAAAAACATTAAAAAATTATTGCCAGGACAGACCTTCAAGATGGCGGAGGAGTGAGACGTGGAGATCACCTTCCTCCCCAGAGATACATCAGAAATACATCTACACGTGGAACAACTCCTACAGAACACGTACTGAACGCTGGCAGAAGACCTCAGACCTCCCAAAAGGCAAGAAACTCCCCACGTTCCTGGGTAGGGCAAAGCGGAGAGATTCCCGCACAGAGGATCGGTGCCGAGCGGCACTCACCAGCCCGAGAGGCTTGTCTGCTCGGCCGCCGGGGCGGGCGGCGCTGGAAGCTGAGGCTTGGGCTTCGCTCAGAGCGCAGGGAGAGGACTGGGGCTGGCGGCGAGAACACAGCCTGAAGGGGGCTAATGTGCCACAGCTAGCCGGGAGGGAGTCCGGGAAAACTCTGCAGCTGCCGAAGAGGCAAGAGACTTTTCCTTCCCTCTTTGTTTCCTGATATTTGCGTGAGGAGAGGGGATTCAGAGCGCTGCTTAAAGGAGCCCCACAGACGGGCGCGAGTCGCGGCTGAAAGCGCGGACCCCGGAGACGGGCGTGGGACGCTGGGGCTGCTGCTGCCGCCACCAAGAGGCCTGTGTGCGAGCGCAGGTCACTCTCCACACCTCCCCTCCCGGGAGCCTGTGCTGCCCGCCACTGCCACGGTCCCGGGCTCCACAGACAACATCCCCGGGAAAACGCACGGGCGCGCCTCGTGCTGGCGCTATGTCACGCCGGCCTCCGCCGACGCACGCTCGCCCCGCCTCCGTGCCCCTCCCTCCCCCGCGGCCTGAGGGAGCCAGAGCCCCCGAATCAGCGGCTCCCTTAACCCCGTCCTGTCTGAGCGAAGAACAGACGTCCTCCAGCGACCTACACGCAGAGGCGGGGCCGAATCCAAAGCTGAGCCCCGGGAGCCGTGCGAACAAAGAAGAGAAAGGGGAATCTCTCCCAGCAGCCTCAGAAGCAGCGGATTAAAGCTCCGCAATCAACTTGATGTACCCTGCATCTGTGGAATACCTGAATAGACAACGAATCATCCCAAATTGAGGAGGTGGACTTTGGGAGCAACTGTAAACTTGGGTCTGCTTTTATGTTTATCTTAGTTTAGTATTTAGAGCTTATTATCACTGGTAGATTTTTTATTGATTTGTTTGCTCTCTTTTTTTCTTTTTATACATCTATATTTTCTCCTTTTTCTCTTTTTGTGAGTGTGTGTATGCTTCTTTGTGTGATTTTGTCTGTATAGCTTTGCTTTTACCATTTGTCCTATGGTTCTGTCTGTCTGGTATAGTTTTGAGCACTTGTTATAATTGGGGGATTTGTTTTTTGGTTTGGTTGCTCTCTTCTTTCTTTCCCCTTTTTAAAAATTACTTTTTAATTTTTTTATTTTTAATAATTAAAAAATTTTATTTTAATAACTTTCTTTTCTTTCTTTCTTTTTTCCTCCCTTTTCTTCTGAGCTGTGTGGCTGACAGGGTCTTGGTGCTCCAGCCGGGTGTCAGGCCTGAGCCTCTGTGGTGGGAGAGCTGAGTTCAGGACACTGGTCCACCAGAGACCTCCTGGCTCCACGTAATATCAAACAGCAAAAGCTCTCCCAGAGATGTCCATCTCAATGCTAAGACCCAGCTCCACTCAATGACCAGCAATCTCTAGTGCTGGACAGGCCATGCCAAACAACTAGCAAGACAGGAACACAACCCAACCCATTAGCAGAGAGGCTGCCTAAAATCATAATAAGGTGACAGACACCCCAAAACACACCACTGGACACGGTCCTGCCCAACAGAAAGACAAGATCCAGCCTCATCCACCAGAACACAGGCACCAGTCCCCTCCACCAGGAAGCCTACACAACCCACTGAACCAACCTTACCCACTGGGGTCAGACACCAAAAACAACGGGAACTACGAACCTGAAGCCTGCAAAAAGGAGACCCCCAAAACAGCAAGTTAAAGTGAGAAGACAGAGAAACACACAGCAGATGAAGGAGCAAGGTAAAAACCCACCAGACTGGGCTTCCCTGGTGGCGCAGTGTTTGAGACTCCACCTGCCAATGCAGGGGACATGGGTTCATGCCCTGGTTTGGGAAGATCCCACATGCTGCGGAGTGGCTAGGCCCATGAGCCATGGCTGCTGAGCCTGCGCGTCCAGAGCCTGTGCTCCGCAACGGGAGAGGCCACAGCAGTAAGAGGCCCGCGTACTGCAAAAAAAAAAAAAAACCCACCAGACCAAACAAGTGAAGACGAAATAGGCAGTCTACCTGAAAAAGAATTCAGAGTAGTGATAGTAAAGATGATCCAAAATCTTAGAAATAAAATGGAGTAAATACAAGAAACATTTAACAAGGACCTAGAAGAACTAAAGAGCAAACAGACAATGATGAACAACACAATAAATGAAATTAAAAACTCTCTAAAAGGAATCAATAGCAGAATAACTGAGGCAGAAGAACAGATAAGTGACCTGGAAGATAAAATAGTGGAAATAACTACCAAATAGTGGAAATAACTACCACAGAGCAGAATAAAGAAAAAAGAATGAAAAGAATTGAGGACATTCTCAGAGACCTCTGGGACAACATTAAACACACCAACATTCGAATTATAGGGGTCCCAGAAGAAGAAGAAGAGAAAAAGATATGTCCAAGAAAATACTTGAAAACCTCCCTAATATGGGAAAGGAAATAGTCAATCAAGTCCAGGAAGCACAGAGTCCCATACAGAAACACGCGAAGACACACATTAATTAAACTAGCAAAAGTTAACTACAAAGAAAATACATTAAAAGCAGCAAGGGAAAAACAACAAATAACATACAAGGGAATCCCCATAAGGTTAAAAGCTGATCTTTCAGAAGAAACTCTGCAAGTCAGAAGGGAGTGGCAGGACATATTTAAAGTGATGAAAGGGAAAAAGCTACAACCAAGATTACTCTACCCAGCAAGGACCTCATTCAGATTCGATGGAGAAATTAAAACCTCTACAGACAAGCAAAAGCTAAGAGAATTCACCACCAAGCTAGCTTTACAACAAATGCTAAAGGAACTTCTCTAGGCAGGAAACACAAGAGAAGGAAAAGACCTACAATAACAAACCCAAAACAATTACAAAAATGGTAATAGGAACATACATATCTATAACTAGCTTAAATGTAAATGGATTAAATGCTCCAACCAAAAGACATAGACTGCCTGAATGGATACAAAAACAAGACCCGTATATATGCTGTCTACAACAGACCCACTTCAGACCTAGGGACACATACAGACTGAAAGTGAAGAGATGGAAAAAGATATTCCATGCAAATGGAAATCAAAAGAAAGCTGGAGTAGCAATTCTCCTATCAGACAAAATAGACTTTAAAACAAAGACTATTAGAAGAGACAAAGAAGGACACTACATAATGATCAAGGGATCAATCCAAGAAGAAGATATAACAATTGTAAATATTTATGCACCCAACATAGGAGCACCTCAATACATAAGGCAAATGCTAACAACCATAAAGGGGAAATCAACAGTAACAGAATTGTAGTAGGGGACTTTAACACCCCACTTTCACCAATGGACAGATCATCCAAAATGAAAATAAATAAGGAAACACAAGCTTTAAATGATACATTAAACAAGATGGACTTAATTGATATTTATAGGACATTCCATCCAAAAACAATGGAATACACTTTCTTTAGTGCTCGTGGAACATTCTCCAGGATAGATCATATCTTGGGTCACAAATCAAGCCTTGGTAAGTTTAAGAAAACAAATTATATCAAGTATCTTTTCTGACCACAACGCTATGAGACTAGATATCAATTACAGGGAAAAAACATGGAGGCTAAACAATACACTACTAAGTAACCAAGAGATCACTAAAGAAATCAAAGAAGAAATAAAAAAAATACCTAGAAACAATGACAGTGAAAACACAATGACCCAATACCTATGGGATGCAGCAAAAAGCAGTTCTAAGAGGGAAGTTTAGAGCAATACAATCCTACAACCTGACCTTGCACCTAAAGCAATTAGAGAAAGAAGAACAAAAAAAGCCAAAGTTAGCAGAAGGAAAGAACTCATAAACATCAGATCAGATATAAATGAAAAAGAGATGAAGGAAACAGCAGCAAAGATCAATAAAATTAAAAGCTGGTTCTTTGAGAAGATAAACAAAATTGATACACCATTAGCCAGACTCATCAAGAAAAAAAAGGGAGAAGACTCAAATCAATAGAATTAGAAATGAAAAAGGAGAAGTAACAACTGACACTGCAGAAATACAAAAGATCATGAGAGATTACTACAAGCAACTCTATGCCAATAAAATGGACAACCTGGAAGAAATGGACAAATTCTTAGAAATGCACAACCTGCCAAGACTGAATCAGGAAGAAATAGAAAATATGAACAGACTGATCACAAGCACTGAAGTTGAGACTGTGATTAAAAATCTTCCAACAAACAAAAGCCCAGGACCAGATGGCTTTACAGGTGAATTCTGTCAAACATTTAGAGAAGAGCTGACCCCTATACTTGTTAAACTCTTCCGAGGGAGGAACATTCCCAGAACTCATTCTACGAGGCCACCCCCACCCTGATACTGAAACCAAAGATGTCACAAAGAAAGAAAACTACAGGCCAACACCACTGATGAACATAGGTGCAAAAATCCTCAACAAAATACTAGCAAACAGAATCCAACAGCACATTAAAAGGATCATACACCATGATCAGTTGGGGGTTTTCCCAGGAATGCAAGGATTCTTCAATATACGCAAATCAGTCAATGTGATACACCCTGTTAACAAATGGAAGGAGAAAAACCATATGATCATCTCAATAGATGCAGAAAAAGCTTTTGACAAAATTCAACACCCATTTCCCTCCAGAAAGTAGGCATAGAGAAAACTTACCTCAACATAATGAGGCCATATATGACAAACCCAAAGCCAGCATCCTTCTCAATGGTGAAAAACTGAAACCATTTCCTCTAAGATCAGGAACAAGACAGGGTTGTCCACTCACCATTATTATTCAATATAGTTTTGTTCTAGCCACAGCAATCAGAGAAGAAAAAGAAATAAAAGGAATCCAAATCAGAAAAGAAGTAAAGCTGTCACTGTTTGCAGATGACATGATACTATACATAGAGAATCCTAAAGATGCTCCCAGAAAACTACTAGAGCTAATCAATGAATCTGGTAAAGTAGCAGGATACAAAATTAATGCACAGAAGTCTCTTGCATTCCTTAACACTAATGATGAAAAATCTGAAAGAGAAATTAAGGAAACACTCCCATTTACCACTGCAATAAAAAGAATAAAATACCTAGGAATAAAAAAAAACCTGTATGCAGAAAACTATAAGACACTGATGAAATTAAAGATGATACCAACAGATGGAGAGATATACCATGTTCTTGGATTGGAAGAATGAACACTGAAAATGACTATACTACCCAAAGCAATCTCCAGATTCAATGCAATCCCTATCAAACTACCAGTGGCATTTTTCACAGAACTTATATGGAAACACAAAAGACCGCAAATATCCAAAGCAATCTTGAGAAAGAAAATGGAGCTGGAGGAATCAGGCTCCTGGACTTCAGACTTATACTACAAAGCTACAGTAATCAAGACAGTATGGTACTGGCACAAAAACAGAAATATAGATCAATGGAAAGAAAGAACAGAATATAGATCAGTGGAAAGAAAGAGCAGAGATAAACCCATGCACATATGGTCCCCTTATTTTTCATAAAAGGAGCCAAGAATACAATGGAGGAAAGACAGCCTCTCCAATAAGTGGTGCTGGGAAAACTGGACAGCTACATGTGAAAGAATGAAATTAGAACACTTCCTAACACCATACACAAAAATAAACTCAAAATGGATTAAAGAATGTAAGGCCAGACACTATAAAACCCTTTGAGGAAAACATAGGCAGAACACTGTATGACATAAATCACAGCAAGATCCTTTTTGACACACCTCCTGGAGAAGTGGAAGTTAAAACAAAAATAAACAAATGGTACACCTAATGAAACTTAAAACTTTCACAGCAAAGGAAAACATAAGACGAAAAGACAACCCTCAGAATGGGAGAAAATATTTGTAAATGAAGCAACTGACAAAGGATTAATCTCCCAAAATTTACAAGCAGCTCCTGCAGCTCAATTTGAGAAAAACAAACAACACAATCCAAAAATGGGCAGAAGATCTAAATAGACATTTTTCCAAAGAAGATACACAGATTGCCAACAAACACATGAAAGTATGCTCAACATCACTAATTATTAGAGAAATGCAAATCAAAACTACAATGAGGTATCACCTCACACCAGTCAGAACGGCCATCATCAAAAAATCTACCAATAATAAGTGCTGGAGAGGGTGTGGAGAAAAGGGAACCCTCTTGTACTGTTGGTGGGAATGTATATTGATACAGCCACTATGGAGAACGTTATGGAGGTTCCTTAAAAAACTACAAATAGAACTACCATATGACCCAGCAATCCCACTACTGGGCATATACCCTGAGAAAACCATAATTCAAAAAGAGTCATGTACTACCTCCAGTGTTCACTGCAGCACTATTTACAATAACCAGGACATGGAAGCAACCTAAATGTCCATTGACAGATGAATGGATAAAGAAGATGTGGCACATATATACAATGGAATATTACTCAGCCACAAAAAGAAACAAAATTGAGTTATTTGTAGTGAGGTGGATGGACCTAGTGTCTGTCAAACAGAGTGAAGTAAGTCAGAAAGAGAAAAACAAATACCGTATGCTAACACATATAAAGTTCTGAAGATCCTAGGGGCAGGTCAGGAATAAAGATGCAAACATAGAGAAGGGACTTGAGGACACAGGGAGGGGGAAGGGTAAGCTGGGTGGGACAACGTAAGAGAGTGGCATGAACATATATACACTATCAAATGTAAAATAGATAGCTAGTGGGAAGCAGCCGCATAGCACAGGGAGATCAGCTTGGTGCTTTGTGTCCACCTAGAGGGGTGGGATAGGGAGGGTGGGAGGGAGACGCAAGAGGGAGTTCATATGGGAACATATGTATATGTATAGTTGATTCACTTTGTTATACAGCAGAAACTAACACACCATTGTAAAGCAATTATACTCCAATAAAGATGTTATAAAAAAAATTACCGAAGCTACCACCAAGGCCCTCTGCTACGTACCAGACATTATACTTTGTATTTGATTCTCAAAACAACACACTGATCTCCCCCTCTATTTTATAAAGAGAGAACGTGAGGCCCAGAAAAGGCTAAATAACTTCCAAATCACACAGCCAGTAAATGATGAAGTCAAAAGTCAAACACATGCTGTGTGACTTTTTCACTGAAACATATTTCTTCTCTTCGTTTTCATGGTTAATTAGAGAAAAATGACACTCTAGTTATAGTCCTCGGAGAGTAAGCAGCACACGGACTATGTTTCTAAGACTCCCTTGCAGGTAGGTGTGGCCCTGTGCCCGAGTTCAGACCAAAAGAGTGTGTACTGAGAGGAGCAGTGGGGGCCAGACCAGGCCTGGCCCATTGAGACGCCCCCTGCACGGCTCTTCATGTTCTTTTCTCTCCTGAAACACCAACACATTTTCTGTATAGTTTTATCTGGATGACTATTACGATAGCTTTCAGAAAATAAGGGCATTATGGATGAATTGTAGTTTGCAGAGTGAACTAGATATTTTTCATATATGGAACCATCTAAGCCTGCCAATCCTAAAAATGTAATACTACTTTGGCCAATTAATATTTAAGAGTAGATTTCCATATTTGATGTATTTCTTCAAAGAAATAAGTTCCTAAGTGACATCTTATTGTAAATATCATCTTACCTTCATTTTGAATTTCTTACAGAAAAAAACCACCAAAGAACATTTCGTAGCATTCTTCAAATGCTTCATAAACATGTGTCTCCATTATTGAAATTCAAGTCTATGTAAATTAAATGTCTTGCTTAAGGGCAGGCCTGCAAATAATAAGCTAAGCACCTGACACTATACAGCTAAATACACCGAAATATGTATCAAATATACAAATAAAATCAAACAACCAAGACCCCCATGGTTTATGCTGTTTTTTTTTTTGTTATCAGCTCGCAAGGCACCTGGAACCAGAGTTTTTGTCTCTTAGTGATGACTCTGGCATGACCCCCTTCTTTGAGGACTGGTGTAGCCACATGAGGATATTTTGGGGGGGAAATGAAGTTATATTTTGTCTAGTATCAATTTCCTATTTGTACAGACAAGTGGGAAATCAACATTTGGGACACTCTCCTTGCCAGACTGTCTGTCTATCCTACTGGTCTCAGCGGCTAACGTCAGAGTCCACCGTTACAGGTGTTTGGTCATCAGTACCACAAACACAGTGTGATTCCATGATTCAAGCTCCTTGTACTCCTGGGTCATAAGCAGTCTGCTTGCATTACATTCTATTTTTTCTTTACCTTCATGATTAATCCTTCCAATCAGTAAACAAAATACTAATAATTCCATAAAATGACAAGTTTCTCTCTCATATTCAAATAGCAAGTTCTTTTCATAAATCAGTATCTGTTGAATGTTCTCACATGTATGAGATATGAATTTATTCTTTTAGGCCAATTGCATAAAACAATGAAAAAAATCTAAATATTTGACATCATAAGTTATAGAATGAACAGGTTTAAAAGTTAGAATTTTTGTTTCCGTTTTAAAAAATACTGGATGATTTTTTTAAAACTCACTTTTTAGCAATGAAGACTTGTCATGTAAGGAAAAAAATGTTTCTTTTTAGCATTCCTATAATAAACTTATGGTAGCAATTCAGTACTACTAAAAAATCCAACCTATGTCTGACGATTTTTTGAACCATAATTTCTTTATGTATCTGTGACCATGAATATACTTATTTAAAAAACATTTTAAATTTCTGTATCTTAAACTTCCTTTAGTAGGCAGACTGATATAAAACCTGTGAAAAATGTCCTTGATTTGTTCCCCACTGAACCAGAATTTGTGATAAATCCATCTGTTGGAGTAAAGTTTCCCTGTTTACAACTTATGACATGCAGACAGTATGTTTTATCTATTAAAACACTAAAAACCTAAGTGCTTCTGAAGATAATCACGTTTTCTATGTAAACAGATGTTGCTGGTGTGACAGAAAATCTACTGTGAAATACTCTATTAGCAGTTAAATTACATTATATACCTAAAAGTAATGAATTCCTGAATTAAAAACATTGAATAATAATTAGACAAAACAAAAAATGTTTTACTAATTCAGAACAGTTAAGGCCTCAATTTTATGGGATTTTACTGCATTGATTTGTAACAGTGGACTTTACAAAGTTTAACCTTATTTGATCTATGCAATGGAACTTTTTTTAGTTTTCATTATTTTCTTTCACTGATACTTTCTGAAATCCTCTTTGTTACATAAAAAACTTTACATAGTTATACACATCTGCATTTAAAATGTTCTATTTCCCTTTCATATTTATTGTAAGCTACTGCTTCTTCAGGTGAAATGTTAACACATTTTCTTTAAGAGAAAAAAAAACCAATCAAGAAACAAAAGTAGAAAACTAAGGCCCTACAGGATTATAATGCCAATAACTACGGACTCTGCAAATATGCAAACAGATCAACAGAACGCACATCATTAAGCTGAAATGCAGTGTCCCCAGGGGTAATTACTTACAGTTTTCAGAAATGTGTCCTTTTGCCACACTTGTGCAGGAAACAATTCCTAGAGTACCCTACTTCTTTTTCCTTTGTCACCACATTAGTTACAGAAATCCTGTCTATTCTGGAGTGAAACTTCTCTTTCTGCTCTTTTGCATAGCCGATTCCTGATTTAAGGAAGGTACAGTTCACTCTTACAATGGAATCTGTTTTGTTTTCTGTACCATCCTTCTCAATTTCCTTCAAAAATTTAAAAGCTGATTGATACAACACCATTTACACTAGCACCAAAAATACTTAGGCATAAATCTAACAAATTATAATATTTATTTGAGGAAAACTACAAAAGTCTGATGAATAAAATCAAAGAACTAAATAAATAGATATTCCATGTTCATGGATACTCAATATTGACTCAATATTGTCAAGATGTCAGTTCTCCCCAACTAGATCTACAGAGTCATTGTAATCCCAATCAAGTTATTTTATGGATAATGACAGACATTCTAAATTTATACAGAGAGGCAAGAGACCCAGAAGAGGCAACATAACATTGAAGGTGAAGAATAACGTTGGGAGACCAACACTACCTGACTTCAAGGCTTACTATATAGCTATAATAAAGAAAGTGTGGTGTTGGCGAGAGAACAGACAAATGGATCAGTGGAACAGAATAGACAGCCCAAAAAGCAAAGGCAACTGGACATCCACATACAAAAAAAAAAAAAAAAAAATGTAAACACAGACCTTACACCCTTTACAAAACTCAAAATGGATCACAGACAACAGAAGAAAACCTATGTGACCTTAGGTATGGTAATGCCAGTTTAGATACCAAAGGCATGAGCCATGAAAGAGATACTTGATAAGCTGGACTTCATTAAATGAAAAAGTTCTGTTCCGTGAAAGACAATAACAAGAGAACTAGAAGAGAATTAGAAGATATGCCATGGACTGGGAAAACTATTTGCAAACAACACATCTGAAAAAGGACTAGTATCCAAAATATACAAAGAATTCTTAAAACTCACTGCTAAGAAATAAAATAATTTAAATTAAAAAATGGGCCAAATCATAGCGCCCTTCCTCCTCCAACTTCATGACGGAGAATCAGGAAATCACCACTGGAACTACTGAGTTCAAGAATACATACCTGAGATTAAAGTAAACCTGGAGGACAAGATGGTGGAGTAGAAGGACCTGAGCTCACTTCCTCTCACGAAGACAGCAAAATCACACCTAACTGCTAAACAACCATCAACAAAAAAGGGCTGGAATCTACCAAAAAAGATAATTCTACTTCCAAAGACAAAGCCACAACAAGATGGTAGAAGGGGCACATTCGCAATACAATCAAATCCCATACTAATTATTTTCTAGTTTGACCCACAAACTAGAAAATAATTATATCACAGAGGTTCTCTCACAGGAGTGAGAGTTCTGAGCCCCACGTCAGGCTCCCCAGTCTGGAGGTCTTGCATTGGTAGGAGAAGCCCCCAGAGCATTTGGCTTTTAAGGCCAGTGGGGCTTGACTGCAGAACTCCACAGGACTGGGGGAAACAGAAGCACCACTCTTGGAGGGCACAAATAAGGTCTAGTGTGAGCTGGGACACAGGAAAGAGCAGTGACTTCATAGGACCCTGGGCGAGACCTACCTGCTGGTGTTGGAGGGGTCTGCTGGGGAGGTGAGGGGTGGCTGTGGCTCACTGTGGGTAAAAGGACACTGGTGGCAGAGGTACTGGGGGGTACCCATTGGCATGAGCTGTCCTGGAGGCCGCCATTTTGACACCAAGACCTGGCCCCACCCAACAGCCCTTAGGTTCCAGTGCTGGCACGCCTCAGGCCAAACAACCCGCAGGGCAGGAACACAGCCCCACCCATCAGCAGACAGGCTGCCTAAAGTCATCCTGAGCCACAGCCACCTCTAAACACACTCCTTGACACGGCCCTGCCCACCAGAGGGACAAGACCCAGCTCCAACCACCAGTGGGCAGGCACCAGTCCCTCCCCAGGAAGCCTGCACAAGCCCCATGACCAGCCTCACTCACCAGGGGGCAGACACCAGAAACAAGAGGAACTACAATCCTGCAGTCTGTGGGACCTCAAACACAGAAAGTGAGACAAAATGAGATGGCAGAGGAATATGTTCCAGATGAAGGAACAATATAAAACCCCAAAAGAATAATTACATGAAGTGATAGACAATCTACTTGAAAACGAATTCACAGTAATGATAGTAAAGATGATCCAAGATCTCGGAAAAAGAATGGAGGCATAGACCAAGAAGATACAAGAAATGTTTAACAAAGAGCTAGAAGATTAAAAAAACAGAGTTGAACACTACAATAACTGAAATGACAAATACACCAGAAAGAATCAATAGCAGAATAAATGATGCAGAAGAATGGATAAGTGAGCTGAAGACAGAATGGTGGAAATCACTGCTGCAGAACAGAATAAAGAAAAAAGAATGAAAAGAAATGAAGACAGCCTAAGAGACCTCTGGGACAACATTAAACACACCAACATTTGCATTATAGGGGTCCTAGAAGGAGAAGAGAGAGACAAAGGGCCTGAGAAAGTATTTGAAGAGATAATAGCTGAAAACTTCCTTAACATGGGAAAGGAAACAGTCACCTAAGTCCAGGAAGTGCAGAGAGTCCCATAAAGGATAAACCCAAGGAGGAATATGCGGACACATATTAATCAACTTGACAAAAATGAAAGATAAAGAGAAAATATCAAAAGCAACAAGGGAAAAGCAACAAATAACACACAAGGGAATCCCCATGAGGTTTTCAGCTGGTATTTCAGCAGAAACTCTGCAGGCCAGAATGGAGTGGCAGGATATATTTAAGTGGTGGAAGGGAAAAACCTACAACCAAGAATACTCAGCAAGGCTCTTGTTCAGATTCGATGGAGAAATCAAAAGCTTTACAGACAAGCAAAAGCTAAGAGAATATGGCACCACCAAACCAGCTTTAAAACAAATGCTAAAGAAACTGCTCTAGGCAGAAAGGAAAAGCCCATGAGAGAAAACAAGAAAATTATGAATGTGAAAGCTGACTGGTCAAGGCAAACATACAGTAAAGGTAGGAATCATCCACTCACAAACATGCTATCAAAACCAGCAATCATGAGAAGAGGAGAGTACAATGCAGGATATTGGAAATGCATTTGAAATTAAGAGACCAGCAACTTAAAACAATCTTGTATATACATATATAGACTGCTGTATTAAAACCTCATGGTAACCGCAAACCAAGAATCTACTTATAGATACACAGAAAAGAAAAAGGAATCCAAACACAACACTAAACATAGTCATCAAATCACAAGAGGACAAAAGAGGAAGGGAAGAAAAAAGACCTACAAAAATAACCCACCCAACAAACAGCTCATGCAGCTCAATATCAAAAAAAAAACAAACTCAATCATAAAATGGGTAGAAGATCTAAATAGACATTTCTCCAAAGAAGACATAAAGATGGCTAAAAAGCACATGAAAAGATGCTCAACACCACCAATTATTAGAGAAATGCAAATCAAAACTACAATGAGCTATCACCTCACACCAGTCAGAATGGCTGTCATCAAAAAATCTGCAAACAATAAATGCCCAAATCTACAAAAACAACCACCCCCCAAATTAACAAAACAGCAATAAGAACATACATATCAGTAATTACCTGAAATGTAAATGGATTAAAATGCTCCACCCAAAAGACTGGCTGAATGGATACAAAGACAAGACCCATATATATGCTGTCTACAAAAGGCCCACTTCAGACCTAGGGACACATGCAGACTGAAAGTGAGGGGATGGAAAAAGGTATTCCATGCAAATGTAAATCAAAAGAAAGCTGGAGTAGCAGTACTCATATCAGACCAAATAGACTTTAAAATGACTGTTACAAGAGACAAAGAAGGACACTACATAATGATCAAGGGATCAATCCAAGAAGAAGATATAACAATTGTAAATATTTATGCATCCAACATAGGAGCACCTCAATATACAAGGCAAATGCTAACAGCCATAAAAGGAGAAATCAACAGTAACACAATAATAATGAGGGACTTTAACATCCCACTTACATCAATGGACAGATCATCAAGACAGAAAATCTATAAAGGAAACACAGGCCTTAAATGACACATAAGATCGGATGGACTTGATTGATATTCATATAGCATTCTGTCCAAAAGTGGCAGAATACACATTTTTTTCAAGTGCACATGGAACATTCTCCAGGATAGATCACATTCTGGGCCATAAAGCAACCCTTGATAAATTTAAGAAAACTGAAACCTTATCAAGCATATTTTCTGACCACAGTGCTAGGAGGTTAGAAATCAACTACAAAAGAAAAAAAAACTGTAAAAAAACACAAACCTGTGGAGGCTAAACAATACACTACTAAACAACCAATGAGTCACTAAAGAAAGCAAGGAGAAAATAAAAAAATACGTAGAGACAAATGACAGTCAAAACATGATGATCCAAAACCAATGGGGTGCAGCAAAAGCAGTTCTAAAGAGGAAAGTTTATAGCAATACAGTCTCATCCCAGGAAACAAGAAAAATCCCAAATAAACAACCTAACCTTACACCAAAAGCAACTAGAAATTTAAGAACAAACAAAACCCAAAGTTAGCAGGAGGAAAGAAATCATAAAGATCAGAGCAGAAATAAATGAAATAGAGATGAAGAAAACATTAGAAAAGATCAATGAAACTGAAAGCTGGCTCTTTGAAAAGATAAAATAAATAAACCTTTAGACAGATTCATCGAGAAAAAAAGTGAGAGGGCTCAAATCAATAAAATTAGAAATGAAAAAGGAGAAGTTACAATGGACACCACAGAAATACGGAGGATCTTAAGAGACTACTACAAGCAACTATATGCCAATATAATGGACAACCTAGAAGAAATGGACAAATTCTTAGAAAGGTACAATCTCCCAAAATTGAACAAGGAAGAAATTGAAAATATGAACAATAATCACAAGCACTGAAACTGAAACTGATTTAAAAATTCCCAATAAACAAAAGTCCAGGACCAGATAGCTTCACAGGGGAATTCTATCAAACATTTAGAGAAGAGTTAACACCTATCCTTCTGAAACTATTTCAAAAAATTGCAGACGAAGGAACACTCCAAAATTCATTCTATGAGGTCAACGTCACCATGATACCAAAACCAGACAAAGATACCACAAGAAAAGAAAGTTACAGGCCAATCTCATAGATGAACATAGGTGCAAAAATCCTCAACAAAATACTGGCAAACAGAATCCAACAATACATTAAAAGGATCATGCACCATGATCAAGTGGGATTTATCCCAGGGATGCAAGGATTTTTCAGTACCCACAATCATACAGTGTGCTACACATTAACAAATCGAAGGAAAAAAACCATATGATCATCTCAATAGAAAAATCTTTTGACAAAACTTCAACATCCATTTAAGATAAAAACTCTTCAGAAAGTGGGCATAGAGGGAATATACCTCAACATAATAAAGGCCATATATGACAAACCCACAGCTAACATTATATTCAGTGGTGAAAAGCGGAAAGCATTTCTTCTAAGATCAGGAACAAGACAAGGATGTCCACTCTCGCCACTTCTATTCAACACAGTGTTGGAAGTCTTAGCCATAGCAATTAGAGAAGAAAAAAATAGCAGGAATCCAAGTTGGAAAGGAAGAACTAAAACTGTCACTGTTTGCAGATGACATGATACTATACATAAAAAATCCTAAAGGTGCTATCAGAAAACTACTGGAGCTCGTCAATGGATTCAGTAAAGTTGCAGGACACAAAATTAATACAGAGAAATCTGTTGCATTCCTATACACTAACAATGAAATATCAGAAAGAGAAATTAAGGAAACAATACCATTTATCAGTGCATGAAAAAAATAAATTAACTAGGAATAAACCTACCTAAGGAGGCAAAAGACCTGTATGCAGAAAACTATAAGATGCTGATGAAAGAAATCGAAGATGACACTAACAGATGGAAAGATATACCATATTCTTGGATTGGAAGAATCAATATTGTCAAAATGATTATACTATACCCAAGGCAATCTACAGATTCAATGCAATCCTGATAAAATAACTAATGGCATTTTCTGCAGATCTAGAACAAAAACCTTAAGATCTGTATGGAAACACAAAAGACCCTGAACAGCCAAAGCAATCTTGGGAAAGAAAAACAGAGCTGCTGGAGGAATCAGGCTGACTGACTTCAGACTATACTATAAAGCTACAGTCATCGAAACAGTATGGTACTGGCACAAAGACAGAAATACAGATCAGTGAAACAGGATAGAAAGCCCAGAAATAAACCCACACCCCTATGGTCAATTAATCTATGACAAAGGAGGCAAGAATATACAATGGAGAAAAGACAGTCTCTTTAATAAATGGTGCTGGGAAAAGTGGAGAGCTACATGTAAAAGCATGAAATTAGAACATTCTCTAACAGCATACACAAAAATAAACTCAAAATTGATTACAGACCTAAATGTATAAATCTCTTCGAGGAAAACATAGGCAGAACATTGTTTGACATAAATTGCAGTAATACCTTTTTGACCCACCTCCTAGAGTAACGAAAATAAAAACAAAAATAAACAAATGGGACCTAATTAAACTTAAAAGCTTTTGCACAGCAAAGGAAACCATAAACAAAATGAAGACAACCCACAGAATGGGAGAAAATATTTGCAAATGAAGCAAACGACAAGGGTTTAATCTCCAAAACATACAAACAGCTCATGCAGCTCAATATCGAAAAAACAAACAACCCAATCAAAAAAATGGGCAGTAGGTCTAAATATACATTTCTCCAAAGAAGACATACAGATGGCCAAAGAGCACATGAAAAGATACTCCACATTACTAACTGTTAGAGAAATGAGAATCAAAACTACAGTGAGGTATCCCCGGTCAGAATGGCCATCATCAAAAAATCTACAAACAATAAATGCTGGAGAGGATGCCCATCTCCTGGGCATACATCCAGAGAAAATCACACTTCAACAAGGTACATGCACCCCAATGTTCACTGCAGCACTATTTATAAGAGCCAGGACATGGAAGCAACCTAAGTGTCCATCGATAGAGGAATGGATAAAGATGATGTGGTGTATATATATACGTATATATACACAATGTAATATTATCAGCCATAAAGAAGAATGCAAAATGCCATCTGCGGCAACATGGATGGATCTAGAGATTATCATACTAATAAGTAAGTTAGAGAAAGATAAATATCAAAGGATATCATTTATATGTGGAATCTAAAAAATAGTACAAATGAACTTATTTACAAAACAGAAACAGACTCACAGACTTTGAAAACAAACTCACAGTTACCAAAGGGGAAAGGCGGGGGTGGGATAAATGAGGAGATTGGGATTCACATGTGCACACTACTACATATAAGATAGACAGCCAACAAGGATCTACTGCATAGCACAGCAGACTCTACTCAATACTCTGCAATGACCTATATGGGACAAGAATCTGAAAAAGAATAGATATGTATATGTATAACTAAATAACTTTGCTGTACACCTGAAGCTAACACAACATTATAAATCAACTAACTCCAATATAAAATCAAAAAAATTAAAAGATGGGCCAAGGACTTTGTCACCTCATCAAAGAAGATATACAGATGACAAATAAGTGTGAAAAGATGCTGCACATAATATTTCATTAGGGAAATACAAATTAAAACAGCAAGATACCACTACACACTATTAGAATGGCCAAAATCGGTTAACACTGAGAACATGAAATATTGGCCATGATGTGGAGCAACAGGAACTCTCATTCATTGCTGGTGGAATGAAAAATGGTACAGCCACTCTGGATGATAGTTTGGCAGTTTCCTCTAGAACTAAACATACTCATCATATAATCCAGCAGTTGTGCACCTTGGTATTTACCCAAAGGAGCTGAAAACTTATTTCCAGATCAAAATCTGTGCATGAATGTTTATAGCAGGTTTATTCATAATTGCCAAAACTTGGAAGCAACCAAGGTGTCCTTCAGTAGGTGAATGGATAAATAAAATGCAGTACATCCAGACTATGGAATATCATTCAACATTTATAAGAAATGAGTTATCAATCCATGAAAAGACACAGAGGAAAGTTAAATGTATAACTAAGTGAAAGAAGCCAATTTGAAAAGGCTATATGACTATATACTATATGACTCCAACCATAAGACATTCTGGATAAGGCAAAACTATGGAGACATAAAAACATCAGTGGTTGCCAGGGCAAGGAGGAGGGGAGGATGACTAGGCAGAGCACAGAGGACCTGTAGGGCAGTGAAAATACTGTGTGATACTATAATGATGGATACATGTCATTGTACATTTGTCCAAACCCACAGAATGTACAACACCACGCGTGAACCCTAATGCAAATTAGGGTCTTTGAGTGATTATGATGTGTCAATGTAGGTTCATCCTAGGTTTTAAAAAAAAAAAGTACCACTCTGGTGAGTGATGTTGACAATGGGGGGACAGGGAATATGGGAAATCTCTGCACCTCTGTACAATTTTGTTCTAAATGTAAAACTGCTCTAAAAAGTCTTTTAAAAAGTTGATTATTGGGCTATTAAGCTAAATCTATCCATTAAACTGGGAACCCTGGAAAAACCAAACCAGATTTAGGATCTTAATACTTCAAATATCCTCAAACATTCCAAGCATCTTCCTAGTTCTTGGTACAGATACTGTGTAAAATTTCTCACAGGAATATTTTCATCTGTTTCTTTCTAGTGCATGGAAAGCAGAATGACAGCATATTTCTTTTCAGGAGAGTATGAACGCATTATTATTGTATTTTACCACTCTATATACTGGCTGTTCATATCAGAGAGGACCAAAGTAGATACAGGAGAACCATCTGTCTCCAAATTACTATGTTTTGAACCAGACAGCCATGCTTTTCTTGCCAGAACAGTGGAGAATAATCAAAGGGCAGTAAGGGTCATCCTAGTTCCCATTTCTACTACTTGCTACCATGTAAGTGAATGGAAATCAATGTCCAGGCACTGCCCTAAGCATTTCACATGTGGTGGCATCACACTATACACACAAGAGGCCACTGATATAATGCTCTACTGTTACCATGGACAGTGTTCCACTGATTAAAGAGATCACGCTCTACAGCCACCTGCAGTAAATTTTGGTTTTCAAAAATGTTCCCTCTAGTAGAGTGGGTTCCCACATAGAGTAATGGAAGCAATAATCCTTTGGAGATGAGAACAAAGCGGCCGTGATGCTTGTTACCGTTTTCATCGTGCCCGCTGGCCTCTGGCGTGCCCTGCCTCTGGTCCTCCTCGGGCGCCTCGGGGTAGATGACTGCAGTGTCTTGTTGCTGCAGGAACTCTTCAACGTTAGGATCATGGTTTTGTTCATTTTCTGCGTCTGAGTCGCATTCATCATCTTTTACTAAAAGAAATGCATACTCTATAAAAACCAATTTCACCACCAAGTTGTTACATAGTTTTCCTAAATAAGAAATTGTTTATCTTGAGAGAATGAATGATTGTTCTTGAACTTGCAGGAAATATTTACGGAACATTAAAAATTTACTCGTTCTGTTATAATCTATTAAGTCCGTTTTCATAAGTTTAAGATGTTATAAAAGTCTTGACATTGTCAAAATATCCCTTTTAAGCTTTAGGGTTGTACTTCTATTCCATTTTACTGATGAGCAAGACACAGAGAAGGCTGGCTGAATCCTTAGTTTCTGAATCAATGATAAAGCAAGGAAAACAGGAAAAGAGAAAAATGTAGTTCTCAAACCTCAGTCCTTCCTAGCAACCTACTGTTCATATTTAGTTGGAGTTGTGCTTGAAATCTGAACCTTTCTCTGAATAACAAACTGCTCTGAAGTTCAGTTCAGTTATGTGATTTCTCAGAAAACAGCTTTAGTAGTTCCCTACAGTTGGAAAGACTTCTAATAAGAGTCAAAGAGTATCAAATTGATAAAACTGCTTCCTATCTACCCTAGTATTCAGATACAGGCAGGGCTATTCTTTCTGTGTTTCTTCCTCAGTAAATGTGTAACTGTGGGGTGAAGGAGAGGCATTTTCCCTGAGTCAGAAGGTTCCGAGCATAACAGCACGTCTTCACTTGGAGAAGTCAGCCCAGAGCGTTGCTGCATTTGCAGAGCGGGACTGGTATCCTGGGGTTCCCGTCCTTTTCCTCCCGGAGGAGGGTCTGCTCCACGCTGCTGCTAACTGTCCTGGGTCAGGGTGGCCCCCGGGTGTCTCATGGCTGACCTCTTCACACACTTCAGACTGAACTCAGTTCTAAATTTATAAAGCAGCAGACTGAACTGGTGCTTAAAATGGTGGGACTTCCCTGGTGGTGCAGGGGTTAAGATCCCGCCTGCCAATGCAGGGGACACGGGTTCGAGCCCTGGTCCGGGAAGATCCCACATGCCGCGGAGCAACTAAGCCCGTGCGCCACAACTACGGAGCCTGCGCTCTAGAGCCCGCAAGCCACAACTACTGAGCCCGCGCACCTAGGGCCCATGCTCCACAACAAGGGAAGCCACCGCAGTGAGAAGCCCGCGCACCGCAACAAAGAGTAGCCCCCGCTCGCCTCAACTAGAGAAAGCCCGTGCGCAGCAACAAAGATACAGCACAGCCAAAAAAAAAAAAAAAAAAAAAAAATCATGAAAAAAATTAAAATGGTGATGTAAGGGCATCCTTTTGTTTGACAGTTACCAGAGCAATCTTGCACAGGAGTAGTCACCCAACTCCTCAGGGTGGCTGCTAGTTACAAACTTAGAGCCGAGGATGACATAGTAATCATGATGACTAGTCATTTTTTCCTCCTCTTAAATGCAGCCAAGAGCTATCAATTATTTAGCATCTGCTATACACACTGACCCCTGAACAACATGGGTTTGAGCTGTGTGGGTCCACTTATACTCGGATTTTTTCAATAGTAAATACTTTGACTATTTACTAGTAAATTTACTATTTACTAGTAAATAGTAAATACTTACAATAGTAAGTACTACATGACTGTGGTTGGTTGAATCCGTGGATGTGGAACTGTGGACACAGAGGAACCTCGTGTTGGAAGGGCTGGCTGTAAGTGACACACAGATTTTCCACCGTGGGGAGGGTCAGGTGCCTCTAAGGCCTGTGTTGTTCAATGGTAACTGTACTGAGAACTGTAGTTTTTAGTTGACGCCTGTAGTCACCAAACCAGGGTTACTGGATCCGGGGGCGGGGTGGGGGAGGAAAAGACTCTTTTAAAGTGAAGCCAGTACTGTTGGTTTAAACGGAATCTACTTCCAGATCCTCAGCTTCCATGCACGGTCCTTCCTAGAATCCTGAAGGTTCTTTCTGCCCCTGCTTTTCACAGGCCTTTGCTCTAACTTCAGAGAGACAGACCCCTCCCCCTCCATCCCTTACGTTAATACAGTGCATTGCCTCGGAGTGTAGAAAATCTCCAGGCTGCCGAAGGAAAGCGATTCAAAATACCGATTGAGGAAAACCTTCTTTGTTGATCAATCAGAGCAACATAAGAGCACTCTAGGCATCCATTCCTGTTTACATGGATTTCTACCAGGGGTAAAGTATGGCAATTGAAATGGGGATTATTTTGGCCCTAGTTACAAAGCTCTGAACTCAGCTATATAATATATCCAGAGGGAGTGAGAGTAATTTTCCTTTAATGATCTCACCTGTTTCATTCCCTATTATTAACAAATTCACTGCTCTTCAGGAGGCTGGTGAGAGCAAAGCAAAGAGTATTCTCGAAAACCCTTCCTAGGATCTGTCATTAGCTAGAAGAATAAGCACTTCTGAATAACTAAAGTAGTACAAGTCTGTGTTATTAGGTCTTTTCAAAGTAACTTCAAATTTTCAAGTTAAACTAGATTAAACTCATGAATGAAATTTATATTTTATGTGATTTCCTATACAGAAATATAGATTTGACAAGTTACTTAGAAACATTTTTATCAGATTATATTACAAAATATTTATTTCAGTTAAATAGTCTCCACTTTTAAAATGTTTATATTTTCTATAGCCTAGTAACTATATATATGCTAGATGATGGTATGATGAGGTTTTAAATAGTATGTTTCTCAGAATTATATACGTAATCTGTATTTTATACACAAACCTTGCATCTTCAATAAGTTATAAGTTTATCTATACACTGGTTGTAAAGGTACCCATTTGGAGACCAAGATTTTTATGAAGCATAACGATTAGATTAAATAATCTTAATCTCATTATTGAATAATCTATTTTAAAGATGTATTTATTTATACTTTATATATTCCTCATTATTTGTAACATGTTTTTCATAGAAAATATTTTATAAAATCCCTCAAAATGTGTATCAACACATTTATTTTAATTAGAAAAATGAAGACACCCTTTTTTTTCTGACAGAAAGTCTGATTTGGCTGATTGGTCTAACAGTGATAATTGGTTTTACTAGTAAGGTTATTAGGTACAAATTTTCCAGAAATTGAATGAACTAAGTTTATAGCTCTAAGGTATTGATCAAAATATAGTTAATTCACATGTTAAAAGGATTTTTATTAAAAAATGTACTGACAGAAGGTACTAAAATTAGCAATATTTCAACATCTCCAACCATTTCTGAATATATTAAACAAGGTGCCTCAAAGTGAGGGGAAAAAAGTAACAAAAGGGAAAACAGATATCATTAGTCCTTTGATAAGTAAGTATTGGTAAAGCCTTTTGACATATGTCCCAGGAAATGAGGGAGTGAATGATTCTGGTGACTGGGAAACAAATCCTTTAGCAGATTAGGTGGCTTTCCATTTTTGCTTTCAACAAAACTGAAGGAGCATTTAATAGAACTGTCAGTTGACAAGACATTAAAATATTTTTATTAATAGATAACCATAATTCTTTGCAAATCTGAATATGTAAAGAATCGAATAAATCATTTATAACAAAAATGTATTTCACCTTTTTATTTATGAGAATAAGGTTATCTCAGTGCTAAAGAAAAAAAGGAAACAATTAATGCTGAATACTTTTTCTTCTAGAATAAGTAACATTAAACTACTGATACATGGGCTAATTGAAGAATACTTCAGCTCCTTTAATCTCATTTCCAGTAACATTTTTCTTTAATAAGTAGTTGACCCTTGAACAACACAGGTTTGAACTGCACGGGTCCACTTATACTGGGTTTTTTCAATACAGTAAATACTACAGTTCTACACCATCGATGGTTGGTTGCGGCCACGGATATGGAACCGCGGACAGGGAGGGGTCCTGTGCACGGAGGGGCTGCATACACGGGAGCACGGACTCTCAGTGATGTGTGGACTCTGACTGGGCAGAGGGTCGGCGGCCCAGTCCCCATGTTGTTCAAGGGTCAACCATATTTATTACAATTTGTCATGTGCATTGTGATCAACTATGTAGGACTAATAATCATAGGATAAATCAATCCATAATTTTTTTTTTAATCTTAAGAGCCGTATGGTTCCTGGGAACTTAAGAGAAACTTAGATTTCAATTTCTATACATGTTTTTCTTGCAAAGAAATGAGAGTTGATCAAAAATATCTTCCAACAGGAAGTATACAGTATGTTAGCATCAAATTCTACAGGCTACGTAGAATGGAAATATGAGTTCAAGGGGTAAACATTATGATATAACATTTCTGACTCTTAAAGAAGAGCTTATTCATATTTAAAAAATGAATGGTATTACATTTCTATGGATTTCAAGTATAAGAGTGATGGATGTTAGAAATGTCATTTTTAATATGCCAGAGATGAGGCTGTAAGTACAGGTGACCCTTGAACAACTCGGGGCAGGTTACTGGTGCCGACCCTCCATGCAGTCCGAAGTCCATGTGTAACTTAGAGTCGGCCCTCTGCATACATGGGTCTGCATCCTCGGACTCAGCCAAGGCCAGACTGCGGCACTGCAATATTTACTATCGGAAAAAATCTGCATATAAGTGGACCTGCCCTGTTCAAACCCGTGTTGTTCAAGGGTCAACTGTACTTACACTTAAAATGAAGAATTTTATATGTCCATCAGAAACTTGGGAAGTAATACATGATCCATTTGTATACTATAACATCTGGAGAATAATAGGGTAGTTGTGAGAATTAAATGAGTTACTACAGTATGTGCTTAGTATTGTACCAGGCACGCAGTACGTGCTGTGTAATCGTTCTCTATTTTCCTCCAAGCAGTCCTGGCGAGGTGAACATTACATTGGAGCAGATGGTTCAGTATTGGGTCTGCTTTCACATTCTGGCCTCTTTCCAACTGAAGTACACTGTCTCCACGAACCTGCATTTACCAAGCCAAGTTCAAGCTAAGACCAGACATTCCACAGTTTTACCCATAAAATTTAAAGTGTTGGGAGGTGCATGTTGTGAAAAGGTCAATTATAAAGCAAAATTCCTCGTCCTAAGACTGATAAACTTACGTGTTTAAACATTAAAGAGATGAGCAAACACAGAGAAACACATAATGATACTTTGGTTTTCTTTCAGGTGTGACAAAACTCAGAGCTAATTGTCAAAGTATAGAACTATAGGACTATAATCATTTGACGAAGTGCAGAATTACAGGGTTATCATCGCAAATTAGAGAAAGCAAGGAGAGAGAGACAAATGTTTAGTGTAAAGACTAAATAACATTTTTAACGTGGCCATCAGTATTTCACTCCCATCAGAATAAAGTATCCTATCTTTATCCTCCAATTTTAAAACTCTGCACAAGTATCAGCTATATAAACAAAAAAGGGATGCTTAGAAGAACAAAGGATGTTTTGGTGCATTTTTCACTCTCTGAATACTAAGCTGAGACCATAGTTCTCTTCACTTCGTGAATTGCAGAAGGAAGTCAACTATAGAAAGAAGCTGACAAAGTTCTAAACTAATGATGGTGACCTTTGTGCCAGGTTTTTGTTGACTCTGTCAGCACATTATTCCCTAGAAGTCAAGGAAGTAACAAAAGCAAAGGCGAAACATAATTTTAAAGTTTAACTGCTCAATAGTCTCAAACGTGTAATTTCCATCCTTCTATGCTGAAAACTGCACTTATCGGGGTTTCACTAAATGTCTGTCTACTCCTAACTCCCCATGTTCCAAGGAAATAAAGCACAGGACTCATCGTCTTGTGGCAGAGGGTCCTGTGTTTCAGTGGCAGCTCTGGCTGATACACAGTGACTGTATCTTCCAGATGTGACTGTGTTGGCGGGGGGAGGGAAATTATGTGTTACTCAGTACTTCAAACTGAAAGAATTCATTCATTTTCGTAGTGAAGAGCAAACTGTGAGGTAAAATACTGTAAACTTGGAACTGTAAATGTCTTTTTTTGCTGGCATTTTGCCTAAAAGGGCAAACGATCTTTTACAGAATAACTTATATTACTCTGGTAATGTAAGTCATCAAATTTTAACATTAAATAAAAGAGTAATGAACAGCATTCTTTTGTGTTCATTAACACTATTTTACTAATAACAAATACCTCGTTTAAATATTTTATATAAGGTGTAAGTTAGCCTGACAAATATTTGATAACAAGCATACCTGAATACATTATTCATGCAGGTTCAACATAACCATAGTAAAGGCAGAATACAAAATCTTTGGCTGCAGGCACCATAAATTATCACATGTCCCATTATTATTTAGTTAATTTGGAATGCACCTTCAGTAACAGTGCAAAGACTTGCCCTTTGTCTTATAGAACTGACAAGTACGGGAGGGCTGATGCTTATATTATAGACGAAAATCTATTTTTGACACATTACTATAAAACTCACTCATCTTACACAACACAAGGTAATTTATAAGGCTCTGTGGAATACTCCTAAAATGTACTGCAAAGAAAAAAAAACTATAAACGTTAAACCAAAGGAAAAAACCAAAATTTAATTAAAACTATATGACAGAAATATCTAATTTATGGTTGTATATACAGAATACAGTTATACTACTTTAAAGTACAGAATTTTGAGGAAATGTTTTAATAATCTGGAATTTATTTTTGAAGTTTACATTCTAAGACTGACTTATGAGACACAATAATTAAGCGCCTACTCTTATCATATATAAGATCTGGATTTAAGATTTGCACTTATTCTTTTGCTTCTTAAATCTGATTTGGATCCATTACAGAGGAATAGCCTTAAGTCTCAGGGAGTATGTACTTTTAGTCACCTAGAAGCAATTTCCTTGTTTACTATAATTCAATTTCATTTTGGCCTTTTTCAATCACAGTAATTACAAGAAAAATGTTTATTCTCTTGTTTGCTGTGACATGTTCACTCATCAATATTCATGATTCTCAATCTGGTTTCTAGATAACCAATTATATCTGCTTATTTTTCTCTCTTTGCTTTTTGTCTTGTGGGCAATTCAATGTAGATCCTGGTAACTAATAATGAAACTCAGAACAGTTAGATCTGTATTTCTATAACTATGGTTAAAAAAAAACTTGATAGAAGTTTAAATTATCATTCAGATACTTATTTTGGGGATTATCTGTAGATTATACTTGTCATCCTTATGGATGGAAATCTGTATTACATGAATCTGTAAGCTTACACTGTATTTAAAGAATATAAACAGCTAACTTTTCATACAGTGTCCCACACGCCTGGGTACTTAAACATTTAAAGGGGGCAAGATAAAGAGTAGGAAACAGACTAAATTCAGGACTCACAGATGCAGAAACCAGTGACACAAAAGGCCTTGTTCAAGGACGACAGTATGCGTGAAAAAGGCAAGAGTTACCTGTACCTCCCACTTCATCCGCCCGAGCTTCAGGCCCCAGGATTTCTTGTCCTTCCTTTCCTGCTAAAATCAAAGAACAAAGCATTAAAATAGATCCACCTCTCACCAACATTTTAACTTCTAGAAATCTGAGAAGGAAACTTTCAGATTATATTTGATTTGGAGTTTTTCCCTTTTATAAGTATAGTAATATCTCCTAGTAAGGAAAAGCTTTTTAAAGAAATTAAGCAGTTTTACAAAACTCAGATATGTTAGTGAAGCAAAATAAGTGAAGATGTATATGTAATTCTGAACGCGTGCATGTCTTAGAATTATAAGCATACTAGGATTTTAGCATTTTTTATTTTTAGGAGAGGAGCCCTACCTACAGGCAGTAGGATTCCTTTTTGCATCTCCTTCCCGAAGCACAAATTGCTATGTTCTGGGCACTGTACTAGATGCCTTATCAACTCATTTCCTCTAATCTTCATAACTACCTTTTTATAAATTAAAAAAATCCCACCCAAACCTGAGGCTTTAAGAGGTTAAACAACCTGTGTAAGGACACACGGTTCCGGGGTGGGGGAGGCGGAACTCGCCTGCACGTCTGAGTGGCTCCAAAGCCTACTCGCTACTCCATCTTGGCCCCTCTCACGAGACGGAGTCCTGGACCACCAGAAAGCAGGCTGGACCAAACTGCAGTGTGCCCAGAGCAAACACCCATGGACTATCCTTTTTCTTTCTCTGTATTTATTATTCTAACTACTGATAAGTAGTAATAAATGGTAACAGTGGTATAATAAACATTTTAGTTGTCTATTATCTGTCTCTGCCGCCTATGTATGCTTGTAATGAACTCATAAGATCAGAGTAAATATGCAGATTATTTAGGCAAGCAGAAAGTATGCTTTATATATTTAGGTACATTTTATTCATTAAATAGTTTATTAAGAACCTGTGCACATACAAAAGATAAGTTAAAAACTGCTTTCAGAGTATATATCATAATTATGATCAGAAGACTTACAGTCATATTAAAACATTGTGCAGTTATCTGCACTCCAATCAATCCCATTGAATATGTCAGTCAAAAGTCTTGATTCAGATTTCCCTTAAGTTTGATAATTGAATTGAGAAATAGAGCACTAATCAAGTAAAATCTGTGCTCACGTTAAAGCATGTATTTCCTTAAGTGTCTTGGATTATCGGGTGGATTTATTCAGCGGATTTTCTATACTCATTAAGTTTTTTTTTTTTTTTTTTTTTTTTTTTTGCGGTAGGCGGGCCTCTCACTGTTGTGGCCTCTCCCCCTGCGGAGCACAGGCTCCGGAGCACAGGCTCAGTGGCCATGGCTCACGGGCCCAGCCGCTCCGCGGCATGTGGGATCCTCCCAGACCGGGGCACGAACCCGCGTCCCCTGCATCGGCAGGCGGACTCTCAACCACTGCGCCACCAGGGAAGCCCTATACTCATTAAGTTTTATGTTACTACTTAAAGATGATCATTATGTGAAAAATAGTTAAAATATGCACAAACCTCTCTAGATCAGCATAAAAAACACTGTCTAAAGTGGATAATGATGACATTAACTTCTGCCGTAGAATTCTCATTTTGTATTTGCCATCAGCAAAATGACCATTTAAAAATCCCTGGTCAAGTGTTAACAATACTGTAGGATAAACACTAGAATTTGGTAAGTATCTGAAAATCTCTAATGTCTTTTTTTCCTCTTCCTCCAAAGCATCTACTTAAACTAAAATAAACAGTGTGCCAAGTGGGCAATTATATGGTAGTAATACAGGTACTTATTATTGCATATGCACATTCTCTATTTCTCCTCAAATGAAGATCAAAGCAGGCAGAGTTATGACTTGCTAAGGTGGAAGATAACACTGGTATTAAAGTTTAAAGTGATATTTTGGACCTTATTAATTTTACTACTTACAGTTATTATTATAGCTAATTTAAACACTGCATGCAATTCAATTAAACGATTCATTCCTTCTGCTGGAATAAAATCTAGGCTGCTTAGATGAGCATGCAGCATATGTCAGAATCTGGTCCCACACTCACCACAATTTGAAACCCAGAAGTGTCCATTCTTTCCCTCATTACTGGGGCTGGAATTTTGGTTCAATAACTAAAACCATGTCAACTAATGAAAACAGAAACGGTGCTGATGCTGGGCTGTAAGGTGGGCACACTCCTCTCGCTGCAGACCACTACCTGGGGCAGGCCCCCCCTCTCTGTCCAGGGACCAGCACGAGGGTGTCTTGGAACAGGGGCTGTTCTAAATATTTCTCAAGCGGCGTTCTCCCTCATGTGTTCTGAACTTACTTCTAGTTTTAAGAAATATATGAGGGATAAAGTAGTTGAATCTACTTGTATATAAGACTTTCTCTCCTGTAAGACTTAATAATGTCAACACATTATGATTGACCCACCTAAATGCAACTTAGGAAAGAAAACTAGAATGCTCCTGAGGCTTTGGCTTTTAGTCTAAATTCCAAAGCAAATATATAAAGGAAAAACTCCTGAGTAACAAGACTTTAGCTTTTTAAATAATGGTAAAATATAGCTGCAATAAGTCATAAAATACTACTCAGCAACAAAAAGGAACAAACTACTGATAACATACAACTTCAGTGCATCTCCAAGAAATTACGGAGAGTGAAAAAAGCCAATCCAAAAGGTTACATACTGTATGATTCCACTTACATAACATTATTGAAATGACAAAATTACAAAAAGGGAGAACAGCTTAGTGGTTACCAGGGGTTAAGGATGGGGTGGAGGGGAGGAGAGGGTGGGTTGTTTGAAGGCAAGTAGGGAGCCCCGTGGTGATGGAATGCTCTGTATCTCGCCTATGTCAACGTTAATATCCTGGTTATGATACTGCACTACAGTTTTAGAACAGGCTACCATTGGGGGAAACTGGGTAAAAGGTACAAAGGCTCTCTGTATTATTTGTAAATCTAAAACTGAATTATTTGTGAATCTATAATTATTTCAAAATTGAAAGCTTAGTTTAAAAAAAGTCAAAGGCAAATAGCACACATTTAGATCAAAATAGACAGCACTTGCTCATTTTGCCAAAGGATGAAATTCCTAGCAAGTAAAAGTAAGAATGACAAATGCAATTGATTTTAATTAAAAATCCAGAAGCTTACTATCAATGGCAAGATAGAATAGTTCAAAGTACAGGACTGATTATTTAACACGTTCTAAATCCTAAACCTTGCACTTCTGAAATTCATACCAGGGTGTTTCTATAACCATTTCACATGTTTCTGTGGGAACACTTTGTAGCAATGGCTAATAAGGCACAGTAAGTGGCTAAATGAATCAGATTTTCCTTTCCTGCTTTTGTCTCTTCCTTGATGACACACATCCACATATGCCACGCACATTTATACCTGCCTCTTCTCAAGCTGTTTTCTCTGCGAGAATGCTGTTACCCATTCATCTGAGTAACTTCTACTAATCTGATTCTTTAAAGATCAGTTCACATGTCTCTCATTTTGTAAGTCTTCCCTGACCCTGCTCTCTGCTATCCCCACCCTGCTGTTCCTATTACAGGAATACTATCCGAAAAGCAAACGCCGATAATATAGTATAGTATAGTATAGTATAGTATAGTATTAGTATTAGCATTAGTATTAGTATAGTATTCAAACTTTATTTAGGGGTGAAACATTTGTTTCATCATGTACTTTTTCAGAATCTTTCCAGACAGTGCCACCTTCCCTTCTAATATCGTTTAGGTTCTACATATGTATTAATATATTTTTGGTATAACTGCCCATCAATGTCACAGTAAATATAATTCACAACCTCCATGAATACCTGTTAACTTAGATAATGGTAAAAAATATATATACCTGGGGTCAACTTTGGTTAAGATGGAGATAAACCACCTGTGTGTCCCACTGGATGCAGCTAAAGCAGCTGGGGGAATGCAGGCAGGGGCAGTGTGAAGCCTCTGGAAGTTGAACCACAGCAGGAAGGCAGGCAGGGGAGGAAGACTGGGCCACTGAGCTGGAAGTGACCCCTCCCACCCCGGCCTGGGTTCAGGGAGGCCCAAAAGCTGGACGTCAACACTGAGGCACAGAAGAGCGTGCTAAGAAAGCCCTCTACTTTAGGCTCAGGGAGCAGGGAGGGGCTCAAAGAAGGGAGAAATATGCATTTTCCCCTCTTTTGTCTTGTGTCCCAGCCCCCAGGTCATTCCACGGTGGTGGGAGAGGCCATGGTGACAGCAGGGGCCTAAGGGTACCTAAAACTCCAAGGGAAAGGGACCTTCTCCAGTCAGAGGCCCAGAGCCTGAAGAGGGTGCACAAATGTCCACTGAGTTCCTCCTCCCCGTCTTCTTGCGGCCCTTCTTCTCGCAGTCATAGTTGCAGGAAGTACGCATCAGGTACGGCAACAAAGTCCCAGGCTTTTGTCAGAAGACTGAACAGGGGAGTCCCAAGGAACTGGAAATACTGAGGAGACTGTGGAGAGGGAGGGGCGTGGGAGAGAGACTGCACAAAGCTGTCTGTGAGCTCCAGGGTGCATCCCAAGCTTCTCACATGTGGATCTGACCACAGACTCTGAGAAATGAAGTGTGGGATAAGATTACTACTCATGTCCCAGACCGGCCACTGCATGGCACCGATCTGAAAAGCACTGCAAAGGCTTGAAAACTGAACTGATGTTGGAACCACAACCCACAGAAAGCTGCTTGGAACTTACAGCCTGATACACTGAATTGCCTGCTAAACCAAAAATACAAAAAATTCTCCACAGGATTTAAATAACAACAAGAGTCTCATAAGACAATACTCAAAATGTCCAGGATACAATCCAAATTACCTGGCGTACAAAGAACCAGGAAAATCGCAGTGCCTGTGGGAAAAGGTGATCAAAAATGGCAACACTGAGATGACATAGATGCTGAAATTATAGGACAAAGACTGTAAGCCAGCTACTGTAAAGGTGTTCCAAGAAGTAAGGGTGAACACTCCTGAAAAGAGTGGAAAGATAAAAGTCTCAGCAAACTCTCATCAGCAAATAGAAGATATAAAAAAGAATCAAAAGGAAACTTTAGAACTAAAATTACAGTGACAAAATGTAAAAAAAAAAATCACTCGATAGGCTCAATAGCAAAATGGAGATGAAAGAGGAAAGATCAGTGAACTTGATGATAGAGCAATGAAAAAAAATTATCTAATCTGAAAAACAGAGTAAGTGATTAAAAAATAGAGTCTTGAGATGTGTAGGATAATAATAAAGTATCTTTCATGTCACTTAAGTCCCAGAAAGAGAATGACACAGAAAAAAATATTTGAAAAAATAATGTCTAAAAACATCCCAAATTCAACAAAAGACACAAATTAATAGATTCAAGAGGTTAACTGAATCTCAAATAGGGTAAAGCCCCCCAAATCCAGGCCCAGATCATGAGTCAAACTCTGAAAACTAAAATTTTAAAAAATCTTGAAAAGAGAGAAAATGTAACATGACTATAAAGGGAAGAATGATTCAAAAGACAGCAAATTTATCATTAGAAATTAAGGATTCCATAAGGAAGTGGAACATTTTTAAAGTGCTAAAAGAAAGAAAAGCCTCTCAACCCTAAATTCTACATCCAGTGAAAATATACTTCAGAACTGGAGGTAAAATAAAGAGATTCTTAGATAAAAGAAATCTAGCAGAGTTTGTTGACAGGAGACCTCATCTAAAAGAACCGCTAGAAGGAGATCTTCACACAGAAGGGGAAATGATATTAGAGGGAAATTGAAATGTCAGGAATGAAGGAGAACATGAGAAATGACAACTACATATGATAACTACAACATGAAGGAAGGAGGGTAAAGGGACCCAGTGGGTGCAAGTTTTCTATATTTCACTTGGACTGGTACATTACTGATTCTCAGTAGACTGTGAAAAGCATGTAACATGCAAATCTATAGAGCAAAGTAAGTCAGAAAGAGAAACACAAATATTGTATATTAACTCATATGTGGAATCTGAACACATTGGTATAGATGGTCTTATTTATAAAGCAGAGACAGAGACACAGACGTAGAGAACAAACGTATGGATACCAGGGGGGAAAGCGGGGGCGGGTTTGGGGTGAAGTGGGAGATGGAATTGACACATACACACTGCTGGTGCTACACATAAAACAGAGAACTGATGAGAACCTGCTGTAGAGCCCAGGGAACTCCACGCAGTGCTCTGTGGTGACCTGAATGGGAAGGAAATCCAAAAAAGAGGGGATATATGTATACGTATAGCTGATTCACTTTGCTGTACAGCAGAAACTAACACAACGTTGTAAAGCAACTATACTCCAATAAAAATGTTTAAAAAATAGAGCAGGGCTTCCCTGGTGGCACAGTGGTTGAGAGTCCGCCTGCCGATGCAGGGGACACGGGTTCGTGCCCCGGTCCGGGAGGATCCCACATGCTGTGGAGTGGCTGGGCCCGTGAGCCATGGCTGCTGGGCCTGCGTGTCCGGAGCCTGTGCTCCGCAACGGGAGAGGCCACAGCAGTGAGAGGCCCGCGTACCACACACACAAAAAATAGAGCAACTACTAAAAAAAAAATCTATACAAAGAGATAGTCAAAAATGAAATAAATAAGTGAAAATGTAATACTAAAGCATATTCAAATGGTCCAAAAAAGACAGGAAAAGAAGAAACAGAAGAATGAAAAAACGGTAAACAAATAATATACAATTATAAACCTAAACCCAAACACCAAAAGTTACATTAAATATAAATGGTCTAAGCAAGCCAATTAAGGGACAGAGATTGTCAGAACAGATTTTATTTTTTTTTTTTTTGCGGTTTGTGGGCCTCTCACTGTTGTGGCCTCTCCCGTTGCGGAGCACAGGCTCCGGACGCACAGGCCCAGCGGCCATGGCTCCCGGGCCCAGCCGCTCCGCGGCATGTGGGATCTTCCCAGACCGGGGCACGAACCCGTGTCCCCTGCATCGGCAGGCGGACTCTCAACCACTGCGCCACCAGGGAAGCCCCAGAACAGATTTTAAAAAGCAAGCTCCATCTGTAGTTCTCTACAAATAAGTTATTTCAAATGTAGTGATACAGGTATGTTAAAAGTAAAAGGATGGAAAACGATATACCATACAAACACTAATGAAAAGAAAGCTAGGGTGATTATTTTAATATCAAAGTAGGCTTTGGAGCTAAGAAAATTACCAGAGATATAGAGAAACATTATAATGATAAGAGGTCAATTCACCAAGAAGACATAACAATCTTAAATTTGTATGAATCTAGCAACAAAGCTTCAAAATAGGTGAATGAGAGAACAGAAAGCAGAGGCAAATCCATGATTATAACTGGAGACTTCAATAGTCCTCTCACATTAATTGACAGAACAAGCAGACAGAAAAAGTCAGCAAGGATATAAAGAACTAGGCAACATTAACAACTACCAGATCCAATTGACATTTATAAAACATTCAACCCAATCTCTTCCAATGCACATAGAACATTCATGAAGACAGGTCACATCCAGGATCATACAACAAAACTTAACAAATTAAAAAATATATATAATACAAAGTATGTTCTCTTATCATAATGAATATAAACTAGATATCAGTAGAAGAGAAGAAAATCTCTAAACACTTGGGAAATTAACACACTTCTAAAGAATCCATGGGTCAAATAGAAAAATGAAAAACAATGTATCAAAATTTGTGGAATGTACCTAAAACACTGTTTAAAGGGTAATTTAAATTATTAAATGCTTATGTTATAAAATAAGGACTCAAATCAAAATTCTATGCTTCCATGTTAGAAATGGGAAAAGAGGAGAAAAATAAACCCAGGGCAAACAGAAAGAAAGAAGTATTAAGATCAGAAATCAATAAAATTCAAAAAAGAATAACAGAGAAGAAAACAATAAAAGCTTCTTTGAAAAGATCAATAAAATTGACAAACCTTAAGTAAGACTGACAAAAAAAGAGGGAAGCCACAAATTTCTAATATCAGGAATGAAAAGGGGATATCACTGAAGAGCCAGAAGATATTAAAAGAGTTATAAGGGACCACTATGAGTCCAAGGAGTAAACATTAAGATATATATTTCTGACTCTTAAAGAAGAGCTTATTCATATTTTTAAAAAATGAAAGTATTAAATGAAGGTATTAAATTGCTATGGATTTCACATATAAGAATAATGTTAAAAATGTCATTTTTAATGTGCTAGAAATTAGATTGTTTTTGTAATTACTTACACCTGAAATGAAAAATTTTATATGCCCATTATGAAACCTGTGAGGCAGTACATAATCAGTTTACAAAATATAAATTTGGAGGATAGTAACCATACCTCTTAGGGTAGTTGTGAAGATTAAATCAATATAGTATATGCTTAGTACTGTACCAGGCACATAGTAAGTGCTATATAATTGTGAGCTATTTTCCTTAAAGCAGTCCTGTAAGGTTAACATCTCTAACACACATGAATTTGAAAACTTTGAAGTGGACCATTTCCTCAAAAAACTAGAAACTATACTACAAGTCATCCAAGATGAGATGGTTAACCTGAATATTCCTATAACTGTTTTAAAAATTGAATTTGGAGTTTAAAACCTTCCCCCCAAACAATATAAAATTCTAGGTCCAGATGGTTTTACTTTAAATTTTTCCAGACATTTAATGAGTTGCACTGAATTTAAATAATATTTTCAAGAAAATAGAAGAGAAAGGAAGACTTTTCTACTAATTTTATGAGGTCCACATTACCCTGATACCAAAATCATGTAACAATATTGCAAAAAAAAAAAAAACCCACCTATAGACCAACATCTCTCATGTACACTGGCACAAAAATCTTCAACAAAAAATTACCAAGTCATATTCAGCAATATATGAAAACACAATGACTAAGAGGGGCTTTCCAGGGAATCAATCTAAGGCTGGTTCCATACTAGGAAGTCCAGTAATGCATTCTACTGTGTTAACAGGCTAAAGAAGCAAAACTGCATGATCATATCAACTGATGCAGAAAAGGCATTTGAAAAAATTTCACATCTATTCATGATGAAAACTCTCAGCAAACTAGAAATGAAAACTTACTCAGTTTGATAAAGAGCATCTACAGCAAAGCTACAGTTAACATTATATTTAAAAGTAAAAGATCAAATACTTCCCCCTCTAAGATTGGGGAAAAGAAAAATGTCCACTCTCACCACTCCTGACATCTTTTAATAAAAAGAAATAAAAGTTATACAGATTAGAAAGGAAGAAAAACGGTCCCAATTTGAAGAGAAGACTGTCTACATAGAAATCTCAAGGAATCTACAAAAAATTTCTAGAACTAGCAAGTCTGCAGGATACAAGGGCAACACACAAAAATGAATCATATTGCTTGCTATATAAAAGCAATGAACAAATGGAAACTTAATTAAAAACAGAACATTCACAATAGTTTCTCCCTTCAAAAATGAAAGACATAGGTTTTAAGTCTCTCAAAACATGTTAATGACCTGCATTTTGAAACTACAAAACACTGATGTAAGAAATCAAACAATACCTATGCAGGACAAGAAAAAAAATCAACATACAAAAAATCAGCTGCATTTTTATATACTAACAGTGAACTGCCTGAAAGAGAAATAAAGGAAACAATCTCGTTTACAACAGTGTCAAAACCAATAAACTACTTAGGAATAAATTTAACCAAGGAGGTAATAAAAGATCTGTACACTAAAAACTGTAAAACACTGATGAAAGAAATTGAAGAAGACACAAATAAGTGGAAAGATATCTTCTGTTCATGAACTAGAAGAATTAATATTGTTAAAATGTCCATACTACCCAGAGCTGTCTGCAGATTCAGTGCAATCCCTATCAAAATCCCAATGGCATTTTTTACAGAAATAGAAAAAAAAATCCTAAAATTTATACAGAATCACAAAAGACCTTGAATAGCCAAAACAATCTTGAGAAATAAGAACAAAGCTAGAGGCATCACACTTCCTGATTTCAAACCATACTACAAAACTATAGTAATAAAAACAGTATGGTACTGGCATTAAAAACACAGACTAATGGAAAAGAATCAAAGGCTCAGAAATAAACCCATGTGTATATGGTCAACTAATATTTGACAAGGGAGCCAAGAATACTCAATGGGCAAGAGATGGTCTCTTCAATAAATGGTGTTGGGAAAACTGGACAGTCACACGTAAAAGTGAAACTGGACTCCTATCTTGTATCACTCTCAAAGATTAACTAGAAATGGATTAAAGACTTCAATGTGAGACATGAAACCATAAAAATCCTGGAAGAAAACATAGGGAAAAAACTCCTTGACACGGGTCTTGGCAGTGATTTTCTAGATATGACACCAAAGCACAAGCAACAAAACAAAAAATAAACAAGTAGGAAGAAATACATGAAACTAAAAAAGCTTCTGCATAGCAAAAGAAATGATCCACAAAGTGAAAAGGCAACCTATGGGGTGGGAGAAAATATCTGCAAACCGTACATCTGAAAAGGGGCTAATATTCAAAATATACAAGGAACTTATACCACTTGACAGTAAAAAAACAAATAATGATTTAAAAATGGGCAAAGGACCTGAACAGAAATTTTTTTTCAAAGCAGATCTACAGATGGCCAAGAGGTACATGAAAAGGTGTTCAGTATCACTTACCATCAGCAAAATGCAAATCAAAACTACAATAAGGTACCACCTCACATGGGTCAGAATGGCCATCATTCGAAAGTCTACAAATAATAAATGCTGGAGAGGGTGTGGAGAAAAGGGAACCCCTGTGTACTGTTGGGAATGTAAACTGGTGCAGCCACTATGAAAAACAGTATGGAGGTTCCTCAAGAAAATTAAAAATAGAACTACCACGTGATCCAGGAATCCTGCTTCTAGGTATATATCTGAAGGAAAGGAAATTACTGTCTCAAGAAATATCTGTACTCCCATGTTCACTGAAGCATTATTTACAATAGCCAAGACATGCAAACAAAGTGTACATCAACAGATGAATAAAGACAATGTGGTATGTATACACATACACACACACAATGAAATATTATTTAGCAGCAAAAAAGCAGCAAATTCTGCCCTATGCAGCAACATGGATGAAACTTGAGGGCATTATGCTGAGTGAAATAAGCCAAAGGAAGACAAATATTGCATGATCTCACTTATAGGCAGAATCTTAAAAACATAACTCACAGAAACAGAATGCAGATTGGCGGCTGCCCAGGGCTGGGGAAAATGGGAGATGGTGGTCAAAGGGTACAAACTCTCAGTTATGAGTAAGTTCTGGGAACCTAATGAATGGCATGATGAATGTAGTTAACAATACTGTATTACAGTTCGAAAGTAGATCTTAAATGTTCCCGCCATACACACAGTGGTAACTATGTGAGGTAATGGATGTGTTAACTAACCTTATTATGGCAATCATTTCTTAATAAAGACATATATCAAGTCACACTGTACATCTTAATGTTACATAGCAAATATATCTCAATAAAGCTGGAAAAAATAAAGATAGGGACTCCTTAACATAATAAAGATGTTAGTTCTCTCAAAATTGATCTACAGATTTAACACAATTTAAATAAAAATACCAGCAGGATTTTTTTATATATATAGGACTATGCTAAAATTCACATGGAAAGGCAAAGAAACTATAATAGTCAAAACAGTTTTTAAAAAGAAAATTAAAGGTGGAGGAATGTCATTGCCTAATTTTAAGACTTAGGATGAAGTCACAGTAATCACATGATGTGGTACTGGCAAAGGGACAGACCCACAGACCACCAGAACAGAGTCCAGAAACAGATCCTCACAATGTGGACATTAAGTTTTGACACAAGTGCAAATGCAATTCAACAGAGAAAGGACAGTCCTTTCAACAAACAATATCAGAACAAATGGACATCCATATCCAAAAAAATGAACCTCACCTCAACCTTGTATCTTATAAAAAATTAACTGAAAATGGATCATAGATCTGATAAAAAAGTGAAGGACACAAAGGAGAAAATTCCAGTAATCTTGGGGTAAGCAAAGAGTTCTTGGACATGACACCAAAACATGATCCATAAAAGGAAAAATTGTTAGAGGACCTCAATGAATCTAAAACTTTTGCTCTGTGAAAGGCTAGGATAAGAGAATGAAAAGCTACAGGCTGGGAGAAAATATTTACTACAACTAAAAGGAACACTCAAAACTTAAACTAAAACCCTGTTTATATAAATGCACAAAAGACATGAACAGACACTTCACTGAAGGGGATATCCAGATGGCAAACAAACACGTGAAAAGATGTTCAACTTCACTAGCCATTAGGGGAATGCACAGGAGAACGACACATTATAAAAACACACTTATTACAATGGCTGAAGTAAAAAATAACTGATAAAATCAAACAGTGGTGAGGATGTGGAGAAACTAGCTCTTTCTGCATTACTGGTGGGATGGTACAGCCACTCTGGAAAACAGTTTGACATTTTCTTAAAACATTAAACATACACTTAACATTTTATTCAACTGTACCACTACAAGTTAGCCTTAGAGAAATGAAAACTGTTCACAAAACCCCACATATACACTAATGTTTACAGCTTTATTAATAATCCCCACAAACGGGAAACAGCTAAATGTCCTTCAATGGGTGAACGGATAAACTGTGGTGCATCCATATAATGGAATACCACTCATCAATGAAGTTACACTTGGAACAAGACGAATGAATCTCAAAGGCATGCAGCATGAAGGAAGCCAGACACAAAAGGTTTTATGCTGTGATTTCATCTATATGACCTCAAAAAACCAAAACCACAGTGACAGAGAAGAACCCGTGGCCGCCAGGGTTTGCAGTAGGAGGAAGGTGTGACTAAAAAGGGTACAGTGAGGAGTTCTTTGCTGATGGAACTGTCCTGGGGGGTCCTTGGTCCTACAACCAAAAGGAACTGATTCCGCCAACCTCCAAATGAGTGAGGAAATTGATCCTCTCCTAGGATCTCCAGAAAAATATGCAGCTCTGTCAACACTCAGATTTTAGCCCAGTGAGATCTGTCATGGGCTTATGACCAACAGCGCTGTAAAACCATACATTTGTGTTGTTTAAGCCATTGAGTGTTCTGGTAATTTGTTATGGCAGCAACAGAAAACCAATCAAGTGGTTAAATAGTCTTAGAGCAAGGAGAAGAAAGAGGATAACAGCTATTTGCTGGCTAGCCAAGAAGATTGGGATGTAGGGTTCAATATCAGATACCATAGGTCTGAAAACCAAGAATCGTCAAGGAATTACTAGGTCCTGGCCTTGCTGGAGGCCATGGGTACGTTTACAGTCTAGAGGGATATATTGGGTGGGCCAAAAGGTTCCTTCAGATTTTAAGTAAAAATAAAAGATACAGTTTTCATTTTCACCAAGAACTTTGTTCAACAACATATTCACCTTTTTGTTCCACTACCTTCCGCCATTTTTCAGGCAACTTCATAATTCCATCTTTCCAGAACGTTCTCTTGAGCAAAGAACTGTTCCAGGTGCCTTTTACGGTCTTCCAGGGAATTGAAATTTTTTCCATTAAGAGAATTTTGTGAAGACCGAAATAAACAGAAATCCGAAGGTGCGATGTCTGGTGAATCTGGTGGATGAATCAGAACTTCCCAGCCAAGCTGTAACAGTTTTTTGCCTGGTAATCAAAGAAACACATGGTCTTGCGTTATCCTCATGGAAGATTGTGCGTTTTCTGTTGACTAATTCTGGACACTTTTTGTTGAGTGCTGCTTTCAGGTCTAATTGGTAGCAGTATTTGTTGGAATTAATCATTCGGTTTTCTGGAAGGAGCTCAAAATAGAGGACTCCCTTCCAATCCCACCATACACACAACATCACCTTCTTTGGATGAAGACTGGTCTTTGGTGTGGTTGGTGGTGGTTCATTTCGCTTGCCCCATGATCTCTTCCGTTCCACACTGTTGTACAGAATCCACTTGCCATTGCCCGTCACAATTTGTTTTAAAAACGTAACGTTTTCATCATGTTTCAGTAGAGAATCCCATGCGGAAATATGGTCAAGAAGGTTTTTTTTCGCTTAACGTGGAATCCAAACATCAGAGCAATTCACATAACCAAGCTGGTGCAAATGATTTTCAACGCTTGATTTGGATATTTTGAGTATGTCGGCTATCTCCCGCGTGGTATAACGTTGACCGTTGTCAATTATTGTTTCCATTTGATCTCTATCAATTTCAACTGGTCTACCCTAGAGCACCGTCCAGCAAGAAATCTCCAGCACGAAACTTGGCAAACCACTTTTGACACGTTCGATCAGTCATAGCACCTTCTCCATATACTTACTGTACAAATCTTTTATTGCATTTCAGTTGCATATAATAAAGCATAATACACAGAAAATGTTGTTTTCTTCCACCTTCAATATTAAAATGGCTACACAAAAATTCACCAATTTTGATAAGTTTTTTTTTAATGCACGCTGATATGACAGCTGTCACAATACAATCTAACAAAATTGTTTTGAATGAAGTTAAAGACAACTATGCACTACTAGAGCCATCTTATCGAAAAAACTGAACATTCTGGTCAACTCAATGTAACATGCCTATGAGAAGAAGGGAATGAAGGCTTTTACATTTAAAATATAAAAATGAAATACAAACAGATATATGAAGGAAACATAAAACATAAAGATAGAAATTTAAAATAAAATTAAGATTTGGAGGTCATTAAGTCAATTAGAAAGGGGAGCATGAAACAGAGAAGAGTTCAGTGCTGAAAGAAGCACCACAGAAGAGATCTCTATGGATGTATCCTATGATGAAATTACATCCTGTTCCTCTATACATGTATGTCATGTAATGATGTTATATTCAATGTATATATTTTTTCTTCTGTTGGTCTATGAGGAAAAGAAAATAGCATAGTTTTCAGTCAAATAGATTTGGATTTAAATCTTGGCTTTCCATATTTAATGTGTCATCTTAACAAGATACTTAACCTTTCTGAGGCTCAGTTTCCTTACTTGTAAAATGGAGCTAATACGCTATCTCACAGAGTTGTTATAAAAATTAAAGAAAATGATGTTTGGGAAAGCAGTCAGCAGCAGGCCTGTACAGGTGCATCCACTCGGTGTTACTTCTCTGTGCTGATGTGTGAAAGTTGGCTTTACAGCTGAATGTTCATTATTGTGCCAGCCTTCCCAGCCCTCCAGTGTTTTTCAGAAAAGACGCATATCTCTCAAAACCCAAACCAGACCTGAACACAAAAGCCCGAATGAAAGGTAGAATGAGCCTGACTCATCCTTGCCCCCAGAGTTCCAGGTATGGAGACCAGCTCTGGGATAAGGCTGCCGGCAACTTGGAGCAGATCAGGAGGACGGTGACGGTCATGCCCGAGGCCTTCAGGGTGGGGACATCAGACATTCTATCAGACAGGCTAAGGCAGGGATGAAGTCCAGAGATCTGGCCAGAGATTCAACAGCATATGCACTCTGTAAGCTGAATTATTACTATGTTTCAGTGTTCCTCCTTTTGTTCTATTATTGTTTATTGAGAAAAATCTTTTTCAAAACTCCAACTTTTTTTTCAGATATACTAATGAAACTCAAAGAAAAGGGGGTTTTGCTTCATTTTGACCAGGATTAAAAAAACCTTTTTGATTTAAAATAATTTTAGGCTTATAGAAAAGAAAGATAGCACCGAGTTCCTGTATACCTTTCAACCAGCTTCTTACATAATCACCATACTGTTATGAGAACCATTATAATAACATTAATGCCACACTATTAACTCACATACAGATCTTATGTGACTTTTGCCAGTCTCCCCCCTGACGTCCTTTTCTTTTCTGGCTCAGAAATCAGTTCTGGATCCCACAGTGCATTCAGTTGTCATGTCTCCTCGTCACCTCCAAAATTTGACAATCCAGTCAGTCTCTGACAAGTCTTTTTTAGGACCCTGACACTGACAATTTTGAAGAGTACTGGTCACTTATTTTGTAAGATGCCCTCAATTGGATTTCTCTGCCGTTTTCTAATGACTGGATTGAGGAAATACGTTTTGAGCAAAACTGTCTCTGAAGCGATGTTAGTGCCTCTCACCAGTGGTGTGTGGTGTCAGCATGTCCTACTACTGTTGACAGTGACCTTGATCACCTGGTTAAGATGCCGTCAGGTTTCTTTATACTAGTTATTATGCCTTTCTTTATAATTGTCTGGTGGGGAAATACTTTGCGATTATGCAGATACACTTTTTTCTCATTTTACTTGCACCCGCTAATTTTAGCATCCATTGATGGTTCTTGCCTGCAACAATTATTACCAAGGTGTTTGCCAAATGGTGACTTTCCATTCCCCTAATTACTTCTTAATTTACAACTGGAATTACACTGTAAGGAGGAGCTTTCCCTTCTCCCCCATGTATTAAGTATTTATATCAATATGGATGAATGGATATTTTATTTTATAGATTATAATCCAATACTATCATCATTATTTTGCTGCCAAAACTGTTCCAGATTTGGCCATGGGGAGCTCCTTCAAGGTAGCTCCTGTGTCCTTTGATATGCCTTCATAAATTTTTTTAGCACTTTCTTACTTATGTTCCAGGCTTATCTCATATTCCACCCCCCCTCAGTTCTAGAATCAGTCATTTATGCAAGGAGCCTTGGTACAGTCATTCTATAGGAGATGGTATGTGAATCCCAGATCTGCGCACTAGATACGCTCACTGCTACTGGCTCTCATTGCTGCCATGCCTTCTCAGCAGACAGAGCTGTGAGATACACATATGTACCCTAACACCTGCGTATACCCATGTGTAATTTTGTATTTATCTTTATAGACATAAAGAACCATGAGTTCACTCTGGTACCTCTGATTCTAGTCGGACACCACAGGTTTTATTCTAGCCTCCTTTCTTCCCCTTGTTTGTAACTTCTGACAGTGAGAAATCTGGGTCTCATCATCCTCAACAAACTTATTTGTTCAATTCCAGTGTACACTTTACACATAAAATAGTTTCAAAATAAAGCATACCTCTGTGAGCAGCATTTTTATTAACTAGAGGGAAAATGAGAGGGACTGGGGGGGCAGTGTGACACTTGTCTGAGTGTATCTTTCTGCACAGCACACCTTTACAGCCATGACAATGTCCCTGATCCCCCCCACCACCAAAATAAATCACTCAGCAGACAGAATAAAAAATGAAATACAAACATCAACAAAGGAACCTAGCTGTATTATAAATGAATTACATCACACACTGAAGGGGGTGGGGAAGACAAGAAAGAACCTAAGTAACTTGGAAAGCAGTACTTGGAACACGCGCAGTAGAGCTGATGACAAAGGAGCTGCGCACACTGCTCTCCAGGCAGCTCATGTGTTTGGCTGGGGTTTGCAGGAGGGCAGAGGGCACGGGTGAGGCTCACACTGTGGGCACAGCCCAGGCTCCTCCACCAGGGCTGTCTCTTAACACTTAGGTATTTAGAGGCACTTAAATATCACTGTTGCGTATTAGCGCAAATGGAGTGGGATCCCCTTACAAGTAGAGCTAAAAAGTACCTCTGTGGTCATCTGGCCCAGTCTTTTCATTTTACAGACGCAAAAGAGGCGCTCAAGAGGCACAGCAGTACAGTGAAGACATGGAGCCGCGTGGTGAGCTTTGTCCACATCACACACCATCCTTGGTTGAAAAGCTTCCAAAGAGTAGGTAAGGCCGAATCTTGAGACGTGAGGATAATTTGGCTCGATAATGAGTTATATAGCGATTGATGCACTGTTTGCACAGATTACTTATACTATTTTATTATAACTTGTATTCAAGAAAGACTTATTGCTATGGACTATAAGATCAGAATTTTAGATGTTTTTATTTTAGAGAAGTTTTCACTGACTTGGCATTTTTGTAAACACGTATATTTCTAAAGAGTTTAAAAAACTTCAAGTAGAAAAATGGTTAAGTCACTGTTACTTGGGATCACTGTTTAAACATTTAAGCATTTTAAAGCATTAAGAAATAGCCAATCTATTAAATAATATTTTATACTATTGGATTAGTTTCATATACTTTTTAAAAGCTAAAAAAATGAGGGGCCTATAAAACAGGTGTCTCAAAAGTTAAGAGTGTATATATTTAAGAACGTTTAACTGACACAAGCATGAGAATTTTTGGCTGAACCACAAGAAACTCTTGTCAGATAAGTATGACATGTTGGAACACTGCCAGGTTACACTATCTTCCCTAGAAAAAAATGTCAAGTTTATAGTATTTTAAAACAACAGGGCTTAAAGAATCTAGAAATTTCATTTTTAGAAGTGAACATGTCCTAGGTAATTTAGTATCTACGATGAAACTACTGCATCTTCTCTATAATCTAAGAACTTGATCCTAACTTGAGATTTCACTCCCAGATACGAATAGATTTTTAAAGGTGCTTACTGCATAATTAACATCTCGATAGCATATATTTTCCAATATATTTAGACCCTTGATTTGCACTCTGCTGCAGCTGTGTATCAGTTTCATGTGCTGGTCTCCGGCACAGCTAAATGTCACTGACTGCTTTCTTCTTTACTGTTTCCCCTTTTTCTTAAAAGTCTTTAAAGTAACTAATTGGCATAGATGGTGTGGCTCCTGTAGCTTTCCTTCCTTGTTCTTGTTGTTTGTTTTGTCACACTGGGTAGTAGTTTATTAATAGGATGCACCAAAAAAAGTAAAGAACACAGACCAGCAGTGGAGCTGGGTCTCCTGAGAGGAACGGTGGCCAGGCAGGGGCACTGTCTGCCTCTGGGACCGAGCTCCACTGGCCGTAACTCAAGTGTGCTGCTTCTGCTCCAGGATCAGGCTGGTTTGGTCAACCAGGTCCAATATGACAGATAATTTTTCAAATTCAGCCACAAGGACCATCCTGAGGAGCCATAAAACAATTCAAGGGTGGAAGTCTCTGGATTTGAGGCCTCATTACATGAACTTTCATTTGAAAGAATGATTAAGGGCCACTTAATGGTAGCCAACTGAAGAAACCAGTACCAGTTACTAAACTGGATATTCATGAAGTTAAATTAATTTATTGAGGATTCTGAACCAATATTCCAGCAAAGTCTTGGTTGCCTTGCATTCCTGGGCAGTGTTGCAAATCTGCTGTGCCCCTTTTCACAGATGAAATTCTAAACTCTAGCAGTGGGAAAGGATATTTTTAAGTGGTGGAATGCCAGAATTATCCAGACTTGAGGTTTTCAGTGGCTGATACTGATTTTTCACTTTGGTCAAAACTATTTATCAAGAGTACGGTTTTATGTGTATTGGTTTGTTCTACTTGGTCAGGCAAGATTGTTTTGAACATGGTGTGACACACATAAACCTTTATTTACTTATTTAATTAGCTGAGGTAAAGCCTAGAAATTAGCCCTTTATGTTGGTTTAGAAATATAGCTTATTTATGAAAGGAATGTATCTCCAAATTGAGGGTTTTTTCTTTAGAGGAGTTTTAAGTAGTTTTCAGTGTCTCTTTAACATATGTTCTCTAAACAATGCATGTTGAACAATAATGGCTCAAATGAAAATAGTTATGTTCAGGTAGGAATTGATGTGTAATTCTCAATACCCTATGACTTGAGTATCAAATTTACCATAAGATTTGGTCAAACAGAACTTGAGATAGCTTGTACACAATACAAATTAGAAACTATTGATATTTACTCTGTTTCATTCATTTTACCTGCCCACACTCATGTCTTTTGCTTTGTCATCACACGTCATTGGAAAATCCAGAAGAGGATATTCTACCGCATGTCGTCATATGTTCACTCTTGCCATTGTGCTTTCTTCCTTCCTGATGTCCCAAGATTTCTTTTCTATCACTTCCTTTCCGTTCAGAGAGCTGCTTTTAGCCATTCATTTAGCGTAGGTGTGCTGGGGACAAACCGTCTTAGTGTTTCTTCATTTGAAAGTGTCCTGATTTCTTCTGCATCCTTGAAGGATCTCTTTTCAGGATATAGAGTTCCAGGTTGACAAGTCTTTTCTTTAGCACCTGAGGTGTCCTGTTTCTGGCTGGCTCCATGGTTTCCTATGAGCAGTTTCTGTCACTTAAACTGTTTTCCCCTAGAGGTAAAGGCATCTCCTCTCTCTACCTTCAGGATTCTTTCTTTGGCTTTAGTTTTCTGGAGTTAGCCTATGACGCATCTTGGCCTGGGTCTCTTTGGATTTACCCTGTTTGGGGTGTGGGTGCGTGTCTTTTGCCACTTTTTGGAAAATTTCAGCCGTTAATTCTTTGAACACTTTTTCAGGCCCGTCCTCTTACTTCTCTCCTGGAATTCTGACGACAGGCACATCAGATCCAAAGGAGTCGCTTAGGCTCTGTCCTTTTTGCAGGCTGTCTCCTTCTGTCGTCCACGCTGGACCATTCTCCTGTTCCAGCTGCAACCTCGCTGATTCTCCTCCCATCCTTCCACGCGGCTACAGAGTCTGCGTGCTGAGGTTCTGAGTTTCAGTTATTGTATTTTTCAGTTCTAAATTTTCATATTTTCTACTTCTTTGTGGAGACTGTATCTTTTAGCTTGAAGCATGCTCACAATTGGGAGTTGAAGCACTTTTATCACATGACTGCCCACGTCAGATAATTCTAGCATCGTTGTCACCTCAGTGCTGGTGTCTGTTGATTGTCTTTTCTACTTCAGTTGAAACTTTCCTGGCTCTCAGTGTGACAAATGAGTTTTGAATGACATCTAGACATTCAGCTACTCTGTGGGGAGACGGAGACCCTGGATCTCCCGTGGGAAGGCGGGCACGCTCCCATTCTGGGCTGTGGTGGGGGAGGTGTGGGCTCCGCCCTCAGCCTGTGCTCCCCACCTGGGGAGAGGCGCTGCTCTTTCTGGCTGAGCGGGTGGGGTCCAGGCCCCTGCCAGGCTCTCCTGATCCTGCTCTGGCTGAGAAGGGTGAGGCGGCTCATCGCCGCGCTCCATGTGGCTTCCGCTGGCCCTGCGGGCAGGGGTGAGAGCCTTCAGTCTCCACCAGGCTTCCTAGCAGGAGCAGGTGGGATGCCTGTCACCACTGGGGGCGGTGGGATGGAAGGCCAGGCTCCCGCGTAGTTTCCATGGTGTTTCCGTGGTCACTGCTGCTGAGTGGGGACCCAAGTCCCAGCTCCCTACTTGGTCTCTGACATCACCATGGGGGGAGGTTCCTTTCAGTGAGTGTGGAAGGCTGGGCTCCCCACTAGCCTTTGCTGGTGAGGATGGGCAGTGGGGCTGCAGTCTTCCTGTGGCTGGACTAGAGCAGTTAGTGTCCACAAGCTGCCTTCTTACCAGGTGTTGAGTTTCTGATCCACGAGGGACACAATGGCTAAGAGAAAGCCCAGGGGACTCACTGCTGGGTTGTTCCTCGGGTCCTGAGGCAACTAGCCTGCCTTCTTCCCTCCACCTTCCAGAGTCTTCTTGTTTACATGTAGTATCCACAGGTTTTGGCTGTACTTAGCAGAAGAAATAGGGAAAAGTATATCTACTGCATCTTACCAGAAGAAGTCTCTATAGTTCTTTTTAAAACAGTTGATAAAGGATTAAGTGATTGTCTTATTTTACTACTTCCTAGATGCCTTATACATGGGCCAGCCAAGAAATCTCCTTAATCTCTATTCATATTTTATATAAGAAAAGTTTAAGAAAGAAAGCAAAGTGCCACCCAGATGGAGCTTCCAGGTTGCTCAGTTTCAAAAGTAAATTTACAAAGAGCAGAAAGAATGTCACATAACCAAGGATGAATATAGGAGTTTAGACAATGTAAGGTCCAAATAGTGTCAGGAAGATAAAAAATGAAGAAGAACTAAAGCTCTCAAAATGTTAAGGAAAGCAAGGAAGGGAAAACATTTTCTTGAAACTGATGAAGATTAAAAATAAAACAAGGAAAATGTCTTACGTCTTAACTCATTCACTCACTTGCAGGAGATTTCGTAAGCATCTAATACGTATTAGGCGGTAGTGGTCACCGACAGAGGTCAGTATGATACGGCGTGTGGCCTCAGGAGTGTTTGGTGGAGCAGAGTGATCAGTCTGTCACGGCACGACGTGGGAGAGTGACAGACAGACGCAGCTTTGCTGACACTCACTCACTGTGTCTGCGGGGTCAGACAATGGGTCACAGAGGAGGAGACAGGCAGGACAGAAGGACACCCGGGAGAGGGGACAGGATACGGGAGCCTAGAGGAGTGGGCTGGACACAGGGTGTGGTGCCGCACCCGGCCTGGGAAGACGTGGTGGAGCTGGACCGTACCGGCCCTGGTCTGTCATGTTGCAGAGTCTGGATTCAAATCCCACAGGCAGCCAGGAACTAAAAGAATTAGTTTTGATCTTCTCTTCCAGAAAGTATGAAGTTCAAGAAGCAAAAGAGAATCAAACTCATGATAGATACATCACCGAACAGGAACACCTGGGTCTCCTGGCTCATACAAAATTATTTTCAGAAAATATAAAAGACTTTGAAGATAAATCACTGACCTGATCACTGGTTATGATCTTTGAGTAACAGTGGAGATTAGGAGATATGGACAAAGTCATTCAATTTGCATAGTCTACCTTTGACTTCCTTTTGTAAACTACAGATCAGAGATATTTAACTTCCATCCTGAGAATGTTTTCTAGAATAGATTATAAAGGTACTCTGTTGTCTGCACTTAAGAAGAAAAAGAAAACATTGACCACTAGCATTCGGGATGGGTTCAATGAAAAAAAGTCATATAAACTGGCCTCATATCCATTTTTTAAAGTATTACTGGGAGGCATGGTCTCATATGATATTTATTTATTTATTATTTATTTTTTTGTGTGTGGTACGCGGGCCTCTCACTGCTGTGGCCTCTCCCGTTGCGGAGCACAGGCTCCGGACGCGCAGTCTCAGCAGCCATGGCTCACGGGCCCAGCCGCTCCGCGGCATACGGGATCCTCCCAGACCGGGGCACGAACCCGTATCCCCTGAATCGGCAGGCGGACTCCCAACCACTGCGCCACCAGGGAGGCCCTGATATTTATTTTTGAAGACATGGATGGATTAAAAAATGGTTGAGGGCTTCCCTGGTGGTGCAGTGGTTGAGAGTCCGCCTGCCGATGCAGGGGACGCGGGTTCATGCCCCGGTCCAGGAGGATCCCACGTGCCGCGGAGCGGCTGGGCCCGTGAGCCATGGCCGCTGAGCCTGTGCGTCCGGAGCCTGTGCTCCGCAACGGGAGAGGCCACAACAGTGAGAGGCCCGCGTACGGCAAAAAAAAAAAAAAAAAAAAAATGGTTGAATAAATTTATTTAAAAAGTGGTGGTTTAGAGAATGATGACAACAGAAGAAAGCTAGTGCCACTAGGTCTGTCGTTGGCCCTCCTCATCACACTTCTGGATGACAGAGGGAAATGGACAGGACAAAAGACAGAATCAGACTCAAAAACAGATACCAGTGGGACTGGTTCCAACAAGATTACGAGTAAAAAATGTGTCATAATCCGCTCCCTCCAAACCTAACTGCAAAATGGAAGAAACCATGGGATCCTCTTAAACCCCTCTTCCCCTCACAATCCTGATACAATCCATCAATGAACGCTAGTGACTCTACTTTCAAAGTATAACCAGACTTTGGTACCCCTCACTACCTCTACTTCTCCTGTCCTGATTCAAGCCACTGCCCTGGAGGGTTGTAATAACTCTGCGCCGGTCTTTCTGTCCCTACCCTTGACCTCTAGGGTTTATTCTCAATACAGCAGCCAGAGTGCTCCTTGTGAAATGAAAATCAAGCCACACCACGTCTCCATTCAAATTCTTCTAATGTCTCCTCATTTTAACAAGAGTAAAAGTGTGTCCAGTAGCTTCTAAGACCTCTCAGTGCTCTGGCATCTCACTGCCTCTCTGGCTTCATGTCTGTGGATCCCTCCCTCCCTCCCTCTGCCCACGAGCCTGCTGGCCAGGCTCCTCAGACGCCAGGTTAAAAATCACAGTGGTTCCGGGACATAGGCACACTACTAAATGTAAAATAGATAACTAATAAGGACCTGCTGTGTAGCACAGGGGACTGGGGGACTCTACTCAATACTCCATAATGGCCTATATGGGAAAAGAATCTAAAAAAAAAAAGAGTGGATATATGTAGATGTGTAACTGATTCACTTTGCTGTACACCTGAAAGTAACACAACGTTGTAAATCAACTAGACTCCAATAAAAAAAGAGAAATCACAGTGATGTCCTGTGGCTTTTGTGTGCCCCCTGATAAGAAGTGACGAGAAGGGTACTTTACCACGTTATTCTTTGCAAAATCCCACACCCTCAGTCTAATTATGAAAAAATATCAGACAAACCAAAATTGAAGGATGTTCTACAAGTACCTGACCAGTACTCCTCAAACTGTCAGGCCACGAGAAACAAGGAAAGATGAGAAACCGTCACAGACCGGAGGAGACCAAGGAGACCAAACCAAATGCAATGTGTGCCCTGGACTGGACCCTGGAACAGGAGGATGTGAGTGGGAAAACCTGTGAGATCCAAATAAAGTCTGGAGTCTAGGTAAAAAAAGATGGAGTCTTCTAATCCATGAACATGACATATTTCTCCATTTACTGAGGTACTTGCTAATGCCTCTAATAAGGGTTTATAATTTGTTCATGTGGTCTTCCACATCTATTTTCATTTTTTAACTCTTGCTGATATATAAGGATGACTTAAATTCAGTATATCATTTGTAGTCAGCAAATTTGTCAAATTCTCTTACTAGTACTATAATTTATCTTTAGATTCTTTTTTATATATACAGTTGTATCGCCTGTAGATAATGAGAGTTGTTCTTTCCTTTTTAACTGCTATCGTCCTGGGTCTGTTCAGTCTTACTGCGCTGGCAGCACCTCCAGAAGAAGGCTGAGGAGAGCGGTAAACGTCCTAATCACCAAGGAAATGTTCTCATCATTTTGTCATTAAGCATGATGTCTGTGATAGATTTTACATAGACATACTTCCTTAGATCAAGGAAGTACCTAATTCATTAGTTTTTATGATATCCATTCACAGGTACTGAGTTTTAATAAACACTTTTTTTCCTGTGTCTGTTGACGTGAATTTTGAGTGTTCTCCTTAAGTCTGGGTTAAAGTGGTATTTAAATTTTTTTTTTTAATTTTTATTTTTGTAAAGATATTTTCTTGATGTGGGGCATTTTTAAAGTCTTTATTGAGTTTGTTACAATATTGCTTCTGTTTTATATTTTTTGGTTTTTTTGGCCACAAGGCATGTGGGATCTTAGCTCCCTGACCAGGGATGGAACCCACACCCCCTGCATTGGAAGGTGAAGTCTTAACCACTGGACCACCAGGGAAATCCCTAAATTGTTTTAAATGTTATTCTGACCTTGCATTTCATACACGTACATGCATGTATACTGTATCGCTAATATCTTGTTTGGGATTTCTGTGTCTGTGTTCTGAGCAAGTCTGTAATTTTCCTTTCTTATACTTATCTGGTTTGGTATCAAGATTATGGTAGCCTCATTTAAAGGGTTGGGGAATCATCTCTCTTACACTAGTCTTTGGAAGCACTGTGTAAAATTCTAATTATTATCTCCTTGAATATTTAGAAGAATTTACCAGTGATGTCATTTGGGCTAGTTTTCTTTGTAGAGGAGGAAAAATTTATATATATATATATACACACACACATATGTACACATATCAAATTATCATGTAGAAAAATTTACTGTTTTTTCTTTTGGTGTACAGTTCTATGAATTTTAACACTGTAGATTCATGTAACCACCACCAAAAACGGGATACGGAACAGTCCCATTATCCCCGACACTCCCTGGTGCTATCTATCCCTTTATGGTCACACTTTCCCTTTAGCCCTTGGCAACTACTGATTTGTTATCCAGCATACAGTCTGTCTTTTTGAAAATGTAAGGTACGTGGACTCAAACAGTATATAACCTTTTGAGATTGGCTTCTTTCATTTAGCATAAGGCCTCTGAGATTCATCCAAGTTGTTGCTTGTATCACTAGTTTGTCCCTTTTCATCACTGAGTAGTACTCCATTTCATGGATGTACTACAGTTTCCTTACACTTTCATCTGTTGAAGGGCAATGGGTTGCTTCCAATTTCTGGAACTTATGAATAGAGCTTCTAACATCAGTGTACACGTTTTCGTGTGAACCTAAGTTTTCATTTTCCTAGGGAACATACCCAGGAGTGGGATTGCTGGGTCATATGCTAAGTGTACATTTAACTTTATAATAAACTGCCAAACTGCTTCCCAGGGTGGCAGAGCATTTGCAATCCTACGAGTCTCAGCTGCTCCGTACCTTCACCACTCCTCTGTGGTGAGGTTATAGAACTATTCCTGTTTTCCAAGTCTTCCTGAGCCAGTTTTGGCTAAGAATTTCTAATATCCTGTCCCACATTTCCCCTGTAAACTTGTTAATGTCTGTAGTATCTGTAGTTATGTCCACTCTTTCATTCTTGACTTTAGCTATTTATATTTTTTTTCCTTGATCAGTCTCATCAAAGGTTTGTAAATATTAATGTTTTCGAAGAACAAAGCTTTGCTTATGTTGATTTTTTGAACTGTAGGTTTATTTAATTTTTTTCAAAGTTTTTTCTTTTTTGATGTGGACCATTTTTAAAGTCTTTATTGAATTTGTTACAACATTGCTTCTGTTTTATGCTTTGGTATTTTGGCCGCAAGGCATGTGGGATCCTTAGCTCCCCGAACCAGGGATCGAACCTGCATCCCCAGCATTGGAAGGCAAACTCTTAACCACTGAACTGCCAGGGAAGTCCCCTGTAGGTTTATTTTCAATTTTATATTATCGTTGATTCTTGAACAACATAGGTTTGAACTGCACAGGTCCACTTACACGCTGACATTTTTCAATAGTAAATACTACAATACTAAGCTATTTGCAGTTGACCGAATCCATGGATGAGGAACTGCACAAACGGGGGGACCCGCATGCACTGAGGGACTGCAGGCATGGGGGGACAGTACACACGGCGGGGACCACACAGGTGGTTGGGGGGAACTGCAAGCACGGACGGCTGACTAGGCTGCAGGGAGGGTCGGCACCCTGACCCTCACGTTGTTCAAGAGTTAACTGTACTTACTTTGTTTTCTTTTCTTTTACTTTCAAACAACTCAGTTTGCTGTTCTTTTTCTAAGTTCTTAAGATAGATGCTTATTAGTTCATTAACTTTTAGCCAGAAACTTTACTAAAATATGTACTTAAAACTCTAAATTTTTCTCTAGAAACTGCTTTAACCACATCCTACAAATTCTTATACAGAATATTTTTACCATTCAGTTCAAAATATTTCCTCATTTTCATTATGATCTCTTTATTGATCCATGAACATACATTCAAAAGTGTGTTCCTTAAAACTCCCAAACATAATCTATTTAGCTTATTTCATAGTTTAATTGTACTGTGTTCAAGGAACATGCTCTATATGATTTTATCCTTTGAAATTTGTTGAGATTTGCTTTATGACCCCGTATATGTTCAATTTTTACTAATATTCCATATAGCTTGAAAAAATACTTATTTTGCAATTACTAAGTACACTGTCTGTATATCTTTTCAAATCTTCCATATCCTCATTGGTTTTGTGTGATTATTCCATCTATGACTAACCAAGGTATGTTAAATCCTCAGCAATGACTGTATATTTGTCTTTTTCTCTTTGTAGATTGTCTATTTTTTCTTCATATATTTTTGAGGCCTTGTTATTAGGTACAAACACATTTAAAATAATATCTGATCAGTGAATTTAATCTTTCATCATTATAAAATGATCCTGTTATCCATAATAATGCTTTTAGCCTTCAAGTCAACATCATCTGAAATAAATTTAGCTACACCCACTTTTTTTGTGAGTATTTTCATGGGAAATACTATCTGTTTATCTATCTTTACCATGTACTTGTCATTTTCTCTGTTCTTCTTACACCTCAGACCTCTATCAAGGATTTCTCTCTTCATGGCTAAAATATATTCTTTAAGATTTGCTTTAATAAGGGTCTACTGAGAACACATTTTCTGTTTTCATTGCCTGAAAGTTGTCTGAAATCGTCACCTCCTTTCTTAAAAGATATTTTGTGAAGTACAGAATTCTGTATTGGCAGGCATCTTTTCACTATTTCTGGCTTCCACTGTTTTTACAGAGAATTCAGCTGTCAGTCCAACTGCCACCCTCTCAAACATAATGTGAATTTGGGGGGTTTACTTTTAAGAGTTTTATTTTTGTCTTGGATAATCTGTAATTTCACCATAATGTGACTGGGGATAGATTTATTTATCCTCCTTGAGATCCACTGAACTTCTTGAATCTGTGGTCTGGTGTCCTTCATCAAGACTGAAAAAAATCTCAGCCATTATCTCTTCAAATACTGCTGCTTCCCTGTTCTCTCTTCTCCTAGAATTAAGAGTAGAAGAAACTTCTATTCTATCCTTTATGTCTCTTATCAGGATTTTTCTGTCTGTCTCTCTGAGTTGCATTTAGTATAAATTTCCCCCTATATTCCAATTCATTAATTCTTTCTTCAGCTCTGTTTACTTTAGTGTTAAACCTATCCTTTGAATTTGAATTTCTATTATTCTATTTTTTTAATTTTTAGAAGTTATATTTGGTTCTTAAAATCTGTTGGTTCTACTGTATTTTATTCTACCACAGCAGGTAATTTCGAGTTTGCATATGTTTTCTTTAAACATGACAGTCATTTTATAATCTGTATCAGATAGCTAAAGTCCTTATGGGTCAGTTTCTGCTTCCTTTTGTTTCTGGTAATTCTCACTCACGTTGCTGTCTTCTTGCTGAATTATCTGGGAAACTTCTACAGTGCTAAGATGAAGGTATGTTCCTCCAAAAGATTTGGCTTTGCTTCTGCTTGGTGTCTATGGGTAGGGCAGCAGGTCCACTTTAGACTCAATTATGGCTTGAACTTTATCAGGCTGCCCAGTAATGTGAATCTGAGCTATAAATCAATGCATGATAGCTTGTGGTTACTGTTTCTCAGAGACAATCCTCCATTCCCCCAGTTCCTAGTCAAGGCAATTTTGTTTGCTAACTCCTGAGGATGGTAGGGGTGGTAGAGGGTTTGCTTTTAGTTCATCAGAGTCAGGATGCAGTCCATACTAGGGGAGGATCTGCTACTAACTCTTTGGTGGTCCAAGGCTTTGTTTCTTCTCAGAGGCCTGAAAACCACATCTTAGGTTACCCTTGTGAGGCAAATGTCCTCGAGGCCAAAGAGTCTGCTATGCTGTGCTCTGCTGACCTCTATGGCTTCCTGTATCCACTTAGATATAAAATCTGTTAATGTCTTACTATCTAGTTAGCTCTTTAAATCTTTCAAGAAGATTTCTTTCTTTATTTAAAAATTTATTATCATTAGTTATTTTCAGTGAGAACACTGGTCCAAATAATCTATCCGAATGTATTTTCAGAAACAGAACCTCTTCATTGATTTTTTCATCTTTCTTTTTACCTCTATCTCATTCTCCCGATCTCCCCCTTTTCCAGACAAATCATTTCCTTCTTGCTTCTGTATTAAGACTTCGGATCAATGACACCAATGGATCAGTTCTGGCTACCAACAGTAAATACTTAAGAAACAGCTGCTCCCCAAAGTTCTGAGCTCAGTATTACAATTTAACAGGTTATCAGCCCTGCTGTTAACCAAGTGTGATAATAAATAAGCAAGTTAACTTCTCTGGGTTCTACTTTCCAGAAACCTGGGAGTTATGTCAGCCTTTCTTTCTCAATTACACAGAATTACATGGAATCAACCAAATTTAATATATTTTACCCCCTACATTTCTGTCAAATCTCTCCCTTTTATTCCCATCCCAAGGCCCACTTCTTTAGTTCAAAAACCCTCATCACTGCCTGAACTATTAAGCCTCTTTACTGAGGACACTACCTCCTGCCTCTAGACACCCCTGTTCCTAAGATTCTTTTTCCATATTGCTACCAGACTTATTTCTAAAGTACATATCAGTGCTGTTATTCTCATAGCTTCCAGGATAAAGTTCAAATTCCTTGACTTAGCACATGATGCCCTTCACAGTCTTGCCCTTGTTTACTTCTCTGAGCTCATTTTCTGCCAACCCCAGTTGTCCAAATCTTTGTGGTTCCATGTATGTCACGCCTTCTGCTGCACAAGCACCTGCTCTGCCTGCTGAACCTCCACTGGTCCTCTGTGACTCAAGCCCGGCGCTGTTTCACTCGGAAGTCCTTCTAGGACTTCTCCTCTCTCAGGTGTAGGTGTTCCTTCCTCATGTTTCCACATAACTCTTAAATTTACACCTACATTGAACTCTACTGACTTTGTGACTTACTTCCCTCTCCCACATTAAACTGTAAGCACTTCTCACGCAGAGACAGTCTCACTCCAGTGTGCAACCCCGTTCCTGCAGAGCTGCTGAATGGACAGTTGAGTAACGCCATAAAGTGAGGGGCTGATCACGTGATTCCAGAGGCCCTCTGTTAGCCATAAAATTTGTTAACTCCTGTCACCCTGTGCCTACTCTTTGGACTCTTATCTCAGCTTCCACATTTGGTTACCCAGATTCTTGGACCTGCATACCTGACCCGTTTCCCCTGACTGTGTAGCCTGAGTTTTGATATCCTGTTGAGATGACTTCCCTGAATTTGAATCTTGCTGGGCAGCTTCTCTGCCTGACCTTGAACTTGGTCCCTTTACCTGCTCCTCTCTGCCTCTGCTGAGGCCCCTGAGCCCAATCCCCGACCCCTCTAATTCACAACAGCTGCCACGTCCACATCCTTCTGTTTTTATCCCACTGTTGCTTAAATTCTCACAAGATAGGCTAAATAGTTTATTGGGAAAAGTAGAAAGGAGACATTTTAGAGCTGGAAGAAAAAGCACCTTCATCTGACAGATGAGGAGGAAGGTTAGACACGATGCTCGCTCACTGGAGGGCACTAGTGGGGGCTCCTGCTTTCACTGCTCCTTCCACTCAACCAGGCTTTACTTTTGTAAAGGGTTCACTTGTGGAGAAATTTAAAGCAAGTGAAAGAACCATGTGGTGGGGGGGATGGAGATGCTTATAAACACTAAAAATATTCCCATGATTTACCTGCGTTTGGGATTTTTGCACACTGAATTATCTTATAATGTTACTAGACCAAAATATACTTTGTTGGTTTCTAAGTAGATTCTTCATTTGAGGTCACAATATGAAATTAAAGATAGGTTCAATTATATCAACAGTATAGGGAAAGCTTGACTCTGGTTTTAAAAAAACTACCAAAATTCAATATATTATATGGTTCAATATATTACATGCAAGTTATGGTCAAAATAACTTTCATCTCTCCTAATAAAATAGCAATGCATCATCAAGTTTAACACAATGAAGGTATTTTCAAATTGTCAATTAGGCCCATGCATTTCCTATTAATCCCACACTGACTTTAAAATGTACTTTTTGGTAAGTAGAAGGAGATGTTCTACTGATTAACAGCAAATAAATTACAGTTCATTTCAAACTTTTCATCCAATTTATTGTTTCAGTTAATATATTTTTTAAAAGAAGAGGGAAGAGATATGGGAACATATGTATAACTGATTTACTTTGTTATAAAGCAGAAACTAACACACCACTGTAAAGCAATTATACTCCAATAAAGATGTTAAAAAAAAAATCCAGAGAATAGAACATTACCAGAAAAACTAAACTCACCATCGTCTTCCCAGCAGCTCTTCACGTTCCCTTCTCTTGCGCTGCTCCCAGGTAAGACTGTCTGGTCTGTTGGCAGGTCATCTTCTGGCACGCCACCTTCACCGTCTGCTGCATCCGTGATACTTTCTTCTTCCACAATGTGGAGTTTGTCTTCATCATCTGAATCTGAATTTGTTTCTACCACAGTATTATAGTTTGTAACTGTAATACAAACAAGAAACAAATAATCAAAACCAATTAGTACAAAAGCTGATTTTCACACCTTAGTACAAAGAAATTTTAAGAAGTACTTAAAACATTGGCATTCAATAATAGTTTTAGACTGTAAAATGTAAGCAACTAATTTATTTGATAACATGCACGCACACAGCACTTACTAGATACTAGGTGGACAAAAGGGTAAGTAACAGAAGCCACGCTTACCAAATGCTTAGCTATGCGCACGGGCGTTTTATGGAGAGTAACTCGCTGATTCTTACAACAACCTTTTAGCAGCCCTATGACCACAGGATCTACCTACCGCCTACTGCTTATATCCCTGTTCTACAGAAGCGGAAACCGAGGCACAGGGAAGGTAAGTATCTTGTCCAAGACCACACATCTAGGAAGTGGCAGGGTGGGGATTTGAACCCTAGGAGTCTGGTTCCATATTCTGTGTCCTTAACCACTACATCAAACATCTTCTCCAGTCGTAATGCGTTTATATGACACGACGCTGCTTATGTAGAACAAGGGCTCCAAGTCTTTAAAGCATTACCATTTAAGGAAAGAGGTCATCTCTCCTAATAGAATAGCAAGGCCTCATCAAGTTTAACACAAGGAGGGTCTTTTCAAATTGTCAATTAGGCCCATGCATTTCCTATTAATTCCACACTGACTTTAGAAAGAATCAACCAATTTAACCAAATTCCCACATAATTAAGACATGATTTAAGTAATGTTTACATGTAAGTCCGTCATTCTGAAGGAAAAAACACCCTGACATTCAGTTTTCAAACGGGCACCCTTTCCACATTTTTAATGAGCTTCAATAAACTTTAACACACCAGCATTATAAAGACATATAATAATTCTGAATAACTACAGCTCACAGAACCAAAACAAATTATATAGTAGTCAATATTTTTTCTTCAGAGTCCTTGTAAGAGTCACTCTAATGCGATAAATTATTTAGAACCTCGTGGGGTGTGGTCACTGGAATACCTCTTTTCAACAATTAGCCGGGTGATTCTTACTTGCTAAGATAAGTGTGAGAGGAAGGGAGAAAAAGAAAGCTTTGTTTACGTAGCTAAGCAACAATCACTTCCAGTTATTCTTTCCATTTCTTTCTTAAATTTTCTAAGCATTCTTGAAAGAAGATAATCACCTAAACGCTTAAACGATATGCATATATATATACCCCTTCCCATACACCCCCCCCCCCCAAGAACACAAAAGAAGAAACAATCAAAAGCATGGATGTGTATGTCAAGGCTAGAACTAATCACCACGTCTCTAAAACTGCTCGCACAGACCCTGGGAAAACCCCTCTGTCCAAGAGAGTACCGGAGTTACTCTTTTGCCCACACTGGGAATGCTTCCATATCTGAAGAAAAGTGTCAAGTACTGTTGTGTCTGTAATACTTCAGTGTGAATACAGTTTCCCAGATCTTGCCCCAAGAGCAAATAGTTTTCTCTCTAGTTGTAATGTAAACGTAATACATGTGAAAACTTCAGACAATACAAAACATGTAAAATTAGTAAAATCCCCCTCTCCCGAGTTTTCCTTCCTCAACTCATTCTTTCACAGTAACAGTAACAGCGAGGTTTATTAATTAATTTATGCACTAGGCAGGCATGATACTAAGCACTTTATATTTATATACCTTATCCTATTTAATTGTAACGCAGACCTCACCTTATACACATACATATCATGTATTTAATATCAATCCTATATATAAGTGTATGTGTGCATACTTAAAATACACACATATGGGATCACATTATACTGTTCTGCCACTTCGTTTTTTGCCACTTAATTACATATCCTGGAAACTTTTCTATGTGAGCATCTGTGGAGCTTTCCCATTTTCCTCTGGATGGGTACAGAGCATTTCACTGTAACAGATATAACCTAACCAATCACCTGTGGACAAAATTTAGTTTGTTTCCAGTGTGTAAGCATTGTCAACAACATCATAATAAATTTTCTTGTAAATATATCTTTGGACATTCCTTAAATACATTTGTCAGATACATTAGTAGGGGTGGAATTGCTGAGTCAAAGGAAAACTTATTAAGTAGATATGGAAATACAGGGAATTCCTTGCACTCCAGCCACACCAGGAGCAATGTAAATTGTGAAACTGTGTGTGTGGGTAAAGAGCGTGATTCTCAAAGGACAGTCTGCAGTTGGAAAAGGGTTTCCCAATGAACCTTTAACTGACAGTAAGATACAAGTGTGTGTGAATTTGAATGAGGGATCTTACTGGCAAATGATGCACAGTGCTATCCGCTTTATTTTTACTGTCAAGGGCTCCTTAGTAGTAGCCTACTGAATGACTTACTAAAGTCACTGAAAGTTGGGACAGTATATAAAGGCATTTCTATGCCACAAGCTAAACTTAGAACACAGCTAGTGTTTCCTCAGGGTGAATCGATTCTGTACTCCACTAGACCTGGACGCCACGGAAGGTCTGGCTCACTGCAAAGCTCTCATCGCGCTTGGACATTCACAGACAGCTGAAATTCCTACCGTTTTCTGAAGGGAGGTTTCGGTGCTTCTTCAGCGTCTTGAGCTGACCATGGGTTTATATTGGTGCTATTCTTGCCTTTTAATGAAGTACACTCCAGCTTAGCTTTATCATTATCAATTTTGTTAGCTGTAGGTTTTTTTTTGTTAACCCTAGATATTTACATGCACACTTAAGAGTATTCTAGGCTTGAAAATTTTCCAAAAATTGGGCTTTAAGACATGTATGCATTATGGTTCAAATATTTACTTATGGTTCAAATATTTACTTGCATGCTTCATAGTTTTCATTGAGTTCTTTTTACTCTGAGCTGTTTTACTCTGTCTGAGTCAACTGTAGCCTGAAGTCCTCTGAGAACACCTGTCACTGTCTAGGACTCTAGCAAAACTCCTTCCTGTCCCCCAGTGCACGCTGCCATTGTGGTATGGAAGATTATAAGCCAAATAACCAAAACACAGAGACGGCATATATTTTACTATTATCCTGTGAATTTTCCTAAAGCATGTTTTGAATAAGTGGTATAAAACTTGAAAAATCCGGAAGAGCAATACACTTTGCTGGCTAAGATGGAAAAAAAGACCAATAACTATTTTCCAAGACTTCACACTGTCTTCTGCTTCAAAGTCACTTAGTGGAGAGAAAAAGTAGTGCAAATCACTTACATTAATTATCGTAACTCAGATAACAGACAAACCTCCCTGTGTGTCTGGATCTATCCTTTTGTGGATCTACAGAGCTAATCTCAAAAGTACAGCCCCAGCACTAAAAAGCATAGAGAATAATACAGGACCTTTATAAATTCTGATAGCCAATGAGAGCGTCAGTGATCTCAACTGTGCCCATCTATCTCCATATCTCTACACTGTTGCACCCTTTGGCTAAAAAAATAACATAGTTTATCTAAAGAGAGGAATATTATTAACCATCACAGGTGATCATCACCTCTTGCTTCTGAGTTTCCATTAAAATAATAACATTTTAAGAAAGAAAAGACAAAGAAACAGAAAAGGTAATCGGCTTTTTAAAATCTTTAAATATAATTTATAATACACAGTACGAATTTAAATTTCAATAAAAATAGTAACATTTTCAATGCATTCTAGAATGGGATAAGGACACGCTGACTCTCGGTGGTGATTCCTGTTCGTGGCATTTGCTACCATCAATGCCAGGTTTAAGAGCGTCTCCTGCACAAGGCGGCTGGGAGGAGCTACTGACTTAGAAACGCGCTGTGCTTATTAGAGCAGCACCTCGCAGGCAGTAAAGACTGCAGAAGTGCCTGCTGTTACCATCAGCAGCAGCAACATCTCAATGAAGCTTACAACAATTCCTAACAAGTAGGTACTATTATAGCTTCCTTTTATAGACAAAAAAAGTAGCTGAGTAACGTGCCTGAGGTTATGTAGCTACTAAGTTGAAAAGCTGGACTACAAACCTGGTCTGCCTGATTCCACAACCCATATACTTTTACTGCTATATATAAAGCCTGCTGACAGAAGATGGTTGCACTAATGATAAATATTTTTAAACTTGTATTTTTGTGTCTAGCCTATTCTGGGGCCCTGTAATCCCATACTTAACAATTTGGCACTAAAAACATTTGCAAATGACTAAAGAATTTTAACCATCAGAATCTCAAAATAATATAACAAACAGTATACCATGGGGTAATATCATCATTATAATCAATAAACTTTAAAAGACTAGCACATAGCATATTATTTTTAGTATTGATTGCATGTAGCACCACATCAACTGCGCTAAACTCCTATGTATCCGTTTCTTAAGTAAAGTACAATAATAAAAGAACTAGCTAAATTAGATGAAGACAGTTCAAGAAGAGAGCAATACAATCTCAACTTCCATCACGAAGATATCCGAAGGCTTTACAAATCGAAACCCCACCAGACACTGTCTACAGTTGCTCTGAACAGCAGATTAGGTTCCTGCACGTAAGCGGGAGACTAGGGGCGGGTAGGGGAGTGGGCAGTGGTCAGGTCTGACTCACAGGTTTTCGGTTCCTGTCCGGTGACAGCGGTGGCATGTGTCGGTCAAAGCCACAGGTAAGGCCACGTTTTGACATATTTTTGGATGTACAAAGGCGTTTCTCCTTCCAGAGGAGGGGTACATCATGCTTAATTACGTCCCACTCATGCCTACCTAACCCCCAAACACACACTCACCCGCATGGCAGAAAAGAAAGATAAAATCTCTCTTAGGAAAAGACCTAAGACTGGTCCTTAAAAACTAACAGACTCCTTCTAACGAACTCTTCCATATGCATCAGTCTAACCTACTGGCATAATTTGAGAAAGACCTAGAAAAAGAGGGACACTGCAAGTCTGCTCAAGATTATAGTTGGACTGAGCAGCAGAATATCTTACACGTGTCTGCAACTAGGCTGAGAACAACGTGACTCAGGCACGAGCGCATGAAACGTGGAGAGAAAGGCGGAGACCAGCACCGGTGCTTCCATTACCCCTCGACATCAGTGGGATGGAAATGATGTCACGTCATGTAGTTTTCTGGTCCTGAGCAGAGTCCCTGGCACACTCACTGCCTTCCACACGGTAGGTACAGAATTATTTGCTGAACTGAATCTGAGGCCACACTTCTTTTTTTCTCAGTGAAGTCAGTGAGTATATTTAAGTGTTACTGATAATTCAGGAAAATGAAGACAAAGCTGCAGTGATAACCATGTAAAGAAACTTAAAATTAACACATGAAATAGAAAGAAGAGGTTATTTGACAATTCATAAGTTTACAGAAAACTTCTGCAAATATCACTCCAAGAGAGAGGGGCGCACGCTGTCCATAAACACTACGCTCAGTCGACACCGTCAGTATTTGCTAATCTGGCTTTTGACCTGATTTAAAGATAATATTAACTTACTATCTATTATTTAGTGCATAAGGTTATGATATAATATGCATATTTAATATAACATACAAGTAATCTAGTAAATAATGTACAATGCGTATATTATCTAATTTTATATTTAAGTCCCTTAAAAACAGGCATCACAGTGACTGTAGAGTGCTCCAAGCCCTATGAACATGTGAGGTTTTAACAAACACTAATGGTTCAGCCAATTTTGCGGGAAGTTATTTCAATTCCTCTCTAGGTAAAATCTTTCTTAACTTAGGGTACCTAATGAACAATAATCACAGACTCTTTTTACATTTTCAAAATAATTTGAAAAACATAACTTCAGTGAAAGTCAATGATTCTGAAGTTTACCCCTGCAAAAGGGCTGGTGGTTTTCAATACCTCCAGATACCAGCTATTAATAGACTGAAAGCTGACTTGTTTTCTCCCCTCTCTCATCACACAAAATGTACTAGGTTTCCATGGGATCCGTCTTTGATCCTGTCTCGGTCCTTACTCTGGCCCTTCCCCCATTCTCCATGGGTCCGCTGTCTATGGCCCCCACCAGGAGCTATCCCAAGTGACCTTCCCCTTGGTCTGCCGTATCAAAACTCCCACTCATCCAGGGAGCTTATTTCTGCCAGTGTTAGTACAATTCACAAAAAGGTTGGTGGAACAGTTAAACAGCAAAGTTCTCAGCAGATTAAACTAAATTCAGTCTCACGAACAGGTGAGGAAAATATATGGACTAAAATAACTCACACTAAATTATTAATAACTAATATTTCTTTCATAGGTTAATTCTACATTTATAAAAGGATGCTTTTAAATTTATGTTACTTGTTACTTCTGGAATACAGGCAGTATGACAAAATGCAAGTAAAGTGTGAAAAAGAAATTAAAAATATAAACATGGAAATTATTGAGTCAAAAAGTAGAGAAGCCATATAATTGATAAATCAATCCAAAAGCCAGATCTTTGAAGTATCAGTAAAATAGACAAGTCACTAGCCCACTTAACACTAGAAAAAAATTGAGAGGCACAAATATTCGATATTAAAATGCAAATAGACAAGTAACTCCAACTAAAAGTAATTTAAGCTACTTACTTTATAAATATTTTGCACAAATCTAAGCAGGTAAATTTGTAAACATGGATGAAATAACTTTTCTGGACACTGTAAATGATTATAGCTACATTTGATAGAATTTATAAAATTATGGAAGAGAGAGCAATGGTAGACAGACCATAGAATAAATGTAGGAAGCTATCAAAGAGTTAACCAAAAAGTGCCAGTTGTTTTCCCAGGTGAACTTCAGATCTTCAAAGGACTGATAATTCTGTTGCCTTTTAAAAAGAGAGAGGAAAATGCAGAGTCCAAATTCTTTCTATGAAGCCAGCATAGTAACAGTCAACTAGAATCTGAGGAACAGGGACTTCCCTGGTGGCACAGCAGTTAAGAATCCGCCTGCCAATGCAGGGGACACGGGTTCGAGCCCTGGTTTGGGAAGATCCCACATGCCGCGGAGCAACCAAGCCCTGTGCCACAGCTACTGAGCCTGAGCTCTAGAGCCCGTGAGCCACAACTACTGAAGCCCGTGCACCTAGAGCCTGTTGCACCCTATGCAACAAGAGAAGCCACCGCAATGAGAAGCCTGCACACCTCAACAGAGTAGCCCCCGCTCGCCACAACTAGAGAAAGCCCGTGCGCAGCAACAAAGACCCAATGCAGCAATCAATCAATCAATCAATCAATGTCTGAGGAAGAGTACACACATGCCCACTCATAAAATCAGTCTCACACACACTCATAAGATCAGTCTCACTGGTAATCACTGATGTAAAAACTCCAAATAAAATATACTCAACATTAAGAAATACATGAGAGTTCACTACATTAACACAGTAAAGGAGAGACAATATGACTTGTATAGAAACTGAAATGCTTTTGAAAAAATTCACTATTCCTTGCTGGTAAATGCTTTTTCATAAAAATAAAACTGAAGTCAGTATCATGATAAACTATTATGTATTGGAGGCAATTTTAAGATAAAGATGTTTAATGTCATTAGAAGTTAGCAGTATTCTAAAAGAACAAGCTGATTTTTTAAAAGAACAAAAGAAAAAGCACAAATACTGGAAAAGATAAAGCAAAATTATTATTTACAGGTGATATGTTTCTGGAGAATGCAAGAAAAAATCATTTAAAAACTATTAGTAATTAGAAAATTTGGTAAATGACTAATTATGAATTTAACAGAAAAAAATCAATAGCTTTCCAATAAGCCAACAATAACCTGCTAAAGACATAAGAAAATAAAAATTATATTAATAATAGGTACTCAAAGGATAACATATGAAGGAAAAAAAGAAGCCTGGAGGACAGTGGGGAGCTTGCACACCCTACTGCGTGTGGAAAGATGTGGATGAATGAAGATATCCCTCTTTGGGGTGGAATGATTTCATATTGTAAAGATTCAATTCTACCTAAAATAATCTACAAACTCAATGTAATTCTGGTCCAAATACTAACATGATATTTTAGATTCTAAATCTAGATGATTTAGACCAAATGATTCTAAAGTTTACAAGGAGAGCTAGGAGCTTAGTCTCTGGAGCCAGACTACTTGGTTCGAATCGCAGCTTCCCCACTTACTGGCCATGTTACTCAACCTTCTCATGTCTCAGTTTTCTCATCTCTAAGATGGGAATGATAACAGTATGTCCCTAATAGGGTTGGCATAATGATAAAAATAATTATATACGCAAAAAACAATGTAGTACTGCATATAAGTGCTCAATACATGATGTTAGTAGTATTATTTTCTGGGAAAATAAACACAAAAATATTCAGGGAAATTCAGAAAACTAATAGTAACGGTGGTGGTAGGAGAACATGGACTAGCCATACCAGATAGGGAAAGTATCTCAAAGCTATAATGCAAAGATATTTTTACAGGCACAGGGACAGGCAAACGATCAATGGACTTGCACAGAATCCAGAAACAGACCCCCAAACATATGGTAGTCTTGCTAATCAGATTCCCACCTCACAACTTTAACCAAAATGAAATCTGCATGAATCAAAGATTTTAATTAACACTAATGAAACCACAGATATAACAGAAAAAAGCGCAAGCAAATCCTTCTATAGACTTGGAATAAGGAAGGCTGTTTCAAACACAATGTGAAACCCATGATTATATATAGAAAAAATTCAAGTCAAATGACAAACTGAAAAATATCTGCAGGGCTTCCCTGGTGGCGCAGTGGTTGGGAGTCCGCCTGCTGATGCAGAGGGCGCGGGTTCGTGCCCCGGTCCGGGAGGATCCCACATGCTGCGGAGCGGCTGGGCCCGTGAGCCATGGCCGCTGGGCCTGCGCGTCCAGAGCCTGTGCTCCCCAGCAAGAGAGGTCACAACAGTGAGAGGCCCACATATTGCAAAAAGAAAAAAGAAAAAAAAAATATCTGCAATACATGTTATCAAAGGCTGACTTCTTTATTATACAAAGAATTCTTAAATATCCATGAGAAAAAGATGAACCACCCAATAAGAATATGCAAAGGTAATTCACACACACAACAATATGAATGGCCAATAGCATGTAAAAAAGACACTCAACCTACATACCTACTTTAATCCTACATTGTTATAATATCATTACTTCTTATACACACCTTTAACGCTCCTGCCTTTCTCCGACTTCAAAGCCCCTATTCTGATTAAATCTCACTTTTCCAGACTATACCTCAGTCTCTGTTCTCTGCAAAGCCTCCTGAAAACACTGCCTACACTTGCCTCCAACGTTTCTTCCGATTTGCTCTCATCTTGTCGTGACTGTGAAGGATGTTTACGTTGCTAAATCCAACGACAGTCATCAGGCCTCATGTTACACGACCTACTAGCAGCATCTGACATAATCCCTCACTCTCTCCTTGTCAAAGCCCTCTCTTCTTTCGACTCTCCTGGTTTTCCTCCTAACCCCTTGCTGCTTTTCTGTTTCTTTCCTCCACCTCCGGGCCTCCATCTGTCTCACGGCCCTAAACCTGCTTCATATCCGAGAACCGTCTCTCCTCGGAGCTCCAGACCTGGGCGTCCACTGCCTACTTGACGCCTCCACCTGGATGACCAAGGTGCAAACGTGCCGTGTCCCAAAGCCGACCCCTGGGCCTCTCCCAGTCCCCTCACTTCAGTAAATGGCAATTCTGTTCTTCCAGTTGCTCAGGCCAAAAATCGTGGTGTCAGTTTTGACTCCCTATTTCCTCTTATATTCCACGTCTAACCGGGAGGGGATGTATCTTAAAACCCATATGGCACCTGACCAGTTTCTGCCCCCACCCCCGAATATCGTTAACGGGCTCCTCTCAGGCCTTCTTACTGCTTCCTTTGCTTCCCTACGGTCAGTTCTCAGGTCAGCAGCCAAGCAACCCTTCCACCGCATCAGGGGGACCCTGTCACCCTTCTCCCAACCCAGCCAGTGGGTTCCCACCTCACCCAGTGCAATCCAAAGGCCCTTCAGGAGCGGTGCCCTCCGCTGCCGCCGCCTGGACTCCACGTGCGCCCTTACGCCCGCTCCCTGCCCTCCGGATGCACTGGTCAAGGCTTCTGCAGACTGCCCTAATTACAGTTACACACCTCCTCCACCACGAGAGCACACCCCGCTCCTGCGACTTCTTTCTTTTTAAAGTACTTACTGCCAACTGCCGTAATATTTTACTATTTTTTAATTGTCTCCTCTCACTAGAATGTAAAATGCATGTGGGCAAGATTTTTTGTTTTGTTCACTGCTGTGCCCCCATGCATGTACAGTACTGCCCATCAGTACTAACTGTTCATTAACTCACGGTATACGCAAGGATTGAGGAAACAAATACACGCTTTCATGTTGTTGTGTCAATTTGGCAGTGTTTTCCAAAATTTAAAATGTTTACCTGCTGATCCAGCAATTTCTTGGAATTTACCCTTTAAATGAACTTACACAGGTGTGCAAATACATATACATATGTTTCTCTGCAAACTTGTTTTTAATTACAAAAAACCTAAATAGCCCCCCAAGGTATATCTGTTTGGACTAATACAGAGGGCTCCTCCAAAACAGTCTGATCCCACTCTTGTAGAAAATAAAGACACAGAGTACATATACATGCACCTAAATAATGCATGATACTGTCTAGAAGGACATACAAATGAAGAAATGGAGTAAGAAAGAGTGACCTGTCTTTTTTCTATTTTATTCCTTCTATAAGACTGTTTAAATATTTGTATTACTTAAACTTTTTTTTTTTTTTTTTTTTGGCTGTGTTGGGTCTTTGTTGCTGCACGCGGGCTTTCTCTAGTTGCAGCGAGCGGGGGCTACTCTGTTGCGGTGTGCGGGCTTCTCACTGCGGTGGCTTCTGTTGTTGTGGAGCATGGGCTTCAGTAGTTGTGGCATGAGGGCTCAGTAGTTGTGGCGCATGGGCTCAGTTGCTCCGCGGCATGTGGGATCTTCCCGGACCAGGGCTCGAACCCATGTTCCCTGCATTGGCAGGAGGATTCTTAACCACTGCACCACCAGGGAAGCCCTACTTAAACTTTTTTAAAAGATAAGTTTTAAATGTGCAGGGAGAAAGACTGACATAATATCAGCATACTGTTGCTAGTGGTGAACTGTTGCTAGTGGTGAACATCAGAAAACTGAACTGGGATCAGGGGAAACATCTTCTTAATATTTTTGTTACTTGAATTTTAATAACAGTAGATAGGAGGGTATGATTAGAAACAACATGAAGTGAAATCTTAAAAATAAAGGTTAAAAATAACATTTAGGAAGAAAATGAATAATAAGTTGTAAATATACATCCTGTAGATTTTGAAATAAAACAACTTAAGTTCTTATTAGAAAATAACAGCTCTATTTGTCTCACATGTGAAAGACGGCTGTCTGTTTTATAGTATGAATAACATTCACCTTTTCTATCCATAGGTACCTAAAAGTGTGACATCACGCAAAATGAAAAAGGAAAGTGACACTTGCAGAGAGACGTAAGTGACCACCCAGGCCTGTGCCTCCTGCCCTGCCCGCCGGTGCCGAGGGCAGCTGCTCTCGTACTCCGCAGGCGCCCAGGGAGGCCTGTGGAGAGCACTTGCTTCCCCTTGTCGAAGGCAACTAATACTCCCAAAGCACAGGTTACAGCAACACACACACCCATCCACACAATCGTATGTTTAGTAGCTTCTACTGCAGGAGTTGGCATGATTCTAAGTTTTCCTCGATTTACAAAGAAGTTTTAAGACATATCTTGTCATTTACCAATCCCAGAAGGCACTTTTTCCCTGACTGGTTTTGAGACTCACCGATTTGTGGCTGAACTGGTTATGAAAAATAAGATGAAGGCAGAGGACAAGAATTTTATTCTAAATCTTTTCATGTGAGTTTTTCACGTTCCCTTCAACTAGTAATACAGTGTGTTTAACTGAAAACTCCTGGCCTTGTGCTGGACACCACTGCTCACAGCTGGAAAGGAAGTCAGGAGAAATGGAACGAAACAGATTGTAACCCCAAGGATGGGTGGTCCCTTGCTTCCAGGGGGGGCAGCACACAGTAATCAAGCGGGGCTCAAGGCACCACTGGGGGACCTCCTCTTTGAAGCTTTCCTGAGGGCACTGCACGCACTCATTCCCCAAGTCTAGCCTCATAAAGGGGCTCTCTCCACTCCGTTATGGACTCATCACAGAAGAACAAGGATCACAGCAGTAAGATCTGAACTGGAATTTATTCTTAATGAAGCATTAAAAACAATTTATAGGTAACTAGATATTAGTTTTACTGAGATCTTCTAAACATTACATGTTACAAGCTTGTGAGTTATCAAAGTAGAATGAAGACTTTAGTTCTGACCTAAGTGCTCCAGAAGGTGGGAGGATGAAGACATATGTGGTCTACAGTCTCTGCTTCCGAGATGCATGCAATACTTACAAAATATGAATGATACATGTTGAATATTATGATGCGAATGTGACAGTAAATAAATGCTAAGAGTGGTGTAGCAAATAAATACTATAGGATTCCCTACCTCATTGTGTCTAATCTTTTATGCCATGCTAATATGCTACAGAAATAAAATTTTGAATACTTCGGGTTTTTAATTTGACATACGTTGTTGAGAAGTTAAATGTATTTGAATTTTGTACCAAAGAATTTCTAGTATTTTGTTGTACCTGATTTATCTGAGAAGCAGATGGAATGGTAACCATCTTTGGACAGAACCTATTCAGAAAATAAACAATATCCAGTAAACAAGAAGATCATGTGAACTCACCACACCTAAGTTTTCATATAAACTTTATCTTAGCGAGTAAATGGCCTTAGTGGTGAAAGAAGTGGAGATTCTTGGAAAAACACACATAAATGGAAACTTTAATACCATATACAGAAACAGACAGAGAAAGGAGTATTTTTAAAGTATTTAAAAAGACATTATGGCCTACTGAATTTCTACTGCTGGTGAAAAGGAAAGTTAAACCAATCAATGCCGCTTACATAGTTTTGCACCCTGCCCCAAGAAGTACTAAGTATTCAGTGTTTTATTTTTTTATTTTTTATTTACTTTTTTAACATCTTTACTGCAGTATAGTTGATTTACAATGGTGTGTTAGTTTCTGCTGTATAACAAAGTGAATCAGCTATATATATATACATATATCCCCATATCCCCTCCCTCTTGCGTCTCCCTCCCACCCTCCCTATCCCACCCCTCTAGGTGGTAACAAAGCACGGAGCTGATCTCCCTGTGCTACGCGGCTGCTTCCCACTAGCTAGGTATTTTACAGTGTTTTATAAGCACTGAATCAGTTAATCCTTACAAGAACCACGTGAAAAGCTACTAATATTCTTATTTTATAGATAAGGAAACTGAGACTTAGGTTATGGAACTGCCACAGGAGACCAGTTACACTGGAGCCAGGACCCCAACCCAAGCCCACGTGGCTCCCAAGGTCCTGCCTGAGCCTACATCTACTGTGCCCTCCCCGGAGCAGAATGCCAGGGCCAGCAAACGAGCCACACACCCTCACAAACAAACCAGGAAAAGAGAGAGGGTCACGATGAATTACTAGACACTTCACTGACAAGCATTTAATCAAATCTTTCTGACCTCAGAATCTAAGAAAATAAAACTTAAAATATCTTTATTATTCGTCTTTACATCAGAATGACATTGGAAGACACAAATAACTACAAATCTCAGTTCAGAGACTGTTTTATTCTCGATTTAAATTTCCATTGCATACACCATGAATTCCAAAACCCTATATGCAGCAAATAAGGGTCTCTAGACCGTGACCATTACAGCCTCAATCACCTCTTTATCTTTACCCCTACCATTCTGCCCGAGGTATTCTATTCCCCAGGCAACTCTGTATGTTCACGTTCCCCTTCGCCCCTTATCCTCTACTGCCGAATTCATACTCATCTTTCAGATCTCACATCCAAGCCATCAACAGGTCCTGCTGGTCATACCTCTCCGTGCCCTTCTCTGGATCCTGTAAGACCTACCTCACCGGTACCCCCGTCTGTATCTACCAGTGGCAGCTAGAATGATCTTTTCAAAACATAGAAGCGGAATACGCCACTCTCCTTCCTGAAATCTTTTAATGGCTCTGCAGTGTTCTGTCACGGCCTGCAGGTTCTGCGAGTTCGGGCCCACACCTTCTTCTCCACTCTTCTCACACATTCTCGCTGGAGGACCTTGTTCTTGGCAGGTGTCCAGGCTGCCTGCACCCCCAGCCCTGGTCCCCGCCCTCCCCTCTGCCTGGAGCGATGCTCCGCTCCCAGCTCCGTCCTCACTGGCTCTTCTCTCCACGTCTCCACCCCCAAGGTCACAGTGTCAAACGATCCTTCCACGGCCACTCAACCTAACCTGCTCCACCGGGGTTCTCTCACAGCATCCAATCCGTAAATGTCTAAAGTGTTTAGTCACTTGTTAATTTTCTTTCCTTTATATTAGTTTTCTGTTGCTGCTGTAACAAATTACCACAAACTTAAGAGGTTTAAAATAACACACATTTGTTATTTTACAGTTCTGAGGTCAGAAGTCCAAGACAGGTCTCACTGGGCTAAAATTAGGGTGTTGGCAGAGCTGGGGTTTTTCTGGAGGCTCTGGGGGAGCCTGTTCTCTTGTGTCTTCCAACTTCTAGGGGCTTCCCGCACTGCCCGCAGGTGACCCCCTTCCCCCTTCACAGCCAGCAATGGCCAGCTGAGACTCTCTCACGTCACATCACTGACACCGACCCTCCTTTTGTCTCTCTCTCACCTCCACTTTTAAGGACGCTTACCACTGGGCCCAACTGGATAACCCAAAATAATCTCCCTATTTTAAGGTCAGCTGATTAGCAACCTGAATTCTTTCTGCTACTTTAATTTTCCTTTGTCGTGTAATGTAACGTACTCATAAATTCTACCTACTATACTTTCCCACTAAAAATGTAAGCTCCACGAGGGCAAAGACACTGTCTCGTTCACTCCAAGAGTTTAGTTCCAAGCATTACAGGGCCTATTGAAGGCACTTAAGAGATCTGTTGAATTAATTAAAATGCTACTGCTTTGGTGAAGTTCTTCTTGCCTTTTCATGACTCTTGTTTTAATCTTTGTGCTCCTTTATAAAATTTTACATTCTCTGCAATAGTGTGCATATCCCATTATGTTTTCATTATGTTCACATGCTTATATTAGGTCTTTGGTCAAGTGTGAAGTGTTCTGACAATATGTCAATAAAGGATTAAGTGCTGTGAAAGATGTCTACAATCAATGAATTTTAAAGTCAAAGAGACTTTAAAAGGTTTCAAAAAGTTTGTTGATTCTGTAACTGTTTTTACGGTTTCCTAATAAAGTGTGGAATATTCTAATAATGTGTCAATAAAGGATCACCCTGCTGTGAAATATATGTTAAATTAATAAATTTTAAACCTGGAAAGGATATGAAGATTAAGTTTCAGTGCCATATTTTACACTTAAAACCCAAAGAAGTTAAGTAATTTGCCCAGTTGCACAAAAAAATTGTGAACCTGGCAAAAGATCCAGTGGGCCTTCTATAAAAATCTACCTCCTGAGGTTGCCATGAAGATTAAATAAATACATTTAAAAGCACACAGGGACTTCCCTGGTGCTGTAGTGGTTAAGAATCCACCTGCCAATGCAGGGGACATGGGTTCGAGCCCTGGTCCAGGAAGATCCCACACGCCGCGGAGCAACTAAGCCCGTGCGCCACAACTACTGAGCCTGTGCGCTAGAGCCCGTGCTCCGCAACAAGAGAAGCCACCGCAGTGAGAAGCCTGCGCATCGCAACAAAGACCCAACGCAGCCAAAAATAAATAAATTTACTAAAAAGAAAAAAGCACATAAACGCAGTACCTCGCACAGAGCAAGTGCTCTATAAATAGCAGGGTCAGTAGATGCTCTTACTGGCATGATCATTATCATGAACACTATATATTTCCAATTTCTCAACAAGGAAAATAACTTATGCAAAGTAGATATTCAATGAATACTTGAGTTAATGAATGATTAAAATGTAAAATACAAATGAACATGGTTAAGCAGTTTTTTACATGTTAAATGCTTTCCTACTCACTTTTTTTTTTTTATGGGGAAAGGCAGGTAAAAGAGAAGCAAAGCAGAGCATGCATATCACACTGACCTCTGTCATGATGCCTTCCCCAGCCTGTCCTTGTTAAAGGCACTTTCCCTCCTCCCTCATCGTCTATACCAGCAAGGTCAAAAGCATTTCCATAATACTACTAAGATGCTACATTATTTGCCTTATTTACTCTTTTGACATTCTGCACTGATGCAAAGGCAGTGGTGGGTAAAACCGTTGGTTTTGTAGCACAATTCAAAGCAGTGGCAACAAACTGTATCCTTTACTGTCACTCATTTCCAGCTTAAAAATAATTGCCATTTCACTTAAGAATGCCTTGATGGGGGCTTCCCTGGTGGCGCAGTGGTTGAGAGTCTGCCTGCCGATGTAGGGGACACGGGTTTGTGCCCTGGTCTGGGAGGATCCCACATGCCACAGAGCGGCTAGGCCCGTGAGCCATGGCCACTGAGCCTGCACGTCTGGAGCCTGTGCTCCGCAACGGGAGAAGCCACAACAGTGAGAGGCCAGTGTACCGCAAAAAAAGAATGCTTTGATGAAGTAGTAAAAATTATTTTATTAAATCTTTATCCACTAGAACATGTCTTTTAAATATTCTGTGTGACAAAATGGGATGTACACATAAAACATTTCTGCTGGATATCAAAGCATGCAATTGTTTTGAGTTGCCAGCTAAACTAGCTGCTTTGTTCATGGTACACCAATTTTATTTGAAAGAACAACTAATTATGTTTTTTCAGACTTAAGAACTTGAGAAACATTAAAAAAAAAAAAAGCCTGTCACTTAAAGGAAAACAAAAGTCCAAATTTGTTTCCAATGATAAAATTTGAGCTTTCAGTTATAAGTTAGAATTTTGGAAAACATGTGAGTTTCACAGCTTCCCAATTTTAAAGACTCTTTTGAAGGGACTGGTGCTAATACTGATTTTTTTGACATGGTAAAATGAAAAGGGTCAACATTTGGAAGATCTATACAACTCAGTGAACCAATATATTCCAAATGAGTAATGCATGATGTTACAGACTCATGAGTGTGTAAAAGATCCATTTAAAGTTCAAGATAGACCAATGGATTTTAATGTAACAGACTACGAAATCATTATATGTTTTTTCATATTCCACTCACATTGCAACTAATGAGTTGCTACTTGATGAGTTTTGGGGTAGTAATCAAAGAATATCCACAATTATCTGAAAAAGCTAATTCCAACTACATAACTGTGTGAGGCTATGTTTTAACATACTTCAACCAAAACAAATTACAACAGATTGAAGACAGAGCAGATACGTGAACCCAGCTGCCTTTACTGTTATTAAGAATCAATTAATAAATATTTTAAGTGTTTTCAGTTTTACTTTTGAAAAGAATAAATATTAATAAACATAACCCAGATAATCAAAAGCACTTTGAGGTCTTAAAGGATTCTGAAGAGTGTAAAGGGATCCTGAGATCAAAAAAAACTTTGAAAAGTGTGCTGTTTAATAAGGTAGCCACTAGTCACATATTATTTTTCACATTAAAGTTAATTAAAATTATAAATAAAATACAAAGTTCAACCTCATTCATACTAGACACAGCTCAAGTGCTCAATAACTACATGTGGCTAGTGGCTATTAGACAGAACAGATATAGAACATTCTATCATCACAGAAAGTTCTATTGGACAGTGCTGATCTATAACTACATTTGGGAGGCAGTTAATCAGCATCTTACTAAACATCACTGGTATAATTCTTTCAGTATTTTCATACCTGTTTTTAACTCTCTAAAAAGAATATATGCCTTTTGAGGGCAGGGACTAAAACACTAATATCTATATGACATGATAATGTTTTATACATATATATATATTATATTATATTATAGCCCATAATGCCTTAAATATACATTACTAGAAATAAATATGCTGAATAAGATAACTGCTGAACTGAATATTTACTCAGTAAGTATTTATTGAGGGTTTTACATTAGACAGACCCATGTGATTATGTTTATCATCTTTCATATTTCAATATATTACTGCCCAAATTTATAAGCATTGGGTCTCCACTTTTTCTCTTCTTATGGGTTTACAATAAACTACTTTGTCAAGGGTCAAGTTACGTTGTTTCACCTCATTTGCATAAATAAGTATTTAAAGACAGTCCTTTCCTCTTATTATCTATTGCTTATACTGTACAGGTCTTGCAGTTCATAATCATGAACTACTAATTATGACTTGCAAGTTTTCCAAAGACTTCTGTACATGTGGGTGAAAAAAAGCAATGTTTTTAAAGTTATATTAAAAGTTATAATAAACAATAAAATGATTAAACTTGTTTTGAATTAATTAGTATCACCTGGGGTTTATAGAATGCTTTTATTTCCTGTATAGCCTTGTAGGATTCCTAACTTTTTAAAATTTTAGCATCTAATTATTTTGATTTGACAATCCTTATATCCTACTAAAAGCAGGGAATGGAATTTGTGGAAGCATATTAAAGTTAAAATTTTAAATAAATTTTGTTTAAATACACTTCTGAGATTTTTACGTACCAAGATAATTGCAAAGTACTCAGGGACACCAAAAAGCTAGAGCTGGCCTGTATTTGCCCTCTGTTACTCCTCACTTAGTAGTTAACAGATTTATAGTGTAGTGAACATTGCTTCCTCTTTCCTGTTTAGTTTAAAGCAATGCTCCCTGGCAGGCAAGACCACATTTATAGGAAGGAGAAGAACAGGAGAGATACATAGGCTTCTGGCGGGTAGGTACTTCTCTGGTCAACAACCAAGATCTGTACCTGGAGCTAGGTGAGAGGTTAGCTGCTTGCATGTATACAAAAGCCCTCTGCCAATTTAGGACTATGCATCATCCCCTCCATACACCCCCTGAAGATTCTTTTGGGAAAAAGAAGACAATATTTTTTCTTAAATCTGCTTTTTGGGTGAGAAGCAAAAATATGATCCATAAAACTAACATACTCTTTGTACAGCGTGGAGTAGGTACTGATTTTTGGGCCTTACAAAATCACCCCTCCTCCATGCAAAAGAATGTGTACCATAAGTTGAATCACAGGAATTTATTTTTTCAAAAAAGCAAATAAAAATAGTTGCTATTAAATGAAGTAATTTTTGTAAACTGTAAACTTTATACTATGCTAGCTTCTAAAGCCTCTGTTTTCAATTTTGTCTTGCTATGTAAGTTCATTCTAAATAATGTTCCTGTAATTAGAAAGGGTTATGATCTAAGTAAGAGTTAACATATTTTCATAAACTGCTTTATTTTCCATATAAAGTGTTTGTGTAGCAAATTATTTTACAAGGAACATTATAGCTAAGGGTAAAAATTTGACACTATATTGGCAGTGGTAGAAATTTTTTAAAAAGTAAAATCAGATTTTATGGTTCAAATTGGCTTGTTAAATTTTAATGTGGAAAAATTAGGAAATTTAGAAAAAAGTCATATGACTACTTAAATAGTTATTAAACTGAAAAAAGAGACAATTTTTAGTAAATTCAAATCATGCCACTAAATGGTAGCAATCTAAGATACTATACTAAAGGGTAGTATTTGGTTCACATAAGGAGGCAATTCATTAATAAAAGCCATAAAAGTATAATCTAACAGTGCAATAGAGGCTTTGGGGTCCGGCTGATTTGAGTTCAAATCATGGGTCAAACACTCAATGGCTGGTTGTTCTTGGATAAGTTTCCTTCTTAAGTCTTGGTTTCCTTACATGTAACACAATAATAACCACTTATAAGATTGTTTTAAGGACTGAATTAGGCAATTTCTGTAAACTGCTTCACACAGTAAAAGATGCACAGTAAGTGATTAATAAATGATCCTACACACCACACACACAGTTTCCCGAGGACACAAATGTATTTACAAGCATTTCACTTTGATTCATTTTAGTAATCCATACCTGAAATAATATGCTATTTAAATTTTTTTTACTTTGTCAAATATCACTGAGAAGTTTAAATAAGAAATTAAGAGATTTAGATTTAAAAATCATATGCAATTGCCTAATAAGCGTATCAAAAACAGACTCTCAGAATCCTATGAGACACTTTCCCTCAAGTAAGAATTCTGTCTACAGTATTCCTGACAGATTCATTGACTTTTTTTTTTTTTTTTTTTTGCGGTACGCGGGCCTCTCACTGCTGTGGCCTCTCCCGTTGCGGAGCACAGGCTCCGGACGCGCAGGCTCAGCGGCCATGGCTCACGGGCCCAGCCGCTCCGCGGCACGTGGGATCCTCCCGGACCGGGGCATGAACCCGTGTTCCCTGCATCGGCAGACGGACTCTCAACCACTGCGCCACCTGGGAAGCCCTCACTGACTTTTAAAGCAACTAGTTCAAGTTTTTTATATTGCAGATAGGGGATAACGGTGGGGGGGCGGGGAGGTGGAGGGGGAGGAGGGAGGGGAAGAGAGAGACGGAGAGAGAGACCCCTCTAGAGGAAAGAGAAAGGAGGAGACTGAGATTAAGTCCTGGTAATGTAGTTTGAGCCCCTGGATGGATCAATACCTGAAGTCATCACCTCTTGTACTTTGAAGTTATACAAGCCAATAAAACCCATTCCCTGCCCTCCTCCCCTCTTTTTGCTTTTGCCTACTGATTGAGTCAGATACCTAAAACTTACAACTCAAACAGTCTTTATTAATACACTAATTATGGGTGAGAATACAGCAGGTAGAAAAATGGAGGTTTTATTTCCACAATATCCATTCGAATTCTTTAGTAAATGATGGATTTAGCATATTTATACTAAGATACTGATTCCAGAGCTTGTGCCCTTAATCACATTGCTGGAGTACATGGCAGCACTGTTACACATATCCCTGAGATGTAACAATGGAATTCCTTTCTGAATGAAGACAAGGTTGCACACACCTATATGCATATGTTTTGTAACCATGCACTACGACAGTTCGTAAAGAAAATCAAACAGCAACAGAGAATACAAAGATGCAAATGGCATTTTCCTATTCTCAGCAATTTAGACAAGAAGATAATTAAGGAATTCTTCCTTTTTCCAGAGATTTCTGCTACATTCATAGCAAGAGGTGTACAATTCAAAACCTATGTTCTCAGTTATACAGAAAGACGACAGCCCTGTGTTTGTACTTTAGATACGTCTCCCATCCAGATCAACGGGAACTGCTCTGCAAAGTGTGACTGCAGACTGAGCTAAGGATTATCATATTATATAATCTTGCCTTTTTGAGCTAAGAGACTCACCTACAAAAGGTGTTTGTATAGGGAGAAGGTAAATAAACACGCAAACTAGAGATTTCTGTTGTAGAAGGTGCTATACAATCTGGCATTAGAATTTCCAGGCATCCATCCAATTATTCACAAACAGGATATGGGTGGGATTAGCTAGTGCACCAGAACAGTCAGATCACAGGACGTCCCAGTTGTACAACTTCAACAACACGAGGGTTCTCTGTGCTACTCCCGGGTTATAAAGTTAGACCGACTCTATAATCAGAATATCTTGGTGTAGTCTAAAGACTCTGGAATGAGTTACAGACATAAAACTGTCTTTCAAGAGAAGTGCTTCAGAAGGCCCAAACGAACTAGAAGTCAGTGAATATCCATAGAGAGCTCCCCAAACTGTCCTGTTTTTCCCAAGTATCTCTTAACTAAGAACAGCTGTCACCCTGAGTCACTCTGGGGAACAGAGAGTAGAGACTCATGTTTTCTCTAGGTCACATGTTTTGTATTTCAACTGGAATCTTCAGATTGACAAGGAGTAAAACAACCCACAACATCTCCAAACCTGACAACTCTATACTGCGATTTATAAACGACAAAGCACTTCAACCAGGACATTCTCAGAACCAAACAGTGAGACTGCAGAGCTGGTATTCTCATCACTTTTTAAGGAAAAGGCGTATGAAGTACAGTGAAGTTAAAAGCAAACTACTTAAATCCACACAGAGAGTAGTAGGAAAGTACGGATTAAAAGCAGGTCTCTGGAGTTCTCTCCGAAGCAGGTCTCTGGAGTTCTCTCCGAAGCACCATGTATTCCAGGAATAAACATAAGTCTCTTGCTAGGTGCTCTGAATTTCACATTTAATTTTTCACAAAACCTTTGTGCTGTTTATATGCATGCATCTACAATTCTGTTTGATACCTGCAAACAATTACTCCATCCTTTGGTAAGCATCTGTATTCCAGTTTCTCAATATGTGGGTAGCTGTTCAGCTCTAGAAAAATACACCCTTAAATGCCATGAAAATGCAAGCTGCTGCAATAATGTTTGAGGCTTGCAAAAATGAAACAAGGGAAAAATCAAGTGAAAAGTAAGCTTCAAGCCAGATAGTTTAGAAACTTTCAAATAGGCACTATTTATATAATTCAAAATTTGTGTGAGACTGATGCTATAGATCACACCTGAGGAAAGTGGGTCAGGTGAAGAGTTATTTAGTGGAGGACGTTTGTCATGCTGAGAAATGTGGGTTTTTTTCGGATGTTTTTAGATTAAAGCATTTCTCAGGCTTACTGAGGAATACACACATAGCGAGTTTTCTTATGATTTCCCTATAGGCTTTGTCTTCTACGAGGCCTGATGGCCCCTGCTGCACTTCTGTCAACCCCACTCCTTCTAGAAACCTCACCTCCTGGCTGGTCGGAGTCACTGAGTCGTACCATTAAAGTATATCTCAGTGCTCAGTCTTCAATGTACCTCAGTGTTACCAAATGACCAAGTGCTCTGAGTCCGTGCTGATGGTAGGAAAATCATTTGGTTAATTATTGGCTTACTCAAAACTACTTAAAATTTATTCAAAATTTTAAAATACTTTCCTACATTTCCTTTTATTCTTCAATAAAAATCCTGTCTAATCTGAATCTGCTTAACTCAAATTCATGTTTTCTGGTCTCTGTATTTACAATTAATAAAAAGGTTTACTGAAACACCAGGTACACAGCTCTTCTTTTTCGGATACATTGTGCTATCTCAGATTTCTTCAGGAGTACTGACATTCCTCCCCAACTAACAATTGCTGAATATCAACCTTCCAAAAGTTTTCAAATTTTCTGTAATAAAAGGTTTTTTTCCTATTAAAAAAAATTAAACATCGGTTGCATTTATTGTATAGGAAAGCTGCAGGTAGAAGGCCAAGGCAGTGCTTAAGGCACAATCCTCTGTCTGTACTGACTGTGTGATTGATAACCTACACTAAGGTTATTGTTATGAAGCATAAGGTGTTGATTCTTGGGCTGAAGAAGATTTAAAACATAAAATAAATCAATAAAATACTATGATTTGGTAAAAACCACTTTAAAGAGAAAAACCTACAGAATATATTATGCCAATAACCCACATGTCAAAAAAGAAATTCCCACCTTAGAAAAATAAAGTCCATGTGAGTAGCATAAACGTTCTGACACGAGTTTAGCTGTCAAGTTCCAATAATCTATTATTCACACCTCTTTAATCACTGCCACAGAGTCGATTATAAATAGCCTCATACATTTCAAAATAAGGTCATTCCGAAATGAAACAAAGAAGGTAGTAAATATTCTTGTACATAAGGAACTCAAATTCTAATGCACCACAGAACTGTGTATTGCTCGACGTTCAATCTAGAGAAAGCTTAACCACACCTTTTATTAACCATGTCAACTGTGCGCTCTGCGTAGGTTCAGTGGAATAACTAAATTGCAGCACCATTTAAACCCAGAAGCTTATAAAAACCCCTCCCCAACAAATTTCATTATTGAGACCGTAGGCATTATTCATGATATAATAAAGGTAAAATATAATAATCAATTTGTTGATCTACCTGAAACAATGCTATGCAAACTCATGATGAAAAGTCTACAAGGAAAATGTATAGTTTCACTGATGACACTGCTGGCTATTAATTACTCCACACAACTGATAACCTGAATGTATTTCTTCAGTGTGAATTTATCTAAACATGTGTTAGAGAAGAAGGTATGAAATATTTTAACAGAGTGGCAGAATACTTTTCAGAAAAAAATTAAATTAAAATTGAGAATAAGGAGGTAAAGTACCACTTAGAAGGCAAGGATCTAAAATGATAAGCTGAAACCAGTAACTAAAATGAAAGACAACAGAAACAAGAAAAACAAAAGTAACAATTTGGAATTTTATCAACTGTCCTTTATAACAACTGGTCATTACAGAATTACTAAGTAAAATCTAAAGTATCCCCATTATTCCAGAATGGTTTTCTACCATCATTGCACCTGCTGAAATGAGAGGAGTACGTAATTAAAATCCTGCATTTGAGAACTTTAAAGACTAACAGAATCAAAAGACTGGGCCTGAAGAACATTTGATTCCAAGTAACTATTGATACAATCAGATTTGCCTTTAATTGACTTTTTTTTTTTTTTTTTTTTTTTTTTGCGGTAAGCGGGCCTCTCACTGCTGTGGCCTCTCCCGTTGCGGAGCACAGGCTCCGGATGCGCGGGCTCAGCGGCCATGGCTCACGGGCCCAACCGCTCCGCGGCATGTGGGATCTTCCTGGACTGGGGCACGAACCCGTGTCCCCTGCATCGGCAGGTGGACTCCCAACCACTGCGCCACCAAAGAAGCCCTAATTGACTATTTTAAGATTTCCCATGAAGTTTTCAGACTAAAAATCCTAAAGTTTTCTGGATGAACAACTCTCCCCGCCCCCACCATTTTTCCATTTCTTCCTACAAGTGTGCCTGCTTATAGATAAAAATTACATTTGGGGAAGAGATAAATTGGAGGTTTGTGACCACTTAGTTCCTGAACACTGATCCTTATGCATTTACATTATGCAGTAACACAACCTTTTTGGAGTATACCTACTGCATAAACTCTTGTTATCAGAATAATCTGAAAACAAGAAAGAAGTTAGAAAAACTTTTTACAATCTTAAAAAATTCCATGCATGTCCCAATTTCTACTGAATCATTAATTCCCTTCACCTGGTTTTAGAACTGCTAGCTTAAAAACATTATTTCTTGCTTAATGTAAAGTCATTCACCTTCCGGACTCTGTTTTCCATCCAAAATAGATTCATTCTTAAACAAAACTTTTAGTTAACTGTAGTCAGTTAGATACCTTACCTCTGACAAGGTAAGTACCCAGAGAAAATGGCTGACCATAGAGAAAACCGGGAGACTGCTTTCTGCCAATATTCCAGAAGAAGAGCTACACAGAGCTTTCTGAAATTAACTCGGCACTGTTATCCATATCAAATTCTCTTAACTCTAGACTCCTACGCTACAGCCATCAACGTTGGATAGAATTAATTCTCACATTAAAAAGTACACTTCTGATATGGAGGTGATGTTCTTCCAAGGCCACATTTCTAGTGATGCTACTGCACCATCTTTAATGTTGCTTTTCAACAGTAAAATACATAAGGATCTTCAGTAGAGACAATAATCTAAAGATAACTGTGACTTAGCTCTCTGTTAAGTATGAATATAAAATTAGTTTCCTTGGTAGTCCAAATACTATACAACCCTAAAATTCTTCTGCATTTACAACCTTAAAAATATAGTGTATATTTCAAAATTTGGGGATTTCCAAAGATAATCTTTAGTCTATCCCCCAAACCTACGGATGCTGGCATTATCATCCCTATTCTTCTATTTCATATCTTCAGAAGTTCACCCAAGTGTGAAGAATTATAATGAAAACCCTTGGCTAGTGCTTCACCCTGTGCCAAGCACTTTAGTTCCCACACTTTCTGGAGTGACTGAGGGCTTCAAGACAACAGGCTTTGCCCAGCCATAACATCTTTCTGGAAGACTGGTCTTACGACTTTAAAACATGCTGGTCAGTAGTGGGGAGGGGGAGGGGAAAAAGCAGAGAACTCTATGCTAGAGTAACCAAACTAGCTACAGAAAGGATGGCTAGTGTGTAGTTCAAATACATACCCATGGCGCAAAGTAAAAACAGGGTTATCAGGGTCAGTGTCTGTATCTGAGGGAACCAGATGTGGTCACTTGAAGTCATATGGGTGGAAATATTGTGACCTGGGCTGGGGTAATGACTGATTCATTTATTTATTTAAAACATTTATTGAGCATTTGTCATAGGTCTGACACTATAGTTAAGAAAATGAATAAATCAATTTATATCACCAAGGATCTCACTAGTAGGGTAGACTAACATCTTAAATAAATAAGTTATAATACATCACGATGGGCATACTTGATATAAACATGTATGACCTGGTAGAAAGCAAAGAGAGAGAAGAAGGATGGACAATGGGGCAGGTTTCTAGAAATGAAAATGCTTTAGCAAGGAGATAATGTCTAAGCTTTCTTTGCTAAGCTGGTTCTTAATGGATAAACCAAATAGATAAAAAACGAGAGATGAAGGTCATTTCAGAAAGTGGCAAAAGGAACTGCTTCTTTCAGACAAATTCCACCAAGCTATTCCTAAATTAGGGAAACTGCAGAAGACTGAAGGCCTTAAGTTATATACAGTATACCCAGTTTTGCTAGAGGACGGAAGGTTGAATTCAGGTGCAAATGCTACACTTAAAATGTAAGAATGTGTTTCCAGAAATATAATTTGAAATCATTGTGGGTTAATAATAGCACACAGTTGCCCCAACCCACCCATGTCTGGCCCCTCTCAATAAAAGCCATGAGCATACCCACATTCTTTGAAGGTGCCTGGGCACTCCAGGACAATACTCCTCCATGGCTCCATCTTCTAGACCCCCTGCACAACTGCCTAGCCCCTGAGCTGGTCAAGTTTTCCCAACCATCCTCAGGGTTCTCGCCACCATCCATGCACAGTTTACCCTACCTTGAGTGGCTGGAGCTGTAACCAATCATGATAAGACAGGGATCTTCCCCTTTCTTCCCAAATGGGTCCAAGAATGGCAGGAAGTAGTATAATAGATAGCTTTTGTTTTATTCGTTATCTGATAAGTCTGTGTCCTTCAGCAAGTGATTGGAAAAAAAGAACTTGCTCTTAGTTTTGTTTTTAGGAGAAGGAAAATGGTCCTCGTCCAGTGGAAAACAATAGATACAGGGTCAAGAAACAGGCTGGCTGGCTAACAGGATGTTCTGGAGGATGCGAACATTTATGGAATGGACGAAGAGAATGGAGAAGGGACCATCAAAGATGTGGAGAGACTAAGAAGACCATGCCTTGTGCGCGGCCAAGAGACTGGAGAAATTCACAGAGGGGCAAGTGAGGCAGGCAGGATTCTACGAGTGACTCCCCTGTGTAAACCCTGCCATGTGCGTGTGGACGGAGATATCACTCCCATTATAATACGAAGTTACATGATGAATGTGAAGGGGTTTTGCAGATATAATGAGGGTCTCTAGTCAGTTGACTTTGTGTTTATCAAGTGATTATCCTGAGTGGACCTGACTTAATCAGATGAAACCTTTAAAAGAGGGCTTAGGCCTCTGCTGAGCTCAGAGATTCAAAGCAGTGGAGACTTTCTCTCTTCTGCTGTCCTTGAAGAAGCAAAAAGCCATGTTTTAACTGCCCATGGAAAGGAGTAGCCTTCCTACAAGGACAAGGAAAGGAATTCCGTCAATAATCTGAAAGAGCTTGGAAGACGACCCTGAACTCCACGTGGGAACGTGGCCTGGCCCAGAGAGGCTGTGCCTGGACTCCTGACCCACAGAAACTGTGAGATAATAAATATGTGCTGTTTAAGCCATGAAATTTGTGGTAATTTATGCAGCAATGGAAGGGTAATCCATTAAATAGGGTCCCAGCTTTTCTAAAAGTGAAGGAGAACTGGAATTCAATCTTTAGGTTGTCAGGTCCCTGACACGTTAGGACTTACGAGGGGCTGTATTTTCAGCAAAAATATTCAAAGTACAAACCTAGTAGTACAGGTTAGAACCAGGAGGGTCTCCTGGTTCACCCAGGACATTCCAGATCCTGAGGTTGGGACAGCCAGGCTAATTCCACATCGCATCATTTGACAGGCACGAGGCCAATCTACTGCTCACTTTGATCGGGTCTGGCTCGCAGACCGGCAGTCACCTGATGGCAGATTTCATGCCTATCTTATACACGATTCTGTACATTCAGCTCCAGGCCAGTACCAGGCACATTTCAAACACTCAAATATTTGCTGAATGAATGAACGACTTTCACACTGGCCAAGATGAAGAAGCAAGTCAAAATATCTGAAGTTTTATGAGGAAAAATTAGTACAAGTCAGCACCACTCTTGGTGACTTCTTAAAAATATTCAGTTTAACTCATGGTCCAAGTATGAATAATTTGAGATGTTACAACAGACAGTGATCTAGTCATCATGCAGTAAACCCACACACATCTGCTGCGCCTGATGCTGGGATAAGACTCCTAACTGATGTCTCTGTGTTCATCCTAGCTGTTCTCTCAGCCAATTTCTACACATCACTCAGAGCAATCAATCTTTTTAAGAAGAACCATCTTGTTTCACTTCCCTGTTAATGGCTTCTCATTACACTGAGGATGGAAGCCCCGGTCCTCAGGGTGGCTTCCCGTCACCTGGCCTCTGCCTCCCCCCCCGAGCGTCTTCCCTTGCCATCACCTCACACCACCCACGCCTGGAACCTTCTGCCTTTGCTCACCTCCTTCTCATCCTTCAGACCCTAGCGTAAGTGTCTACTTAAATGTCACCTCTTCAAAGCGCTCCAGATATAAATTCCCTCTTCTGCACATCAGTTATCACACAGCTCGTGTGATTCCCTCCACGACACTGGAAGCTCCATTAGGTCAGGGACTGTGTCTGCTTTGCTCAGAGAAGTACCACCAGTACTAAGCACATTTAGTACACATAGTGTTGAGTACATAAGAGTAAAGGCCTAGGAGACCAGCAACCACAAATCACGAAGGCTACTACCACCACCACTCAGAAGCCCAGAGCCCTACCTGGTACCCATAACGTCACTGGAGAACGGGATCCCGAACCTCAGGGTGGGGCGGAGGCAAGCAACCGAGACAACGCCCAGCAGCCCGGCGCTCTGGCGGACACAGCAGAACGAGCCTGAAAGCACCACAACTAGAACAGAAATCTTCTCCTTCTGTCTGTCTGTAACATACTGAGCCAGAAGTTTTAAATTTTTAAGAATTCCACTGCTAGGAAAACCAGTTTTAAAATCACTGATTTAAGGGATCTAAAATGTTTTCAAAAGATGTTTTTAAGAATAAGAAGGTATAGAATAACATTTAAAAAAATCTGATTAGTATAAATGTGAAAAAGAAAGAATCTAAATTGGGCTTAGAACAACGCTGGTAATTAAACAGGATCACGTCATCTTTCTTTAGCTTAGAACCTGTCAGTGACTCCCCACTGCCCTCCCGGTAGAATCCCAGCTCTCACCAAGGCCCGCAAAGGCTGCTCCCTTCACAACCCGGCCCCTATCAGGACCATCCCCTCACCACCTCCCGGCTCTGGCCTCGGAGACCTACTTCCTCTGTGAGGCTCTCTGTTCACCACGCTCCCTCCCCAGGAGCGCTCTGGCTCCTCTGTCCTGCAGGATGCCCTCTACTCGCCTCGGCTTAGCCAGCCCTTCCCCTCAAAGGAGCTCCAGAACTTCTACCCAGGTAAGGTTAGGGGTGGCACTCTGGAGGGAGAGAACCCTGGAGACTTGTCTTACAGCTGTGTTTGCAAAACAAAACACACTGTACTTTGATGGTCAGGCTCAGGTGGTATAGTTTTGGGGTCTGAAGGAGAGTCTCGGGGACTAAAATGTCTTCATTCTCTTCTTGGAGCTGACACTGCTTCTACTGGAAAAGTTTGCTGGGCAGCCCAGCCCTGCCCAGGTACTACACACCACTGTGTATTTCCCTCAGTCAGAGAACTTATACTGCATTAGGGTTGTCTGTCCACTGTCTCTTCTGCTAGCTTATGTACCTGCAGGTAAGAGCACAGACTATCTTTTCATGGCACTAGTACTAAAGTCCTATGTCTTGGCACATAGTAGATGCTCAATAAAAAAAAATTTTTTTTTGACAGAATGAATCAAGTGTTTTATGAAAACCTGTTTGCACAAAGTACCATATTAGGCGTTCAGAATGGGGAACAGAGATACTGCCTGGTTAAAAATATGAAACATAAAATATTTACAATAGCTTCAAATAAACTACCAGAAAATATGAAATAGATGGTAAAAACTAGAAATTTCTATTAACCAGTATTCCCATACATCTAAATTTCTAAGAGAAACACCTGCTATATCATCAAAGAAGCATTAAAGACATTGCAGTACAGTATATTTTGTTATGATGTGAATTTGACTGAAGAGTGCTGTGCACTGTTAACCTATGAAGAAAATGTGATAACCCACTAATTAACTAGAATACTCAATTTCCTGATATTGCTTTCAGGATCCAGAATAAAAGGATGATCCAGATTGATGACTAAACCCAACCTAAACCTCCAACCTCACCAGGTACTTCTGGCTGTGTTTTTAAAAATTGTAAGGGAGGAGGAGTATGTCCTTGAAGAGGAAGAGGACGAAACACCAAGAAGCGGAAACAGACACAGACTGTGCTGAGAAGAAATGTGATCACGAAGAGACGGGTACCGAACAGCAAGAGTAAGTGAGACTCGGAAAACTTTGAATTCTAGGTTGAGTTTAGTTTTGATTGGCTAGTCAATTAAGGACTATTAACACTCCTAACTAGGGAATGGAAGATATAAAAACATCGCTTAAATAAATGTGTGGCACATGGTAGCTTCTCAAATGTATATGGAACAAATAAATTGAATGTATCAACATTTGAGGAGGGCGAGACTGAGGCACGGATCCCAACACGGAAGATACAGTAAACTAGGTGTGAAAAGATGAGAGTCAGGGCTATGGCAACAGCTGCGGAACTGGACAATAATGGTTTTTCAAATTTTCTAACAGCCCAAACGTTTGCCCTGGAACTGATTTCATTAATCAGAGTAATGCCACAAATAGAAATCTCTAGGCTGTTATGGTACAATCTCTAGGCTGTTATGGTACAATCAAGAAAATACTTGCTTCCTAGAATCATGTTATTTGGCAAGTATGTGCCGTGTTGCTGAGTCCTTGGATTAACTCTAAAATACGTAACTGAATTCATTCTTTCTATGTACTCCTGTGTTTCTCTCCAGTGCTCTAAATATAAAATTTAGATACACTTGTAACATCTCCCAGTTTGTAAGGGGCTTTGACCCTTTGGTCAAATAATATATTTTAAAATTTGATTCAATATCCTCTAGGAAAAATGACTAAACAGTTCACTGAGAATTCAAATTCAACATTTTTAATTCCTTGTTTTCCATTTTAAGCAGACTGGTGCGTTACCATCATACAGATAACTCTAAGCCTACAGCAAGACTAGAAAATATACATCACATCATCACCTGAGAGTAAGAAATAATATTTTATTTCTTGAATATTTTTCCTTGAATTTGTTTTTATATTTTAACAGCTTTACTGAGGTATCGTTGACATATAAAAGTTACATGTAGTTAAGCTGTACAACTTGATGTTTTTTGTTTTATTTATTTTTGGCTGCATTGGGTCTTCGTTGCCGCGCGGGCTTTCTCTAGTTGCGAAGAGCGGGGCCTGCTCTTCGTTGCAGTGCGCGGGTTTCTCACTGCGGTGGCTTCTCTTGTTGCAGAGCACGGGCTCTAGGCATGTGGGCTTCAGTAGTTGTGGCACGTGGGCTCAGTAGTTGTGGCTCACGGGCTCTAGCGTGCAGGCTCAGTAGTTGTGGTGCACGGGCTTAGTTGCTCCGCGGCGTGTGGGATCTTCCCAGACCAGGGCTCGAACCCGTGTCCCCTGCATTGGCAGGCGGATTTGTAACCACTGAACCACCAGGGAAGCCCCTGATGTTTTGATATATGAGAAGATCACCACATTCAAGGTAAAGTATCCAACACCTCTACATAGTTACAATTTTGTGCCTGTGTGTGGTAAGATTTCAGATCTAACTTCTCTGTGAATCTCAAGTATACAATACAGTACTGTTAACTATCTTACCCATACTGTACATTAGATCTCTAGAACTTATTCGTCCTGCATAACTGAAAGTTTGTACCCTTAGACCTCCATCACCCCACTTCCCCCTACCCTCAGCTCCTGGCAAACGCCATTCTACTCTCTGCTTCTAGGAGTTTGATTTTAGATTCCACATAGATGTGATATTTCCTTATTTTTAAAAACCTGAATAATATTCCATAAATAATATTCCATTTATATATTCCAATTACATTCCATATATGTATGTATTTATAACATTCCATTTATATATGTAAACATTCCGTTGTGTGTATATCACATTTTCTTTATCCATTCATATGTTGAAGAACATTTAGGTTGTTCGCATATCTCAGCTATCATGAATAGTGCCGTGTTCAACATGGGAATGTACGGGATCTCTTTGAGATCCTGATTTCATTCCTTTGGGTATATATCCAGAAGCAAGACTGCTAGATCACATGGTAGTTCTATTTTCAAATGTTTAAGCAACCTCTATATGCTTTTCCATAGTGGTTGTACCAATTTATGTTCCCACCAACAGTGCACAAGGGTTTCCTTTTCCTACATCCTCACCAACACTTGTGTCTTCTCTTTGTGGTAACTGCCATCTTGACGAGCGTGAAGCGGTATCTCTTGGTTCTGACTTGCATTTCCCTGATGATCAGAGATGATGAGCATCTTTACATATACCTCTTAGCTGTCTGGGTTACTTCTTTTGAAAAGTATCTTTTTAAATTATGTTATTTGTACTTTTGGTATCGAGTTGTATGAATTGCTCACATAGTTTGAATATTAACTCTGTACTGGATATGTGGTTTGCAAATATTTTTCCCATTCTGTAGTTTGCCTTTTCATTTTGTTGATTACTTTCCAACTTTCAATAATGGATAGAACATCCAGCAGAAAATCAATAAGGAATTTTTCCTTTGCTGTGCAGAAGCTTTTTAGTTTGATGTAATTCCCCTTGTCTATATTTTACTTTTGTTGCCTGTACTTTTGGTGTCATAGCCAAAATAATTAGTGCCAAGACTAATGTAAAAGAAGCATTTCTCCTATATTTCTTCTAGGAGTTTTATAGTTTCAGGCCTTACATTTAAGTTTTAATCCATTTTGAGTTGATTTTTGTGAATGGTGTAAGATAGGGGTCCAATTTAATTCTTTTGCATGTAGATATCCAGTTTTCCCAGTACCATGTGTTGAAGAGACTGTCCCCTTTCCCCATTGTGTGTTCTGGGAAACTTTATCAAAGATCAGTTGACTGTAAATGCATAGGTATATTTCTGGGTTCTCTATTCTCTTCCACTGGTCTAGATGTCTGGTTTTATGCCAGTCCTATACTATTCTGATTACTAATTTTGTAACGTAATTTGAAGTCAGGCACTGTAACACCTCCAGCTTCATTCTTCTTGTTTGAGACTGCTTTGGCTACTCGGGGTCTTTTGTGGTTCTATATGAATTTTAGGGTTGTTTTTTCTATCTGTATAAAAACAAAATCATTGGGATTTTGATAGGGATTGCATTAAATTTGTAGATCACTTTGGGTAGTATAAACATTTTAACAATATTAGTTTTTCCAGTCCATGAATGTTGAATGTCTTTTCACTTATTTGCATCTTTTAAAATTTCCTCCATCTATGCTTTATAATTTTCAATGTATATCTTTAACCTCTTTGGTTAATACCTAGGTATTTTATTCTTTGCATAGCTAATGTGAATGGAATTTTTTTGGTAGTTACTTTTTCAGATAGTTTGTTGTTAGTGTACAGAAATGCAACTGATTTTTTTAATGCTGATTTTGCATCCTGCAACTTTGCAGAATTTATTGGTTTTAACAGGATTTTTTGTGGAGCCTTTAGGGTTTTCTACATGTATGATCATGTCATTGCAAACAGGTAATTTTACTTCTTCTCTTCTGATTTGGATGCCTTTTATTTCTTTTTCTTGCCTGATTACTCTGGTTAGAACTTCTATTACTATATTGTTAGCTATATTGTTCTGAGACTTCGAGGAAAAACTTTATTTCTTCCCCATTGATTCTGATGTTAGTTCTTTTTTATTCTTCATATATAGCCTTTGTTGTATTGAAGTACATTCCTTCTGTATCTACTTTGTTGAGAGTTTTTAATCATAAAAGGATTTGGATTTTGTCAAAATTTTTTTCTGCATCTACTGAGATTGATCATGTGGTTTTTGTCTTTCATCCTACTAATGTGGTGTACCACACTGATTGATTTTCATATGTTGAATAATCCTTGCATCCCAGGGATAAATCTTATTCAGCCATAGTGTATGGTCCTTTTAATGTGCTGTTGAATTCAATCTGCTAGTATCTTGAGGAGTTTGCATCTATGATCATCAGAGATACTGGCCTACGGTTTTCTTTTCTCGTGCTATCTTTGTCTGGCTTTGGAATCAGGGTGATACTGGTCTCGTAAAATGAGTTTAGGAATATTCTCTCTACTTCTATTTTTTCTGGAAGAGTTTAAGAAGGGTTGGTATTAGTTCTTCTTTGAATGTTTGGTAGCATGCCCTCCGTGAAGCCATCTGGTCCACAGTTTTTCTCTGCTGGCAGGCTATTACTGATTTAATCTCTTTTTTATTGGTCTGTTCAAGCTTTCTCTTTCTTCTTGATTCAGTTTTGGTAGGTTGTATGTCTCTAGGAATTTACTAATTTCTTCTAGGTTATCCAGTTGTTGGCATATAATTGTGCCTAACAGTCTCTCATGATTCTTTTTATTTCGCTGCAATGTCTCCTCTTTCATTTCTGATTTTATTTGAATATTCTCTTTTCTTTCCTTAAACTAGCTAAGGGTGTGTCAATTTTGTTTATCTTTTCAAAAAACCAACTCTTACTTTCATTGATTTTTGGGGTAATGCTTTTATATTCTCTACTTCATTTATTTCTGCCCTAATATTTATTATTTCATTCCTTCTGCTAATTTTGGGTGTAGATTGTTCTTCTTTATCTAGGTCCTTGAGTTGTAAAGGTAGAATGTTTACTTGAGATCTCTCTTCTTTATTTTTTAAAATTTTAATTTATTATTTTTTTTTTTTTTACTGGCTACGTCGGGTCTTAGTTGCAGCGCGTGGCCTTCTCTCTAGTTGTGGCGTGAGGGCTCCAGAGCATGTGGGCTCTGTAATTGTGGTGTGTGGGCTCACTGAGCTTCTTTAGGACAATTATTTTGTATTTTTTTAGGCATTCTGTGAATCTCCATTCTTTGGGGGTAGGCTAATTGGAAGTTTATTCAGTTCCTTTGGTGGTGTCATGTTTCCCTGATTTTTGGTGTTCCTTGTTTCCTTGCACTGGAGTCTGTGCATTTGAAGAAGCAGTCACATTTTCCAGTTTTCATAAAGAGGCTTCCATAAAGAAAGACCTTCACCTGCAAGAAGGTCTAAAGAGTAGGTGTGTGAGTGCCACTGGAAGGGTGTGCAAGAGTGCACTGCTGCACCAGGTCTAGTTGTACACAGGACATCGAGTGCAGGGGTGTATGGCAGCTCCAGGTTTGGGGGAGGGACCCGGTGGTGCAGCAGCTGAGGTCATCAGTGGCTGTGAGGGCTGGGGTCCTCAACAGAGATTCCACGTCCAGCAGTGAGTGTCCTTGGCTAGGCAGGGGCTAGGGTTGGCTATGAATGTATGCATAACCGTTGGGGTCGGCTGCAGGCATGCATGTGGCAGCAGGGGCCAAGGCCAGCTGTGTGCAGTTGTTCTGCTGTAGGGGTCCACAGACACACGCTCAGGAGTGGGAGCCAGGATGGTGGCAGGGGCCAGACGAGGTCGCGGGTGTGTGTGTGTAGTGGTGATGGCCAGCTGAAAGCACCTGTACGGGGACGGAGTTGCAGAGTGTGTTCGCAGCTGTGAGGACCGACCACTGGTGCATGCGTGGCAGTGAACACTGAGGCTGGAAGCCGGAAGCTAGCTTTGCGTGTGTTACAGCAGTAAAATGTAATAATGAGGACGCTCAGCATGTTTAGTTATTCCAATTTTGGCTTAGAAACCTACATCACAGAGGAGAAAAAGATTAAGAGCCTACCGACAAGTATATCTAAAACTAAATTATCTTTCTTCTTTTCCAAATATAGGAAATATTCAATTATAACCAATCAAAAGGAACAAAAATATTTAGTCAAGATAGTCTTTAGAACTATGTGTTAGTAGTAAACAGTACACCATATTTAAAATCTGGAAAAAAAATCAGTCCTCAGATAATCACACCTCTACATAGGACACAAACTATAACAGAGGAAATAACTTCAAACATTTCAACACATTTTTATACCAGCAATGGTAAGGTGAAGCAGAAAGCCAATAAGACATTAGCATTTATATCTAAGATTATTACAAATAAGTCCAGCCTTGATTAACAATTAGGTATCTCATGCTCTGAAGCCCTCTTATATTTTTGAGTGTCAGCTTGGGTAGCCCTTAAAACACCGGGTAATTCTAAGTTAACTTTTTCGTTAGTGTTCACAATTGAAGAGAAATTAACACTTGTTGCCAATAATCATTCACAAAGGGTTATGAAACAAAATAACCAATCAATATTAGTGATTCTAGATTATCTTTGAGAAGGCAAAAAGGGCAACAAATATCCCAAATACAGGTTTTACATTCAAATATCAACTTCACTTTTCTATATTCAGAATCCCTCAAACTGTATCTACAAAACTGTTACAGTGTCAAAGTATTGAGTAAATGGTAAAGGGCTCTCTATCAATGTCAGAAATGAAACCATAAATGGAAAATAACTGATGATTTAATGAAGTCCAATAAGACGGGACTGTCACTTTTTAAAATAAAAGTTTTTTTAAAGTACAAGAGAACCTAACTTCCACTTGAGAAAAATTAAAAGGAAAAAGATGTTAAAAGAGATGTGATCTCACCACCCATCATGACTTTCTGCCGCCCAACCCCGTCAACAGAGACCTTTTTCTACACTATTAGTGTAGCTATACTAGTCCTAGTAGTGTCAACAGCAGCCAGGATTATTAAGGTATCCTTGTCTAATTTATATAATATACATGGGCTAAATACTCCTAGCACTACTTCTCAGAAATGTAATTTCTTTATACACATGTATCACGCCAGCTGTTCTTAAGAACTTTTTTGATATTTAAGTTTCTAGAATTAAGTGAGCAAGGTAAAACAAATCTCTCTTTATAGGACCATGCTGTCTTTTCACAGAAATCATGTTCCCTCTCTTGAATAGTAATTATATTGGAAACACAGACTTTGTATTCCATTGCTGACACTTCAGCAATGCCGACCAATCAAAGTTCTTTGTAAGGATGATGGGGGCAGGCGGAGAGAACAGTTAAATGATTCTGAATGAAAAACAATACAGAACTTATAAAACTGTACTGGCTAAAACCTATGACTCTGTTTCTCAATAATCTTGTTTGAATAAAGCTGATGCACTCATGTTAAGTTTCAGTTCCAATCTTTCATCAATGGTTAAGTGTTATAAAGTATGAACAGTGCTTTTATCATACTTTGAGATGTGTGCTCAGTCACTATATCAAAAACTCTACTTGACAATGCTGCTACTATTTATAACCAAGTGAGGACTGAATTTTTCTTTGCTGAGGGATCTTGAAAGACAGAAGGGAGATAGTTGTGACAGGTAAAGCCTTGGTATAAATGTGATGAAGCCCAATATGATGTCAAGATGACAGGGATATCATGATTCAGATAATCTATATTACAGGCAGGGACGTGCAAACATTCATTCACAACCTCGAAAATCACTGAGTCATCGATGGGGATATGGAATTAGAGATGTTGCCTTAGTCTGAGAAGCAAATAATTTCATAACTAAAATTAGAATTAAGTATACCCTGTCCCCTGTCTCATGTAACAACCCCTCTCACTAATTTTCAAACGCATTTTAAGATAATTATGATTTTATGGGTCCACTGTAGGACAGTGATGCTATATTTTGTTATGCCCCGATTAACCTTTTAAAACAAGTAAGGTAAAGACAAAACACTTGATAATCTATCTAATGAGAACAAATTTACACATAATCCACTGTATAAATGCGAACCAAAATTTTGGCAAACACAATTCATTTAAAAATTTTTCTCTAAATTCTCACATTTTCAGTAGAGTTATGATTACCGGTCGATAAGAGAGGAAAAACAAATAACATCTGCTGACCGAAGCTCAATGACTGTGTGCCATGAACTATGCTGGGTGCTTTCAAACATTAGCTCATTTACTTCTGAAAGAGCCAATAAAGTTTTATCTCCATGTGACATATCAAAAAACTGAGGTGCAGAGAGATTAAGTCACCTGCAGAAATCATATCTAGGGCTGAAAAGGGTAAAGGGAAGAGAGACAATAAAAAATGACTCACAGTTTGTTAGACCTTGGATACACCACTAGGAGGAAAAGGGAGTCTGGGAGGGGCCAGGAGAGGAGCCTGTAGCAATGGACACACTGACACAGAGCAGGCGACCAATGGAGCTGTTTTATGGGCAGCTGGAAACACGGACTGGCACAGAGACCAAGACATTTTGCCTGTTCACGTTTATGAATATCAAGCTTAACGACTATAAAATTATAAAGACGTTCAGTCTACAAAGTTAAACTGTAAACAAATCTCATTTTAAAGACACAAACCATCTCTGTATTCTTAACAACAGTCAAAACTTTTACAGGTAGCCTTAATTAGAGGCTGTATTTCATCTCTTTCAAACTCTCTGTCCCGAAGGAAAACCCACAGAGGTGCCTGTTGGTGAACGACACTGCCACTGAGCCCACCAGCCTGCTTCTGCATCCGCTTCCTCCTCAGCTGTATCTGTTTGTCCCAGTAAGTTCTGTTTTTTATTTCTATACCCGCACAAGCCCATGGTCTCTGATTCCTAAAGCCAGTGCTTCCCACCCTCTATACCTGTAATCACAATCCCTGTGCTTTTCCCCTGCACTTGTCAAAAGCACTTTTCCCATCATCTATACACCAACCATCTACAATTCCACCTCCTATGTAAAGTTTTTTGAGGCTAAAGCAAAAGATGCAATTTTTGCTAGACCATTCCAGCAGAATCAAGGGTTTATTACCTGTGAAGCCCAAAATGCACTCACCACTCTATTCTTTGATTTATGCTACTGGTTTAGTTGCTTGCCTATCTTCTATATGCCTATGTTGATGCTGGATGTTTTAGGCTTATGATGGGCACACATATATTTAACTTCATTTTTACAGGTATTACCCTGTACAATGTCATGAAAAAATAATGCTTCTAATGTTTATCTTCTATATAATCTCAATATGTAATCTTGTAATTCTGGATAAAAATAAGTGAAATAAAAGAATTCTTGTCCGTAATTTAGACTCTGTAACTTTAAAAAATTATTAGCTATATGGCTCTTTAAAAATCTTCTCTTGCAACTTACGGCAAGTCAGCTGACTTTAAGTTGGTTTCTCTCTCTTAGTTATACTTCCAGGATGTAGAAGAGTTTCAACACCTTCACTAGGCTGAGGGCAGTACACCCCGCTTAAACCTTCAGCTTGATGCTTCCTGACAGCTGTTTTAGGATACTTTACAAACCCAGGAAAGACTTTCCTAAGGACTAATACATTTTCGACGGAAGCCAAGGAGATCTAAAATCGACCCAATGAATCCTTAAAATTATATAAGAAGGAGTCTTAAAGAAATGTATTTTATCAATTTTAAAATAAAAATTCCGCAAGTGGAGTCACCTTACAATGAAAATTTTGGTATTCCCTCCTCTAGTTTTAAAAAGTTAGCTCTTAACTATGTTATTAGACACTTTATAAAAGTGAGCACATACTTTTTCTACATCTGCAGAGAAACCGCAGTGTTATCTCTCCCCACTCCTAGCTTTTTCACAATTTTGCTCCTAAAAGAAAGCACAATCTTATTCTAAGTCACGTGGTTTTAAATACAATGAATTCTGCTGAGGTCTGTGAATGGTTAATTCAAATTTCAGGAAATCTTATATTGGTTCACTCAGTTTGCAAGGATCCTTATGAATTTAGGCAATCCCCTCCCTCACCCATAATGCCACAGAATAACAGAACGCTCAACTGAAAGAATGTAAAAGAAGGTTGGTTTTATGTTTTAGCTTGGTTATGCAGTTAAATGAAATTAGCAAACTTGAACAAGAGAGCTGGAAAACGAGTGCAGGTGTGATACAAAGCAACATCTTCCATCTTAAATAGGCAAGTACTATGTCACTACCAAATCAAAGAAAGACACTGACAGAGCTCCCTAAAAACCATAATATTTGGGATTTTGAATTTCTAAATTTTAATTTCCAAAATCTTTTAAAAATAAACTTTACAAGCACTATAAAGGCAAGAAACCATCACCATGTTAGACATAATAACAATATTCAAAGGAAAAAATTACCAAGTAATAAAGTACTACACTGAGTACAAAATATCAGGCTTTACGGGTGAAGGAAAAGACTTATGGTTTGCATAGACATGCAGTAGGTTAATTCAGGAATAAAATCCTGTAGTTCCAATCATTTGTACTTCTCAAACTGTGTATATCATGTATTTACTTGGTAAAGTCTCTACTGGAAGTCCGGCCATCTTTGATACGTCTATACGATCATTCTAACAAGCTCCTATCTCCCTCTACCCAATTCTTCGTTAAGTGGCTGGAGTACACAGATGCGCACACACAATCACTTTCAAATGAGGCTCATCTTGCACAACTTTGCAATGTCTGTAAGTCATCCTCTTAAAAACAATCCCTATCCTGGCACTGGGAAAAGGAATGAAGAGCCAAGGACGCAGCAGAAATCTCTGCTTTTTTCTCTTGTTATTTTCTGTTGCAGGATCAGCTACAGAAATGGGGAGATCCAGGGCAATGAAAATGCAGGGACCCCTGTTTGCAAGGTATTTGAAGATGGTGACAGCGGAGCATTCAGCCCAGGGCACGGCCCCTCAGCGTGCTTGGCCCCTGCGACCTGGCCCTCGCTTCGCACCCTCACTCAGTCTACTGCTGAAGACCCTCCTCCTCTCCAGTCAGCCCCTCTGCCTCACCTCTTCCCACCACCACGCGGCTGACTGGCAGAGACCACATTCTCTCTCTGTGCTGCTTCCGCCTTCAGACCGAAATCACAAAAGGAGAGAGGCAAAGGGCAAGGTCCGCGGTTTAAGGTCAAACGGTCTGTGAGTGATTTTAATTGTAACCTACACTTTATAGGATAAGAACAGGATATAATAGAGGCATAAAAAGATCAACTCACTAGACAAACTATACAAAGTGCAAAGTAATACATGAAAGCAAGCAGATGTAAACTTAAAATGTGATAAAATATATATTTTTTTCCCCTACGAAGGTAAACCGCTCAGGTTGAGGTATGCATTTTGCTTTTAACCAGAGTATTAATCAGTTAACAGCATTTAAAAAAATATTCTCAAGGCCACAAAGTTGGTAACATTTTTAGTAAATTAATACTTGCATAGATAAGTGCTCTGTATAGACAAGAAAAAAATGTATAAAGGCAGATAAACAGCAGCCTACATTTATTATTAACAAAAAATAACCGTTTATCCCTTCTGAAACAAGAAAGAGAATCACTATAATAAAACAGACTTTAAGAAGAGTAAAAAATAAAACGGTTGGGGAAAAGGGTACACACAGCAATCAGAGAGGCAATGATTCACTGTATTAACAGTCTTCAACTATAACCGCAATCATAAAATGAATTAGTTATCTCAAACACATTGTCTCTGTTCTGAAAAACAATGAGTTTTACTATTTTTAAGTGTCCAAAAGGATAATATACTGGATCTTTCATAACTTAGGTGGAAATTTAATATAGTAAATATAGACCAATCTGTCCACAGTCAACACTTCCATATCTTATCCCTTAAAGACTCTGAATTTTCAGCAGTAATTCGCCTTTCATATTTTCTCCATCTATTTTAAAAGGTATTTTTATTATTTCAGAAAAGAAGACTTCTGCAAAAACATAACAGTTTTAACCATTACCATATCATCAGCATTATCAATCTGTTCCTAATTAAAGAAAAGCATAAAAGGTGTTAAGAAGTATCTAAAGTATTTTTTTGAAATTTTAAAATAAATTTCATGAAAGCAAAGCTGAATATGTAATATAAATAATATGCCAGCAAACAATCTTTAATACCCACAATACTGGTTATCTTTTACAGGAAGTACTGTAAGAAAGATTCTATAGCATGCTGTTTCTGTTATTTTGTCAGATCTAGCAGATTACTAGTCTACTCTTACTTTCAAAAATGATTTTTTCTATTAGTCTCAGAAATAATGCCATTTTAAATGCAAAAAACAGAAAGGAAAGTCATCCTAATTTTACACAAATAATTCCTCTCTAATTTACAAAAGAGTAATTTGGGTGTTTAAAATAGCAGAAGAAATTAGTTCCAACTCCTTGGAAGAAGATCATTATTTGTCACTATGGTATAACCTGGTAAAGAAAGAGTCATGAGGGACTTCCCTGGTGGTCCAGTGGTAAAGAATCTGCCTTCCAATGAGGGGACACGGGTTCGATCCCTGGTTGGGGAACTAAGATCCCACATGCCGCGAGGCAACTATGCCCACGCGCCACAACTACTGAGCCCGCGCGCTGCAACGAACAAACCCACAAAGAAGACCCCGCGCGTCATGTCGCAACTAAGACCTGACACAGCCAAAAATAAATAAATGAAAAAAAAGTCACGAAATTACCCTTAATGCATGCAATTCAAACATCATTAATTTTTAACTCTTTGGGGGGTAAAGTAAAGCTATTCTGTTCTTAGTTAAGTGTAGTGGTTCTCAAGGTCTGGTCCCTGGAACAAGAGCATCAGCACCGCCTGGGAACCTGTGAAAAGCTTCTTGGAAATTCTGGGGCCCCACCCCAGACCTACTAAGTCAGAAACGATGGGGGAAGTGTCCCTCAATCTTTGTTTAAACAAGTCCTCTGGGTGATTCTGATACAGCTGAAGTTTAAGAACCAGTGGTTGAATGTTTTCAGAACGGATTATAAGGTATTTGAGATAAAGCTGTCCAAATCTTGGAGGAAAGATGACGTGAAGACAGGAGATGGTCAACTGTAAGCCAAGGAGAAAGGCCTCAGAGTAAACAACCCGCCCACACCGTGACCTCCAACTTCTTGTCTCTAGAACTGTGAGAAAATGTTCTGTTGTTTAAGCCACGCAGCCTCTGGTACAGTACTTTGTTTTGGCAGCTCTAACTAAATTAGTGCATAACATTAAAAAATGTTATTTTGGTGGAAAAAAAAAACTGTCCAAATTTCATGTATGGTTTATGGATGAAGTGTCCCTAGACCACATGAATAGTTTAAGCGCAACTTAGAAGAAACAAGAAATCAATTTTACAAGTACATTAAATCTACTCTCTTCAGCAATGATATAATCAAACTGTAAGAGAGCAATTATGACTGAATGCAATGTCTTGGTCAATAACAGGTAGGAAATTTTTAAAAAGCCACCCGGGAAGAGGAAGATGGCGGAAGAGTAAGACGCGGAGATCACCTTCCTCCCCACAGATACATCAGAAATTCATCTACACGTGGAACAACTCCAACAGAGCACCTACTGAACGCTGACAGAAGACCTCAGACCCCCCAAAAGGCAAGAAACTCCCCACATACCTGGGTGGATGAAAGGCTCGTGGTGCTGCAGCCAGGAGTCAGTGCTGTGCCTCTGAAGCGGGAGAGCCAACCTCAGGACACGGGTCCACAAGAGACCTCCCAGCTCCACATAATATCAAGCAGCGAAAATCTCCCAGGGATCTCCATCTCAACACCAGCACCCAGCTTCAGTCAACGACCAGCAAACTACAGTGCTGGTCACCCTATGCCAAGCAACTAGCAAGGCAGGAACACAACCCCACCCATTAGCAGAGAGACTACCTAAAAACATAATAAGGCCACAGGCACCCCAAAACACACCACCAGACGTGGACCTGTCCACCAGAAAGACAAGATCGAGCCTCAACCACCAGAACACAGGCATTAGTCCCCCCCACCAGGAAGCCTACACAACCTACTGAAACAACCTTAGCCACGGGGGACAGATACCAAAAACAACGGGAACTACGAATCTGCAGCCTGCAAAAAGGAGACCCCAAACACAGTAACATAAGCAAAATGAGAAAGCAGAAAAACACACAGCAGGTGAAGGAGCAAGATAAAAACCTACCAGACCTAACAAATGAAGAGGTAATAGGCAGTCTACCTGAAAAAGAATTCAGAATAATGATAGTAAAGATGATCCAAAATCTTGGAAATAAGATAGACAAAATGCAAGAAACAGTTAACAAGGACCTAGAAGAACTAAAGATGAATCAAGCATCGATTAAAAACACAATAAATGAAATGAAAAATACTCTAGATGGGATCAATAGCAGAATAACTGAGGCAGAAGAACGGATAAGTGAGGTGGAAGATAAAATAGTGGAAATAACTGATGCAGAGCAAAATAAAGAAAAAAGAATGAAAAGAATAGAGGACAGTCTCAGAGACCTCTGGGACAACATTAAACGCACCAACATTCGAATTATAGGGGTTCCAGAAGAAGAAGAGAAAAAGAAAGGGACTGAGAAAATATTTGAAGAGATTATAGTTGAAAACTTCCCTAATATGGGAAAGGAAATAGTTAATCAAGTCCAGGAGGCACAGAGAGTCCCATACAGAATACATCCAAGGAGAAATACGCCAAGACACATATTAATCAAACTGTCAAAAATTAAACACAAAGAAATCATATTAAAAGCAGCAAGGGAAAAACAACAAATAACACACAAGGGAATCCCCATCAGGTTAACAGCTGATCTCTCAGCAGAAACTCTACAAGCCAGAAGGGAGTGGCAAGACATAATTAAAGTGATGAAGGAGAGAAACCTGCAACCAAGATTACTCTACCCAGCAAGGATCTCATTCAGATTTGATGGAGAAATTAAAACGTTTACAGACAAGCAAAAGCTGAGAGAGTTCAGCACCACCAAACCAGCTTTACAACAAATGCTAAAGGAACTTCTCTAGGCAAGAAACACAACAGAAGGAATATACCTACAATAACGAACCCAAAGCAATTAAGGAAATGGGAATAGAAACATACATATCAATAATTACCTTAAATGTAAATGGACTAAATGCTCCCACCAAAAGACACAGAGTGGCTGAATGGATACAAAAACAAGACCCATATATATGCTGTCTACAAGAGACCCACTTCAGACCTAGAGACACATACAGATTGAAAGTAAGGGGATGGAAAAAGATATTCCATGCAAATGGAAATCAAAAGAAAGCTGGAGTAGCAATTCTTATATCAGAAAAAATAGACTTTAAAATAAAGACTATTAGAAGAGACAAAGAAGGACACTACATAACGATAAAGGGATCGATCCAAGAAGAAGATATAACAATTGTAAATATTTATGCACCCAACATAGGAGCACCTCAATACATAAGGCAAATACTAACAGCCATAAAAGGGGAAATCGACAGTAACACAATCATAGTAGGGGACTTTAACACCCCACTTTCACCAATGGACAGATCATCCAAAATGAAAATAAATAAGGAAACACAAGCTTTAAATGATACATTAAACAAGATGGACTTAGTTGATATTTATAGGACATTCCATCCAAAAACAACCGAATACACATTTTTCTCAAGTGCTCATGGAACATTCTCCAGGATAGATCATATCTTGGGTCACAAATCAAGCCTTGGTAAATTTAAGAAAATTGAAATTGTATCAAGTATCTTTTCCGACCACAATGCTATGAGACTAGACATCAATTACAGGAAAAGATCTGTAAAAAATACAAACACATGGAGGCTAAACAATACACTACTCAATAATGAAGTGATCACTGAAGAAATCAAAGAGGAAATTAAGAAATACTTAGAAACAAATGACAATGGAGACACGACGACCCAAAACCTATGGGATGCAGCAAAAGCAGTTCTAAGGGGGAAGTTTATAGCAATACAATCCCACCTTAAGAAACAGGAAACATTTCGAGTAAACAACCTGACCCTGCACCTAAAGCAATTAGAGAAAGAAGAACAAAAAACCCCCAAAGTTAGCAGAAGGAAAGAAATCATAAAGATCAGATCAGAAATAAATGAAAAAGAAATGAAGGAAACGATAGCAAAGATCAACCAAACTAAAAGCTGGTTCTTTGAGAAGATAAACAAAATTGACAAACCATTAGCCAGACTCATCAAGAAAAGAAGGGAGAAGACTCAAATCAGTAGAATTAGAAATGAAAAAGGAGAAGTAACAACTGACACTGCAGAAATACAAAAGATCATGAGAGATTACTATAAGCAACTCTATGCCAATAAAATGGACAACCTGGAAGAAATGGACAAATTCTTAGAAATGCACAACCTACCAAGACTGACTCAGGAAGAAATAGAAAATATGAATAGACCAATCACAAGCACTGAAATTGAAACTGTGATTAAAAATCTTCCATCAAACAAAAGCCCAGGACCAGATGGCTTCACAGGCGAATTCTATCAAACATTTAGAGAAGAGCTAACACCCATCCTTCTCAAACTCTTCCAAACAATATCAGAGGAAGGAACACTCCCAAACTCATTCTACGAGGCCACCATCACCTTGATACCAAAACCAGGCAAGGATGTCACAAAGAAAGAAAACTACAGGCCAATATCACTGATGAACATAGATGCAAAAATCCTCAACAAAATACTAGCAAACAGAATCCAACAGCACATTAAAAGGATCATACACCATGATCAAGTGGGGTTTATTCCAGGAATGCAAGGATTCTTCAATATACGCAAATCAATCAATGTGATACACCATATTAACAAGTTGAAGGAGAAAAACCATATGATCATCTCAATAGATGCAGAGAAAGCTTTCGACAAAATTCAACACCCATTTATGATAAAAACCCTGCAGAAAGTAGGCATAGAGGGAACTTTCCTCAACATAATAAAGGCCATATATGACAAACCCACAGCCAACATTGTCCTCAATGGTGAAAAACTGAAACCATTTCCACTAAGATCAGGAACAAGACAAGGCTGCCCACTCTCACCACTCTTATTCAACATAGTTTTGGAAGTTTTAGCCACAGCAATCAGAGAAGAAAAGGAAATAAAAGGAATCCAAATTGGAAAAGAAGAAGTAAAGCTGTCACTGTTTGCAGATGACATGATACTATACATAGAGAATCCTAAAGATGCTACCAGAAAACTACTAGAGCTAATCAATGAATTTGGTAAAGTAGCAGGATACAAAATTAATGCACAGAAATCTCTGGCGTTCCTGTACACTAATGATGAAAAATCTGAAAATGAAATCAAGAAAACACTCCCATTTACCATTGCAACAAAAAGAATAAAATATCTAGGAATAAACCTACCTAAGGAGACAAAAGACCTGTATGCAGAAAATTATAAGACACTGATGAAAGAAATTAAAGATGATACAAATAGATGGAGAGATATACCATGCTCCTGGATTGGAAGAATCAATATTGTGAAAATGACTCTACTACCCAAAGCAATCTACAGATTCAATGCAATCCCTATCAAACTACCACTGGCATTTTTCACAGAAGTAGAACAAAAAATTTCAAAATTTGTTTGGAAAAACAAAAGACCCCGAATAGCCAAAGCAATCTTGAGAACGAAAAACGGAGCTGGAGGAATCAGGCTGCCTGACTTCAGACTATACTACAAAGCTACAGTAATTAAGACAGTGTGGTACTGGCATAAAAGCAGAAAGATAGATCAGTGGATCAGGATAGAAAGCCCAGAGATAAACCCACGCACATATGGCCAACTTATCTTTGATAAAGGAGGCAGGAATGTACAGTGGAGAAAGGACAGCCTCTTCAATAAGTGGTGCTGGGAAAACTGGACAGGGACATGTAAAAGTATGAGATTAGATCATTCCCTAACACCATACACAAAAATAAGCTCAAAACGGATTAAAGACCTAAATGTAAGGCCAGAAACTATCAAACTCTTAGAGGAAAACATAGGTAGAACACTCTATGACATAAATCACAGCAAGGTCCTTTTGGACCCACCTCCTAGAGAAATGGAACTAAAAACAAAGATAAACAAATGGGACCTAATGAAACTTCAAAGCTTTTGCACAGCAAAGGAAACCATAAACAAGACCAAAAGACAACCCACAGAATGGGAGAAAATATTTGCAAATGAAGCAACTGACAAAGGATTAATCTCCAAAATTTATAAACAGCTCATGCAGCTCAATAGCAAAAAAACAAACAACCCAATCCAAAAATGGGCCGAAGACTTAAATAGGCATTTCTCCAAAGAAGATATACAGACTGCCAACAAACACATGAAAGAATGCTCAACATCATTAATCATTAGAGAAATGCAAATCAAAACTACAATGAGATATCATCTCACACCAGTCAGAATGGCCATCATCAAGAAATCTAGAAACAATAAATGCTGGAGAGGGTGTGGAGAAAAGGGAACACTCTTGCACTGCTGGTGGGAATGTGAATTGGTACAGCCACTATGGAGAACAGTATGGAGGTTCCTTAAAAAACTAAAAATAGAACTACCATATGACCCAGCAATCCCACTACTAGGCATATACCCTGAGAAAACCATAATTCAAAAAGAGACATGTACCAAAATGTTCATTGCAGCTCTATTCACAATAGCCCGGAGCTGGAAACAACCTAAGTGTCCATCATCGGATGAATGGATAAAGAAGATGTGGCACATATATACAATGGAATATTACTCAGCCATAAAAAGGAATGAAACTGAGCTATTTGTAATGAGGTGGATAGACCTAGAGTCTGTCATACAGAGTGAAGTAAGTCAGAAAGAGAAAGACAAATACCGTATGCTAACACATATATATGGAATTAAAAAAAAAAATGTCATGAAGAACCTAGGGGTAAAACGGGAATAAAGACACAGACCTACTTGAGAATGGACTTGAGGATATGGGGAGGGTGAAGGGTAAGCTGTGACAAAGCGAAAGAGAGGCATGGACATATATACACTACCAAACGTAAGGTAGATAGATAGTGGGAAGCAGCCGCAGAGCACAGGGAGATCAGCTCGGTGCTTTGTGACCGCCTGGAGGGGTGGGATGGGGAGGGTGGGAGGGAGGGAGACGCAATAGGGAAGGGATGTGGGAACAGATGTGTATGTATGACTGATTCACTTTGTTATAAAGCAGAAACTAATAAAAAAATAAATAAATAAATAAATAAATAAATAAATAAATAAATAAATAAAATAAAAAGCCACCCAAAATGCTTTATGTAACAGCTGTATAATATATCTTATGAAATGAGAAGTACTAAATGTACAATACTACTGAGCTGGCACCAGATACGAAGTGCAACAGAGGAAAGAGAAAGCAATATGCCTGTTCCTTAAGGACCCTGGGAAGAAAGGCATCCATCTGAACATACAGTTATCTTACTTCGGTTTGAAATCAATTCCTGCATAAAGTAGGTCCTCTGATCACATCAATTGGCATAAATAATATTTCCATGTTTTAAATTATTCAAAATGTATTTTCTCTTGAATACAAACAAGTCTTTCTGTTTCGCTTACAAAATACATATTCAAAGCATCAGGGTCTTTTTTAAATTTCCTTCTGATTTTTCATCTTTTCCTCTTTTGTCTTCCTGATTAACATCTTTCTTGATAAACCAAAAAGTCATTTTCATCCATATTTTCTTCTTAGTTTTGAAGCTCATGATATGTCTATATGGTCACTGTTCCCCCACTTATTACTCTTCCTTCCTCCATATGTATCCGAATAAAGAACTTCCTAGTATAAATCAAGTCAGTGAAGCACATCTACTTTTTTCAGATCCCTGAACAAACAAACATTCCTAAAAGAGGCCACTGAGAAGCACAGGAAAAAAAAAAAAAAAAAAAAAGAAGCACAGGAACCCTCCTCTGATTAAACACCTAGGGCAGTTCTTCTGGCTCTGGCGTCAGAAAATAATAAATTTGTATACAGTATGACAATTCACTGTTACAACATTATAAAATACAATTGATAATTTTTAAGGAGAAGAAAATTAGCTCTTCTGATTCCCAAAACATTTTACATTATACTACCTAAACTCCCTAAAAAGTGCACTTCTAGTAATTTTATTGGACTACCGTCTGAATCTAACAAATGTTTTCACAAAAGCAGCAAAAGACAGAAATTTATAGGGAAGAAACATTTCTTTAAAAATAAACATTATTCAATCTGAGACTTGAATATGCTTAAGCTCTAGAATAAGAATTTTAAAAATAATTCTTTAGTTCTACCAAATCATTTAAGCTGCCAAAAAATTGAATCTTAGAAACCCATGGTGTCTTTCTCCCTCCATCTCTCTCTCTGTCTGTCTGTCTCGGACTCTGTCTCTCTGTCTCTTTCACACTCACACACACACACACACACACACACACACACGATCCTAATTACAGGACAGGAATACAGAATAAGTACTTAATACAGTCAAGATTTTGAAAAAGTATTAACTAAGTGTATATTATAATAGCAATAGCAATAACTGTTACTGATAATCGATAAAGGTTAGTGTTCACTGAATATCAGGCTATACATCTAGTACTTTACAAACATTCTCTCTGATCCTGGTGACAAGTCTGCAAACTCAGTACTGCTATTCCAATTTTACATAGAAAGAAACTAAATCACCCTCTAAAATCAAGCTTTTCATTGCAATTTGCCTAAGTTACATAGCTAGTAAAGTAGTAAAACTGATAATTGAACCTGAAATGACTAATTCCAAAGATGGCTCTTTTCTCTACAGGCTACTGCTTTCTCTATAGGCTAGACTGTATTTATCACATATACTTTATGTATATACTTATACAATACTATTATATTTGTATTGCATTATGTTTTTCCAAATAATTTATTGGGACTTACGGTGGCTAAGATAAATAAGAACCCCAAAAGTATGTATTACAGAAAACTCCAGAATGTTTTTTCAAAGTTTGGCCTTAAATCCAATCTTCTCTGTTCTAAATTTTGATCCATAAGAAGTTGCTCTTGGCAGAGAAAGACAAAATGCAGTGGCAGTTCTGTACTTCCTGTGTTGAAGTGTTTTGAGTATTACGGAAAGTTTCATCTCCAACAGACTCAGGATTGGGCATTTTACGCTTTTTCATTTCTTGTAAGCCAAACTTTTTATGAAAGGGCACTAGAAACCAATCAGAAGAAACAGTAACGGAGTTCAAATGAAACAAAAGACACAGCAATCATTCCAAAGTTGGGAGAGACTTCAGCCACCACCTAGCAGTGGCCCAACACTTGTTTCACAAGTGAGAAAGCTCAGAGCCAGAGGAGTGACCGGCTGTCCATGGTCCCCACGCAATTAATCAAACACTGCAACACTGTCCTGTCTCAGGACACAAGCCAGTGATGGGTCTACTCACAGTGAGGCTTCCTCGTAAACTGAGCTCATCATTTCAGGAGGACCCTCTCCTTCCACTCAGAAAGTCCTTCTTCCTGATGCTCTATTCTTTTCCTTGGATCACTACTCCTTAGACACTAAGGATAATACTTTGGAGCAATCTTGGACAAATGTTTATTTATTTTTATTATTATTATTTTTTTTGCAGTACACAGGCCTCTCACTGTTGTGGCCTCTCCCGTTGCGGAGCACAGGCTCCAGACGCGCAGGCTCAGCGGCCATGGCTCACGGGCCTAGCCGCTCCGCGGCATGTGGGATCTTCCTGGACTGGGGCACGAACCCGTGTCCCCTGTATCAGCAGGCGGACTCTCAATCAATGTGCCACCAGGGAAGCCCCAAATGTTTATTTTATATCCTTTTTATCCTATATTTATGAGAAGATAAATCCTACTGCTTATATTTATACTTTCTTTTCCATTCTTACTGCCACCTCACTGGACAGCAACCTCTAACAGGAGGAGAATACTTTATTACTAATGAACATCAGCATTCAAAGAAACTGACAGATATTCATTCCATGCTCTTGGACAGGAAGAATTAATGTTAAAATGACCATACTACTCAAAGACATCTACAGATGTAATATGATCCCTATCAAATTACCCATGATATTTTTCGCAAAACTAGAATAATCCTAAAATTCATATGGAACCATAAAAGATCCAGAATTGCCAAAGCAATCCTGAAGAAAAAGAACAAAGTAGGAATCATAACCTTCCCAGACTTCAGACAATATTACAAAGCTATAGTAATCAAAACAGCATGGTACTGGCACAAAAAGAGACATACAGATCAATGGAAGAGAACAGAGAGCCCAGAAATAAACCCACACACCTATGGTCAATAATCTTCAACAAAGGAGACAAGAATATACAACGGGAAAAAGACAGTCTCTCAGCAAGTGGTGTTGGAAAAGTTGGACAGCTGCATGTAAATCAATGAAGTCAGAACACACCCTCATCACACCATATACAAAAATATGCTCAAAATGGCTTAAAGACTTAAACATAAGATGTGATACCATAAAACTACTAGAAGAGATCATAGGCAAAACATTCTCTGACATAAACTGTACCAATGTCTTCTTAGGTCAGTCTCCCAAGGCAATAGAAATAAAAATGAAAATAAATGAATGGAACATAATCAAACTTACAAGCTTTTGCACAGCAAAGAAAACCATTAAAAAAATGAAACAACCATCTATGGAATGGGAGAAAATATTTGCAAATGATAGGACTGACAAGGGCTTAATTTCCAAAATGTACTAACAGCTCATACAACTCAACAACAACAAAAAACAACCTAAACGAAAACTGGGCAGAAGACCTAAAGAGACATTTCTCCAAAGAAGACATACAGATGACCAACAGGCATGTGAAAAGATGCTCAACATCACTAATTATTAGAGAAATGCAAATCAAAACCGCAATGAGGTACCACCTCACACTGGTCAGAATGCCCATTATTAAAAAGTCTACAAATAACAAATGCTGGAGAGGGTGTGGAGAAAAGGGAACCCTCCTACACTGCTGGTGGGAATGGAAGTTGGTGCAGCCACTGTGGAAAGCAGTGTGGCGGTTCCTCAGAAAACTAAAAATAGAATTAGCATATGATCCAGCAATCCCACTCCTGGGCATATATCTGGAGAAAACTATAATTCAAAAAGATACATGCACCCCAGTGTTTATAGCAGCACTATTCACAATAGCCAAGACATGGAAACAACCTAAATGTCCATCAACAGATGAATGGATAAAGATGTGGCACATATATACAATGGAATACTACTCAGCCATAAAAAAGAATGAAATAATGTCTTTTGCAGCAAGCAACATGGATGTAACTAGAGATTATCACACTAAGTGAAGGAAGTCATAAAGAGAAAGACAAATACCATGTATCACTTATATGTGGAATCTAAAATATGACACAAATGAACCTATCTATGAAACACAAACTGAATCGGGGACATAAAGAATAGACTTGTGGTTGCCAAGGCAGAGGCGGGTGAGAGAGGGATAGATTGGGAATTTGGGATTAGCAGATGCAAAATGGTATATATAGAATGGACAAACAATAATGTCCTACTATACAGCACAGGGAGCTATATTCAATATCCTGTGATAAACCATAATGGAAAAGAATATGAAAAAGAATATATATATGTATAACTGAGTCACTTTGCTGTACAGCAGTAATTTACACAGCACTGTAAATCAACTAGACTTCAATAAAAAATAAACAACAAAACCCTCCAAAAAAAAAATGAACACCAGCAATATGGCCTATTATTAGTCATCTAAAAAGATAATGATGGAGATTATAATGAAACATGCAAAAATGGATATCATAATTTAGAAACAAAATGAAATGCACGTTATGACTATAATTATTTAAAATTGTTATGCATGTAGTCAAGATGGACAATAAATATGGAAATTGGAAAACAGTAGTTATTTGGTGGTTTCATGATGGTTATTAAAAATCATTATTTAAAAAAGCAGTAACTTTAACAAAAGCTATATTAGTAGGCCGACTTAGTATCCATGTTATGCTTTTTGAAGCTTGTAAACTTACAAAACAAAAAATAAGGATCCTGAAGAGTACAGTATGTACTATCTTTATAACTCTTCTGTAAATCTAAATTATTTCAAAATAAAAAGTTTTAAAAACAAAAAAAGAGAATTCTTAGTATTGTACTAAATGACCAACACTTTTTTTCTTTTTTTTTTCTTTGCGGTACGTGGACCTCTCTCTCACTGTTGTGGCCTCTCCCGTTGCGGAGCACAGGCTCCGGACGCTCAGGCTCAGTGGCCATGGCTCACAGGCCTAGCCGCTCCGTGGCATGTGGGATCCTCCCGGTCCGGGACATGAACCCATGTCCCCTGCATCGGCAGGCAGACTCTCAACCACTGCGCCACCAGGGAAGCCCCCAACACTTTTAAAGACAAAAAGATTCTTAAAAAAAAATTCCACGTTGTAGCATACTGAAATAATGATCATATGTAATTTCAAATAATATTTTTTTAGTATTCTACACTTATAAAATTGAATAAGTAAATGGCCAAAACCAAGGGTCTGTTCAAAGAAGCTCTACATATGTTATAATATCAGTATATACAGTCATATTTCTAATACCTTAGTTCCATGCATGTTGTTTATTGAAATGCTTGAGTGTTTATTAAATCACCTCTGAACTACTTTTAATTTGGAGGCTATTTATTTATTTATTTAGCGGTACGTGGGCCTCTTACTGCTCTGGCCTCTCCCGTTACGGAGCACAGGCTCCGGACGCGCAGGCTCAGCGGCCATGGCTCATGGGCCCAGCCGCTCCACGGCCTGTGGGATCTTCCCGGACTGGGGCACGAACCCGTGTCCCCTGCATCGGCAGGCGGACTCTCAACCACTGCGCCACCAGGGAAGCCCTGGAGGCTATTTTTTAAACGGCATTCATTCGTTTAGCAAATATTAACCGAGCAGCGTATAAGATGAACCAGACCCTGAACTTCTATGTGCTGAGGACAAAGCAGTGAACAAAGCAAACAAAATCCTTGCCCTTACATTCTATGTGGAAAAGGCAGAAAATAAATAGGAAAAGTAAAATCTACAGGATGGTAGACGGTAGCAGGGCTCACAAGGAAAGAACCACAAAAGGAGCAAGAAGAATGGGGATGGAGAGGATCTGCAATTTTACACTGAGTGGTTAAAGAAACCCTAAGCTGACATTTCAGTAAAAATCCCCAAGTGATGAGGGAATGAGCCACAGGTAACAGGGAAAGAGATTTGCAGGCAGAGAGAAGAGCCAGCGCAAATCCTCTGAAGCAAGAACTTGCCTACATGTTCCAAGATGAGCAAAGAACCAGTATGACTAGAGCAGAGTGAGGGAGGGAGAACAGGAGCTGAGGTCTGGGAATAAGCAGGCGCCTAGAGGAGGAGCCTGGTAGGCGATTTATCGGGTCCTAGCTTTTCTTCTGATTGAGATGAGAAGTCAGTGGGGGATTTTCATCCAGGTGGTGACATAATATGACGTATTTTAACGTAACCGCTCTACATGGTGTATTAAGAACAGACTGAAGTAAACCACAGGCAGAAACAGGTAGACCCACTGTAGGAGGCTTCTGCAATAATACAGGCAAGACGTGAAGGGGACCTGGATCAGAGATGCAGCAGTGGAAATGGTGATCTGTGACTGGATTCCGGATATTTTTAAGGGTGCGGACAACAGACTGGTGACAGACATTTGGGGAATGATCAGACGTGGGATGAAAGAAAGCTAGGAATCCGAGATGGCACCAAGGCTGACCGGAAAAACGACATTGCTATTTACTGAGACTTGGAAAACTCAGGAGGACGTGGTGAGGGGGGTAAGATAGGGAGTCTGGTTTACTGCAGTACATTCTGAGCTCAGAAAATGACTTCTGCTCATGAGCAAATCGATGGTCATCTAAAACCATGGGGCTGGGTGAGGTCACCAAGGGCGTAAGTGTGAAGAGAAAAGAGGTCCAAATTCCAAGTGTTGATGCATTCCCAGTTTAGGCTGGAGAGGAGAGAAGGACCCAGCAAAGGAGACTGAGACAGAGGCCAGAGAGGTGAGCGCAGCATCTGGAGGCCAGATGAAGACCGCGGTCAACACTGTCACCGGGTCACGCAAGCTGAGGGCCGTGAAGCCCACCACGGGGGTCAGTGAGAAGGATGGTTCTGAAGGGGTGGCGGAGGCTACACAAGCTGAATTCCCAATGTGTGGGCAACTCTTTCAGGGAGGTTAGCTGCAAATGAAATGACCCTGGGCAGTGACCAAAGGCAATATTGGGAACAGGAATTACTTTTAAGGTGGGAGAAAAAAACAGCATTATTTGTATGTTGGTGGAAAATATCTAGTAGTGAGGGAAAAATTAACGATGCAGGAGATGGAAGTCAGGTGTTCGATTTAAAATATTTTAAGTCAGGAGAGGAAGAGCTGTTTTTATTAACATCTTCTGGATTGTCAGACCCTTTAAGACTCTGATAAAGTCAACGAGTTTTCCTCCAAAAAAGATATGCATCTAAACTTCTGCTTTCATTTCAGAGAGATCCAGACTCACTGAAGCCAATCCACAGATCCCAAGGGGATGATCCTCTGAACTTAAAAAGTGTAATCACTTTGCTCCTTCAGGTAATTTCACAGATAAAATCTAAATAGTTACATATGATAACAAGTAAAACCTAAGTAATTAATTGATGACAAGTAAAGTAAAATTATACTTACAGATAATCTAAAAATCAATAATCCGTGTTGTTATGTCTGCTGGCTTATTGAGCAATTCAAATCCTACTTACCCATCAAGACCCAAAACAAATTCTACCACATCCATCATTTCTTCTGATATCATAGCCCATAATTGTTTTCCCCTGGATTCACTGCTTCTTCAACACCATTCAATCAGTTAATCCTATAATAATTTGCATCAACTCACTGTTTCTGTATGTTCTGAGTTTCCCAACTAGAGCACTAGTAACAAAGGCAGAAATACTTCTTGGCATCATCGCCTTCAGCTGTAACACTGTTGTAAAACATGATATATATTTCATAAGTATATGTTAAACAAACTAGTTAACTTCAATGGCTTCTGAAAGTACTGGTCTGATTTCACTATGTCAATGTTGATTACAGGCAAAAATCTGAAGGAAAAAAAAAACCCCATGAAATGAAATGGAGTGTTAATTTTAAAAACGTACCATCTACTAAGTGATAGAGCCCAAAGCTGGGTAAAAACTCTATTAACAGAAAATCGTGAGCGTGATTGCTTAGGTTTTTTCCGCTGACATGATAAACTGCCTTAATTTTAGTTGAAATGTTATGGTCTAGAGACAGCAGTGAATCCTGATTGGTGTAACAGGGGTAAATGGCCACGTCTACTTGGGATTCCACTGTCAGTGCTATACCTATTATTCCTCTTCCGGTAAAGTCTCCCAGGGGTACACCCAGTCCCGGCAGCACTGTAAAGGGGCAAAGTTCCTTGCTCACAATTCCTATCCCACCCTTTGGTGTTCCACGCTGTTAAAATCAGGTTCTTTCGTCCCGTGCTCTGACACCCAGTGTCTTCCCCGTGGCACCTGCCATGGCTTGTGCTCAGGCTGCAGGTTTCACCTCATTCTCATCTTTCTTTCCTTTGCCCTCCCAAAATTTTAATGAACATTTATTTCAGTCGTGTTAAGTCTTGCCAAGTAAATAGGTTAATCATTTCACAGAAATAAACGCACTTTAAGGGGTGCTTATTGTGCTAATTAAAAAAAATTACGACAGAGACCTAATTTAAGCTCCAAAATACACAAACAGCTCATACAGCTCAACACCAAAAACCAGCAACCCAATCCAAAAATGGGCAGAAGATCTAAAAACACAATTTTCCAATGAACAATACAGATGGCCAAAAGGCGCACATGAAAAGATGCTCAACATCACTATTGACGTGATGAGAATTATTAGAGCAATGCAAACCAAAACTACAATGAGGTATCACCTCACACCAGTTAGTCTACAAATAATAAATGCTGGAGAGGGTGTGGAGAAAAGGGAACCCTCCTGCACTGCTGGTGGGAATGTAAATTGGTGCAGCCACTATGGAGAACAGTATGGAGGTTCCTTAAAAAACTAAAAATAGAGCTGCCATATGATCCAGCAATCCATCTCCTGGGCACATATCCAGAGAAAATCATACTTTGAAAAGATACATGAGCCCCAATGTTCATTGCAGCACTATGTACAATAGCCAGGACATGGAAGCAATCTAAATGTCCATCAACAGATGAATGGATACGACGTGGTACATACACACAATAGAATACTACTCAGCCATAAAAAAGGATGAAATAATGCCATTTGTAGCAACATGGATGGACCTACAGATTATCAGACTAAGTGAAGTAAGTCAGACAGAGAAAGACAAATATCATATGATATCCCTCATATGTGGAATCTAATTTAAAAAATGATATAAATGAACTTATTTACAAAACAGAAACAGACTCACAGATTTCAAAAACAAACTTATGGTTACCAAAGGGGAAACATGATGGGGATGATGAATTAGGAGTTGGGGATTAACATACACACACTACTATACATTAAAACAGATAACCAACAAGGGCCCACTGTATAGCACAGGGAACTCTACTCAATATCTTATAATAACTTATAATGGAAGAGAATGTAAAAAAAAGTGTATATATATATATATATGTATAACTGAGTCACTTTGCTGTATACCTGAAACTAATACAACATTGTAAATCAACTATATTCAATAAAAATTTTAAAAATCCTAACACACACACACACACACACACACACAGAGCATGAAGGCATTACAATGCCTTTCATATCATGTATATAAGAAAGTGTAAGTCTGCTTGCATATGAAATTAGCACTATTTTAGGGAGGGAGTTTTATAAGATGTGACAAAATCACTCCTACAAACACTTAGAAAGAGTATTTGATGAGATTTAGAAGTGAAGAAAGAGAAGATTTATAACATTCCCTATGCAGAAGAGCTCCCTGTTACCACACTGTTATGAATGAATGTAAAGTCATGCATTCATTCAGTTAATCAAACTGTATTTTGTTGTATAAAGCAGACCTGTCCACAGTACCTCACACAGATCGGATACTGAATTAATTATCCCCCTCTATCACTAAAACTCAAACAACGATCCATTCCCCTAAAGTGTTAGGGCTTAATAAAGGGACCACCATCCATTTCTGCCCACGTCAGAAACCCATGAGTTACCCCTGGTGTCTCTGTATTCTTCATCTTCTCATCTAATTAAGCCCCACGGCCTATAAATTCTGACTCTTAAATCTCTAACACACCCACTTCTCTTCATCCTCACTGTCACCACACTAGTGCAAACCCAAACTGACTGTGAAGCTTACAACGTCACGTTTCTTTCCTTCATAGGGCAGATGTGGCAGTCTCAGAAAAGCGCAAGTCCTGTGGTACATCCGTAATCCATATGACGGAACACTACAGGGCCGTGAGAATGACCAGCAACTACACTCAACAACACGGATGACTCTTATAATCATAATGCTGTGTCTGGCTTCTTTCCTTGAAATGAGCGGATAGGGGATGCTCCCATTTCTATAACATAAGAAGAAGAAGGTGGGGGACTTCCCTGGTGGCACAGTGGTTAAGAATCTGCCTGCCAATGCAGGGGATGAGCCCTGGTCCTGGCAGATCCCACATGCCGCGGAGCAACTAAGCCCGCGCGCCACAACTACTGAGCCTCTGCTCTATAACCCGCGAGCCACAACTACTGAAGCCCGTGCGCCTAGAGCCCGCGCTCCGCAACAAGAGAAGCCACCGCAATGAGAAGCCTGCGCACCGCAAGGAAGAGCCCCCGCTCGCCGCAACTAGAGAAAGCCTGCACACAGCAACGAAGACCCAATGCAGCCAGAAATAAATAAATAGAAACACAATACTTTAAAGAAGAAGAAGATTGGCCAGAGGGCTCCTTGGGGGCATAAGGGGGGCAACACTGACCAGAAAGGAGAGACAGGACGTCTGTTCCTTCACCCGAGCGATGGTCACATATGTGTATCAGTTTGTGACGGTTCATGGATCTATGTACTTAGGATAGGCTCACTCTTCTAGATGTGTATTTGGCTTTAATTAAAAGTTTTAGAAAAAATACTAACATGATGTTCAATGTCTTCTGGCTGCTCTTAGCTAAAGCCCCAAATCTAATATCTGATACCTAATACTGACCTGACATATATTTCACCTTCCCCTCTCTCCATACGTCTTTTATTTATTTATTTATTTTTGCGGTGTGCGGGCCTCTCACCGGGGCACGAACCCGTGTTCCCTGCATCGGCAGGCGGACTCAACCACTGCGCCACCAGGGAAGCCCCATAAGTCTGTCTAAAATGTGTTGGCTCTCTTTCTTCCTTCATGGCTTTCACATATGCTTACTCTGCTTTCCCATTTTGTTTGACTAACTCCTAATAATGCTTAGATTCAGCTAGAATTTCATTTTTGCCGGTAAGTCTTCTCTGACCCGAGATGCACTGCTTCCCTCTGCACTGCTCCACTACAAATCTGTAGGAGACTATAAATTCTCTGAGGGCAGGGAATGTGTTTTATTTCCCACTCTATCCAATTAGTTCTTTATATATGTGATAACTGGTTGAATACATTTATTTCCTATACAAGAACATGGTAGGTAGTGGTGGCAAAGTTTCAGTCCATGAACTGCAGTATAAACAGTGAAATTGCTAAGAGTTTTCGATACAGGAACTTAAATGAAGTAAGAGTTAAATGCTAAATTGTTTATACACAGTAAAGATGTAAGCCATGCACGTGGGCACACAGAGAGAAGCCACTTTTAATACAGTTCTTAAGTTTATTCACAAGTTCTATTTTAAATACAATCTATGGTAATAAACTTCTGGAATAGAATTGATCATAAATAAGCTTTTACTGTCTGCGTTTAGATGCTGATTGTTTTTAACCTGCTATGAAAACCAAGGCTCCACCGCTGAGAGAACTGACTGAGCAGGTCAATTGTTTCAGTTTCTTTGATGCAAAGATAATATTTCATATCTATCTCAACTTTTAAAAAAAACTATAAATATTTGCAATTGTTCATAAGAAGAATTTGACCTTTTCTATTTTAAACACTAAATGATTTGTTGAATGAAAAGTAAAAATTTAACTCCTTATTTGTTATAATTACCCATGGCAAGTAACACAGGTGGCCTACTGATTCATAAACTGTTCTTCCTGGAAAAAAATACATTCTGGCTTTCTGAAAAGGTTACTGGCTATAAAGGCCGAGAACATAAGTGATAATCGCCTTGAGTGCTAATGCCCAAAGGAGAGAACAAAACAAAACAAAACAAAACGGTCATCTATTTTGGAAATCAATGCCATTTTCTATAATGAGCTTTATGCTACAAATTTTAGAAGCTTTAAGTATAATTAAATTTAAATTAAAAATACAGGTAGGGGCTTCCCTGGTGGCGCAGTGGTTGGGAGTCCGCCTGCCGATGCAGGGGACGCGGGTTCATGCCCCGATCCGGGAAGATCCCACATGCCGCGGAGCGGCTGGGCCTGTGAGCCATGGCCGCTGAGCCTGCGCGTCCGGAGCCTGTGCTCCGCAGCGGGAGAGGCCACAACAGTGAGAGGCCTGCGTACCGCAAAAACAAAAAACAAAAACAACAACAACAACAAAAAAAATACAGGTAATATCCTAAGTTGTCTTACTTTTTTCTATTCCTTTTGGGAAATAATTGCTTTCTGTGTATCATCTCTCAAGTTTCTTTTTATTCTAATATTCAGTTCATTAAAATTCATTAAATTCATTAAATCTTGAATTAGGCAGACTTTACTGGCCAGTACCAGTAAAAGAAAAAGATACCTCCTTTATTTTGAGAAAGAAGTATTAGTTTCCTTAATTAATACAGGCCTTACTTATCATTTCTAAAGTACTACTGTAATTTTTTATTTTATTTTATTAGAGTATGGTTGATTTACAATGCTGTGTTAGTTAAAAGCATCTTACAATGAAAAGAAAAACCTTAAAACACTCCATCACTGACCCACAACTTGAAGCAGACACAGTCTACTACAGAATTTCTTTAACCAGGGTTCAGAACCAGAAGGGGTCCCAACAATGCTCAGTGTGATGTTTATTAAGGTAATTAACCGCTTTTTAAAAATAATCTGAAAATAACTAAAATAACATTCATCTATTTTTTTGAGTTTTAACTCTTTTTAAAGGGAGGATTTGAAAAGAGAAAAATAGGACTTAAATGATAATAGAGAATTCATTTTTTCTTTACTCAATCTTCAGGAATCTACCACACAGTCTCATATGTACTTTATTGAGGAGTCATTTTCATGTGACGACTGGTACAGACTGCAGTCAAAGCAGGGAACAGAAGAAACTATTAGCAAGCTAAATGCTCCCATTTAGGCTGGTATTTCTCAAGTTTAATTAATTCAAGTTAAAGCTTTTTCCTTCTAAAAATAAGTACAGTGTTTCTTAGAAATAAACTTTAGTTTTTATGCGTATTAAGTTTCAAATGAATGAAGGCAAGTAATATATTTTTTGAACCCAAGTTTATCAGTAAAGTGATAATGTTAGTCCAGATCAGTGTTTGTTAACCAAATTTTTTGTTACAAAAACCCCTCAAGAATATGATGAAAAATACGGACATTCTTCCCAGCAAAAAACACATACATACAAAATTTGATTATAATTTCAGGGTGTTCACAGCCTCTCTGAAGCTCATCCAAATACCACTTGGTAAAAAGGGAGCTACGTTATATTTAAGGTATTTTGTAGCTTTAAATTTTGGTTTCAGAAATAAGGTTAAAGTCTTTAAACAAAAGAAAATCAGTCTTGAGAATGTGAAAACCCAAATACAATTCATTAATTTACTCACTGCTGTTAAAGATATTAGCTTGGAAAGGCTGAACACCTTATCTATATATAGATGAAGGTGCTAATTTGACAAAATAATTCATACTTTAGACATTAGAAGTTAGGTGAAGTAAGATTCTTATGTAAAGCTAGGGTATTTCTAGACATGGAAATGTGTGACATTCACAGCTTTCAAATGACAATAAGCTGTCTCCTTCTAACCCTCCCCATCGCCACGTTCAACTCCTTCTTAGAGTGAGGAAGAAAAATATTACATAACGTAGGCTATATCTGAGATCTTTTAGGTGACTGATTTGAGGGAAAGGGAATACTTTCAGATCCTTAAATTTCTTATTTAAAAATAATTGTTGGATCACTGCCAGAAAAAAGAAGAAAACTTACCTGTAATTCTTGTTCTCTGAAGGAAATGCAGTAATTTTAAACACATCCACACTCTTGGGTACATTCTCCTAAGCGTGAATGGATTTGGAATGCGCCATGGCTTACACCCAACTGCTAAACTGCCACACTGCACTGGCAGTGGCTCTCCCTGCCTGGCTGGGAATGAGGTGGACTTGTCACCTAGTCATTCACCCTGGGAGGCAGGTGCCCCCCCTAGAGGGGGTGTGGAGCTGGTGTAATTACTGTCCTTAGGGAACAGAATTATGAATGGTCTCTTCTCTACAGCTTAAGGGGGATGGAGCCACTACTAGAGAAGTTGTTACATGCTTCAAAAATGGCACTAAAATATGAACACTAAAAATTGGTAAAGAGTAAGAATGGAAAGCTGTTCCTATGTAAAAGAAGCCCTGAGGGGGAGCGAATGAAACTGGTATAAGAACTGACTGGTTGTTGACCAGGTTGAGATCTACTGGTCAACTCCAGAGCAGAGCATCACAGGTACTTAAATACTTTCACCTTGGCATTTAGCAACCTAGAATTTTGTGTTAATGCTTGCCAACTTGAGAGTTATGTGACAGCTGCAGTGGAAACCAATGGCAAGAAAGTAACTCAAAACAGCCAGGACCCTAAAAACTGCTGAGATCATCACCAAGGGTGAATTGTTTTTCATATGGTCTGATACTAGTAATGTGCTGTTAGACAAGTTCTCTTTTATAAACTCAAGCAACTAATCATTCAATTTATAAAATTTAATAAACCTTACAGCTTAATGTGATAATTTAGATTTTAAATGTTTAACTATATAAGGACTGAGTCCCTGTCATATGTGCCCCTCTGTTGTCTCTTAAACATCTTAGAGAATTAGGAAGAAATGGGCTACAGATAGTTCCGGGTTGCATATTGATTTTCGGAGGGCTGTAAAACTTCTCCACAGAGGAAAAGATTCTCTATCCTCTAGTCCTGCACGTTTATAGGCAGCCTGATGTCTTCCACTCAGTGAAACCAGGGTAGGATTGCCAGATAAAATACATGACACCCACTTAAACGTGCATTTCAGATAAATATTTTTTTCTTAGTATATACTAAATATAGCATGGGACATAATTACACTAAATTATTTTTTATTTATCTGAGATTCAAATTATGCTGGGCATCCTGAATTTTTTTTTTTCCTGTCTTCTGCTAAATCTGGACACTCTTAACCCAGGGGAGCTCACAGGGTTACCATGGACATCAGCATGGATAAAGCTAGAATGGGTCCTCCACTCTCAGTCTAGATCTGTACCAACACAGTGGCCACAAGCCACGTGTGGCTATGGAGCACTCGAACTGTGGCTAGTCCAATATGAAATGTTCTGCAACTGTAAAATTCACACCAGATTTTGAATGCTTAGTATTGAAAAAGGTAAAACATCTCATAAATTTCTGTACTAATTATATGTTGAAATATTTTAGATATATTAGATTAAATAAAATATAATTAAAAGTAATTTTGCCTGTTTCTTGTTACCTGTTTCATGTGGCTACAAAGAAAAAAGAAACCCTTAAAATTACACATGTAGCTTGTATTTGTGGCTTGTACTACATTTTTACTAGACACAGCTGGGCTGCATGGCTCCAAGGAGAGGACTGGTCTAGAACTTCCTTGCTGTTCTTTCTCTAAAAAAATCAATATTGGTAAACATAGGGCTGCCTCTCTCACTTCTGTCCTGCTCTTAGAGTAGGTAAGGAACATGATCATACCAAGGAAACAAAACTTCTAGCAGGGGCTGTTCCCATGGATTGGCTATTATGCTTTAAAAACAAAAACAAAAACAAAACATGGCATCCAAATACTAGTGAGAGACAAATCAGAAACTTGGTCTTTGATAAGGTCTTATGTAAGTTAAAAGAAGAAATAAACCCTCGTATGTGCGAGTGTGTATGATTAAGTATGTGCAGGTATGTATAAAAATAAAATCTCCCGGATCCCAGTTCCAGTGGAAGAATCTCTCAGTACTCTCATGTTGGGTTTTCACTCCTATATATTATCAGAATCATAGAACAATAATTTATTTTGTTGTCTGATACAAACTGAGATGATATAGTTATTAATAAGAATTATTGGGAAAAGATCTTATTTATGATGCTCTAGATACTGAAGGCAAGACCCAAAGGTCCCCATTTTTTATATTCATGTTATGTAAATGATGTGATATTAGACCACTGGTTCTAGAACGATGAAATAAATTTTTCTATTTAAAAAGTGTGTGACCGGGCTTCCCTGGTGGTGCAGTGGTTGAGAGTCCGCTTGCTGATGCAGGGGGCACAGGTTCGTGCCCCGGTCCGGGAAGATCCCACATGCCACGGAGCGGCTGGGCCCGTGAGCCATGGCCGCTGAGACTGCACGTCCAGAGCCTGTGCTCCGCAACGGGAGAGGCCACAACAGTGAGAGGCCCGTGTACAGCAAAAAAAAAAAAGAAAAAAAAAGAAAAAGTGTGTGACCAATACTATAGTAAGATAAAGCTCATTTTAAGAAAGATGGGATGGGGGAGGGGCCTTTTTAGATTAAAAAAGTTTCAGTTATAAAAAAGCTTTAGCTTAGGTAAGAAATAACCTGTTTAGTTATTTTTATACCCCACCTTACATTTCAGTAGGTTTGACTTTCAATTCAAATTTTTTTCTCAACTGGCCCAAAGAGTTAATACATTTGTCTATTCTGTTCCATGCTGTTATAAAGGTTAAAAATATTCAACATGCTCTCACAAATTAAAAATTCAAAGAAAATTATATAGAGAGATTATCTCCAAATACTTAGTAATCTCCATTTTTCACTAATATAACCTATATCATATCTACTTTGGAGACTGAAATCTTTTAAAGTTGCCTGCAGTTATAATAAGCAAGACTGGTTCCAACTCCTCAACTGTATGACATACAAAAAAACTGGTTCTCAAGGTTTTTTCATAAAAGGTCTCGGTGGTATTTTTACTCATTCTAACAGCAAACACAAGTGTTCTTTTCCTTCTTAATATCTTTTATTATACAAATATAGGAAAAACAACTGCTTTGAAAAGAAAGTAAAAGTATCATAAACCAAAGATAGGGCTACCAGACAAAAATCAGATTTCTACCAAGTTTAATAGTTCATAAAAATTTCGCATCTTTTAAAGTTTCCAAGATCACTTTAAGGGTTTTCATAAAAGATGAATAAAATTGGATATGGACGGACTTAATTTCTTCATCAGCACTGTAAGGCCTCACTGACAATACAAGTGTCCTGGTGATGAGAATCTGAAATGTTCCATAGACATTTGGTCTCCTGGTGGTCAGTTAGGATCTGACATAAATTTTATGACCATAGACCTATTAAAGATTAAGAAGACGTTCGCCTTCACACTTTCTGAAGCTTAACAGAGATTTAAAAAATGTTTGAGGGACTTTCTCTGAAGTAAAGGTAAGCTTCAAGAAGATCATGAAAAGCAATTCTTCAAAGCTGGTTATATCAATTTTAAGCTATTAAGTCACCAGACTGCTTAAATGCTGTCCTCGTGTCAAAATTCTTGAATGCAAATCTTAATACGTCCAAGAAGAGTTTTTGATGAAGGATCAACTGTGGTAGTTATTAAACTGATTTAAATGCAGACTGAAGTGGAAGACAAGTTTTACTATAACTGGAATTTTTAACAAAACAAAACAAAAAACACCCGCACATCTCTAGGACATGTGGACTTCTCAACAAGGAGAAGCATCTCTTCTTGATGGGTATGGGTGTCCTGCCCACAGGTGCTGCCTATGCACTCTTCTACGAGAGAAGTAATGGTCTCCAAGCCACCATGGAGCATTCCAAACCCAGTCCTGCGTGGAGCCTGGCCCTGAGCGTGCGCTCGCTACTCGGAGCTTACCTTTAGAGAACAAGGAGGCTGACAGAAAGTGACCAAGGGCTCACCGCCCACACCTCCAAGAACACTGAAAAAGACCCGCAGCGCTCTCCTGGTGCAGGAGGGACCTCTTTTTAGTCTTCTGGTGATGGAAGTTTAAGATTTTCCTGAAGAGGAGAGAAGAGTCAAATATTACACTGAGACCATGCCATGTGGTTCAGGTTTACGTATCTAGAATACAAATGGTAGGCTCTGAAGAAATAAATTAGATAAAATCATGAGTCTTCCAAAAGCCATATTCTCTTCTTTCACAAAAAATTATCTTCCCTAAAGAATACTGCCTGCTTCAAACATTCCTCTTTAAACTCCAAACCTTAAGTGACTAGTTCACCTTCTACCTTTGCACTGAACTAATAGTTGGAAGTTGAGAAAAATACAGAAAAACTCTGGGTTGCCAAATGATTATAGTTGTAAATGCCACTAAAAAAAATTAGGAAAGCTAAACTCACTGAAAAGCAATGAGTTAAAAAGAACAAAGAGAAATTTTGTCCTGCCTCTATCTCTCTTTAATGACGTGCATTTCCTGACAATTAACAGAAAAGTAGCCCTTTGAGTTAAATGCCACATAATCATACATGAAGCAATCTACTAAGTGTAAGCTCCTGGGGGAAAAGAATTTTGGGTGGGTTTTCTTTCTTACACAGATTATCTGCAGAGCCTTAAACAGCTCCTGGCACATACTAAGCACTAAAAAAAATCTGATAAGTAGAAAGAATATTAACCAATTAGTCAATATTCTCAAGGTCGAAACTTACACAGAATGAAACAATTAGAAGCCTACAAATGTTCCAAGGAATTTGAAAACATGTGACTTAAAAATAATATTAACAATATCAACCCCTAATCACACATCAAATAACTTGAGAATATAATGTTTTTAAAATGCTATACCTTAAAATATTTATGAGACAATGCTATAAATATATTATTTCAACCCAAATTCCTGAAAAGGAATGGAATACCTTGTTACGGTCAGGAAATCACACACTGTACCTTCAAAATATATTACTAAATATCAAACATAATAATATTAATATAGAGAAAAAGAAACATGCCTTTTTAATACTTTAGTATTAATTATTTTTCATCCTCTGAAGAGTAGGTCTACATAAACCAAGTGATAATACAGTTATCTATATGCAATATGGTTATCTATATATATATCTATATGCTTAAGTAAATCATTACCATAATTTTAAAACTGAAATCAGAAGATACCATTCTATCGGTATGATTTTCATATATATTTTAAGTAAATATGTACATTTTCTTCAATCTCAAAAAAGAGGATTTAAACAGGAAGTGCTGAATATTATTTGTTTATTGGCTTTCCTATAACTTACAGACTATTACTAAGAACAGAGATTGATTTCTTTCAGGTAGTTTTAACGACTCTTTCCAAATTTGATAAATTAGGGGAAAAAGAAGAAATGCTGAAATCAGTAACAGATACAACAATCCTCTGGATAAAGGAATAACATGTATATGTTTTTTAAGTCCAAAATGCAAGGCCACTAGAAGAACAAACTATTAGGAAATACTTGATTTCATTTGACCCCAAATTCCACAAATGTAGAACCGGTCCTCAAAACACACTGGACGGTGCACATGGGCATCTCATCCCTGAGCACAGGCAACCATTTAATGTACGGCCAAAACCACAGTCACAGAAGACAGGTAGGAAATCTAAGATTGATGCTGACCCCGTATCAGTAAGACAATGTTCTAGCTGACAGATTATGCCTTAATTATAGTAGTAAAGAGCTTTTCGTATTTCACAAAGAATTCAATTTAATATCTCATATCAGGGAAGCAGGATTAAATGTGAAAATAAGGAAGAAATTTTAGAACAAAACTTTAGAAGCTCACTTAATTTAGAACAATTTTCCTATTTAGGCACCTTGAAAAACCTTTGAAACTAACTTTGGAGGAGAGAGGTGAAAACAGCTACGAAGAACTAAGTATAATACGTCAAAAAGAGCTTAAAAGGGGTAAAGGAAAATACAAAGTTGGAAATTTTGCTGAAAGAAAAAGATTCCGCTACCTGGTTGAATCCCCAGGCTCAGGAGGGTGAAAAGAGGAAATCAGTTCCCCAGACAGGGGCACTGGCTAGGAACTCCTTTAAAATCCTGGTTCCCACTAGCAGGTAATGGATCATTTCCACTGGCAGGAGGGATGAAGCCTAAGTAGACCACATTCAGAGATTTAGTGTTCAATTCTGATTTCACTTGCAAGTACAGATTATTAAGCTATAGGAACAAGTGACTTAAGTTTCTTACACAGTTGCCCTAAGCAATCTGCTTTCCCTTTTTCATCCTGACCAGTGTTTTACATAGTGGAGGACCGTTTTTGGACCCATGCTCACGGCCTACTGCTCACAGCTATTACTCAGCTCAGACCACATGGGGCTTTCCAGGCAGCTTCCTCCAATGAGATAAAACAGGTGATGTGCTTGGATGACACAGAAGCATGACACTGCTGTAAAAGGTTCTAAGCAAGTGCTGAAACTGAGAGGACGCAGTTAGTCGTGGACAGTACAGCCATCACTAGTCCACTGCCCACACTTCATGGAATGCTGATCTGGGTTAAACAGTAGTGTCGGGCTTCCCTGGTGGCGCAGTGGTTGAGAGTCCACCTGCCGATGCAGGGGACACGGGCTCGTGCCCCGGTCCGGGAAGATCCCACATGCCACGGAGCGGCTGGGCCCGTGAGCCATGGCCGCTGAGCCTGCGCGTCCGGAGCCTGTGCTCCGCAACGGGAGAGGCCACAACAGTGAGAGGCCCGTGTACCGCAAAAAAAAAAAAAAAAAAAAAAAAAAAAATAGTGTCTTCTGATACTATCCCTTATACTTTTTTACTGGCTCGAATTTCCAGTTCTCACTCATTTGTGCCCTTCAAAATCGACTGAAGTTATCAAGACCTGGTTCCAGTATATCCCTCCCAACAGTTCCCTCTGCAGCACTTACAACAGAACATTCTGCAGTGGTCGATGTTCTATATCCGCTGTCCAAACGAAAGCATTAGCCACGTGTGGCTACCTGAAATGTACCAGTGTGACCGAGTGACTGAATTTTTTATTTTACTTAATTTAAATTAATTTGTATTTAAACTGCCACATCAAGCTGGTGGCTACCATACTAAACAGCACAGTGCGGAGTTCTGCATTGTTTTCACTTATCTTCTAATTAGCATTTTAAAAAATCACCCATTTCCTTCAAACCTAGTACAAATATTTTAACTGTGGATATCACTTTCCATACGTACGTATAGATATATACACACTTGTAATTATGGCATATAAACTTACTAGTTTATTTTCACTTACACCTAACATTTTTCCACATTTCTAGAACTGCAATGTCCAGTAACGTGGCCACTAGCCCACATGAGTATTCAAATTTAAATGCTGTTAAATAAAATTAAAAATTCAGTTCCTCAGGTGCCCCAGCTACACTTCAAGTGCTTAGTAGCCATGTGTAGCTAACGGCTATGGTATTAGTGCAAATGACAGGATATTTTCATCCACACAAAAAGTTCTACTGGATAGTCGTTCTAGAGTCTTCAAAACTAACCATTTAAAGACAACATAATATTTACACTGATGTTCTATAATTAGCCTCTAAATTGGGTACCTTTCTCTATATATAATTAGCACAATATATATTTCCTAAATTCCTACTAGTGAAGTATCTAAACATTGCTGTGACTCTGAGCATATGCCTGTATCAATTCCCAGAAGAGTTTGGTATCACTGCTTATCTTGCCAAGATTAGATTTCTTTTAAGAAAATTTAGCCCCTTTAATACAATGAAAACCCTGTATCTCTAAGTCATAATTTGCTCAAATTTATTGCTCAACTTATCAAAGTTTTTTGATAAGTGCATGGGTAAATATTTCCCCTCATATTTCTTTATTACTCATATTTATTTCTTTTCATATTCTTAATCTGTCATACTTTTTCTCATACGTTAGAATCTTGAAGTCTAAATCTGCATATTTTGCAATAATATAAAACTGCCACAGCTATTATCACTTCCTTTGTAACTTCTGATTTAGATATTTCCACGATCTTCAGTGATCCTTTGAATTACAATATTTTAGTCTGACAAACATTTTTAATATTCATGTGTATCTTTACCTTGCTGAGTTCTACTAATGCTTCAAGTATGAGATGTAAAAGCATTTTCTATGCTACGTTTTAAAAAGTCCTACGGCGGTATGAAATAAGGATGAAAGCCTTTTTTTGTCTTTTCACTTCTGCAGTTATAACACTATCTAATACTAGTGAATGAATATCATTTAAGTGGCCTCTCCTACAGGGAAGAATATTAAGCTGTTGTAAGTAGATGGGACTAATTTTGGACTCCTCATAACACTCCAGTAATCCATGTTTTACAAGACAGGAAAAAAGTTTACTTTTCAGAATTCCTCTTAAGAAGGCAATTGTATTAATTTAGTAAAGTGTGTGAATAGAAGTGGGGTGAGGGTATGGATGGTGATGTTTTGCTCAAAGGCTAAGAAAAAATTTGCTGACTATAGCACCTACTCAGTTTCTAAACCGACAAAATGCTAAATTTTTAAAAACTAGTAGAAGGGGCTGATTTCATATCTGTATTGACACTGGCAAAAAACAGGGTGGCCAGAGAAGCAAGAAACATGAGCATTAAGTGAGGGACAGGGATCTGCATACATCACAGGATGAAGGGTATTTCTCCTAACTCTCACTGACCAGGAAGTCAGGGCTTCAAGAAAAATTTCTGTCTGAATCTCCAAGGAGCAGAAAAGTCTACTCCACTATCTGGGTTACCCGGCTATTCCCGCATCATTACCACTGTTGCTGCTTCAGAATAGTTTCTGGTATGTAGTAGGGTGAGATTTCCCCTCAGTGTAGAATCACTATAAAACAAATCACTAGAAATTTTGGAAGTTAGAAGTAAACTTAGAAATCTATAAATTGCGTATAGTCAAATAATTTGCCAATATTCTCAAGATTCAGAAACAGTTTCTCTTCATTTATTTGAATCTTAAAATGTTCTCAAATGTTTTAATAATTTCTTTCTAAAGGCCTAACATCTTTCTCCAATTTATTGTTAAGTATTATACTTTGTTACGATTCTGAGTGGGGTCTTTCTCCGTTATTTTTTCAGCTGGTATAAAGATATAGTATATCCAGAACTTTATTTTTATTGTTTCTAAAAATGGCTCTAAAGCTGACTGCCATAGATTTGCTTAATCAATCATGTCATCTAAAAATGAAATCTGTTTTATTTTTTCTTATTTTGTTCATTAACAGTATTAAATAAAAATGGAGTTAGTGGTGGTTGTTGAATAAACTAATAATAAAAATGGTAGTTGTTTTGCTCCCGAATGTAAGTTTATCAATCTATAGCAATATTAAGTCGTCCCCTACATGCTGCTACCCTGCTCCGTGACACTGTTCAGCCTGCTGACTTAATGAAGCGTCTTATTCCTTGAAGTTCAACTCGTCACCCATTACTCAGTGGGAAGCAATGTATTTAACCAAGTAGAACTTGGTAGAAAAGGTTCCCAACTCCTAAATGATCAACACTGTATATGCTGACTATATAAAGCTGTCCTAATACTGACGGTGTTCATGACAATCAAGTAAGAAATATCCTTATTCTATAAAAACCCTATAATTACACAGGCACTTCAGTGTTGTGTGCGCTTTGTACCTGAAGTTACTCTCAGATAGGAAACTAGGTATTTAAGAGGTGGTATTGAAAGTACCAGGTTTCTTTCTAAGATGAAATACTTCAGGGAAATCAAAAAGCCACAGTTTATGAGGGAAATTTCTTCTTTATAGAAATTTCAGTAATAAATAATATTATTTATTACTTTCAGTAATAAATGTAGATGGGGTAGATTAAAATATTCGTTATCTTGCAAACCCTGATGATAGAATTGATTCAAAAACAATCAGCAGTGGATGAAACCACAGAGGAAGGGGGGAAAGTCTCCCTGGAGAGACTGGACAGTCAGCACTGACCAATTCTAGCATCGCAAAGACCGTGACAAGCAGACATCACACGTTACATGACGTGATCCAGTGTGAAGGCACAGCCTCACGTTCGAAGTATTCCTGTCCACCCTACCACAACCCCAAAATCAAAGCAGAACCTGGATCTAACTAGGTCTTTTGTGCTAACTTTTAATTTGCGGGAAATTTAGAGGTCAATGGAATAAATAACCGGGACGCCACCAAAAAAAATCCAGAATGGGGGCTATTCTATGGGACAACTTACTCAGCTTCTTTAATAAATCATGAACAGGAAGGAAAGAAAGACGAAGAGAAGAAGGGAAGGAGGGAGTTAAGTAGGCAGTGGGGAAGAGACATTTCAAATTATGCAGCAGTCCAAACAACCAAACACTACATGGATCTTGTTTGGATTCTGAACAAACAACCCAAATGTGACATGGCAATTTTGAATCAAAAGCAGGAGGGACTGAATAGGGAGATAGTATCAGGTGATAAGTAAATTTTGTTAATTTTGTTTGATGTGATACAGGTATTAGGGTTATATTTAAAAAGTCTTTCTTTCCCTACAGTAGAGCACAGGGAACTATATTCAATATCCTGTGATAAACCATAATGGAAGAGAATATGAGAAAGAATGTGTATATATATATATATATGTAACTGAAGCACTTTGCTGTACGGTAGAAATGAACACAACATTGCAAATCAATTATACTTCACTAAAATACATCTTTTAAAGTCTTTTTTAAAAAAGAGGTGACTACTGAAGAAGGCAGGAATAAAAAGACTTGAGGTCTGGGATCTGCTTTAAAATAGTTGAGAAAACAGGAAGTAGATGAAGCAACTGCGGCAAAAATTTGCTAATTGTTAAATCTGGGCCACAGATAGAGGGAGTTTATTACACCAGTCTCTCTTCCTTTACATGTTTGAAATTTTTCATAATTAAAACAATTCAGGCCCCCAGAACATCATCTATTAAGCCAAAAACGGTATGAGTAAAAATAGAACTATTATCTACTACCCTGCCAGACATCAAACCTTCTCACCCTGTACAAAGCAAGGGCGCAAAAGATATGACAGACTGCCCTGTGGTTGGCATGGATGTGCCCACATTGTAAAAGATTCATTTTAAAATTAAATTTGACTTGCATATATTGTTACTGTGTGTATGTGTATTTGTAGAGAAAAAAATTGTAAATTCTAGTCCAACAATACTTTAGGAAACAAAATATCAGAGCAACAAAATAATTTGTACCCTCAAAACAAATAAAAGATACTATGGTTTGTAGGGTACACTGAACCAGTCAATGCAAAGTAAATTATCTTGATACCTTACCTCCTTCATATCTCAACCAACTCCTGCTGCCTTCCGATTTTAATGGTACATATTACTTAGGTCTGTATTTTCAAAAACTACCCCCTGATTCAAATGCTCCCCCTTTAACCAACTGATATTCTCTTCTCTGAATGAGGCTGACTGGTCTCATCTAAGTGACAGGAGGTTGTGTGTTACAGCCTCACTGTGCTAAGTATAAAATAGCATAATATTTTACACACAGCAGGTACTCAGGTATTCAAGTGAAAGAAAGATATAAGTTTAACACCCACACAGATATCTGGATTTATATGCTCCTCTTAAACATTTAAATGACTCTCTAAGGGTAAAATATGTGGCAGAGATCCCCTGAAACCTGCCCCTCATATGTTCCACCACAGAACCTCAGTCATCATTTATCTGTCCCCACATAAAAAGTATTCTACAGCGTGAGAGAGAATTATCTACTTATCTTGTTTTCACAGCAATTAGAGACATTTTTTTAAAGTTTTTGGCTGCACTTTTACTATTAATGATTGCTTAGTGATGGATAAGACTTTTTTCCACTTGATACCACAGTAAGCAAATCCTCCAAAAAAAAGTTTTCTTTGTTAATTTTATATTCTTATAAACTTTAGTCTTCTTTCATATGATTGCATGTTAATATTTCCTCCAGATAACTTGTAAATTTAAGTACTATCCTTGTACAAAAAATGTTTGCATTTAATGCCCTTGTAAGATTTTAACATTTTAACATTTTAAATGTAGTAGCTGACAATATAGGCATTCTTAAATCTTCTATTAAAGTCTATAAAAGGCAGCTATTTTAACTCTTTGATTTTGATTTTTTTAATATGAAGAATTATTCTAATTATGACTACAGTAGCATCTAGTAGTTCACTAGGCATACCAACCAACTTCCTATGTTCACTTGGCTCGGAACCCATTGGGGCCCAGACGCCTGCCACACTAAAGCAGAGCTGGGCCTTCAGTTAGCAGCTCCTAGCCACTCCACTCTCCTTTAGTAGGAGTAGGTGGTCTTTTATAGGATTCAGTGAGATCATCTGGTAAAGCAAGTGCGTATATATAAAGCATATATAGATCATGCTTGCTTATGTCTTTTCCCTTAAAATGCTATAGTCTACTTGAATTAGTAAATTACTCTGAAAACTCATGACACCATTTACACAACTATAAATGCCCTATGTTGTTGCAAAGGGCAGAGCTGGTAAGAACTGCTGTAACTATTTAAAACTGGTTTATAAAAAGTCCAGATGGGGCTTCCCTGGTGGCGCAGTGGTTGAGAGTCCGCCTGCCGATGCAGGGGATGCAGGTTCGTGCCCCGGTCCGGGAAGATCCCACATGCCGCGGAGCAGCTAGGCCCGTGAGCCATGGCCACTGAGCCTGCGCGTCCGGAGCCTGTGCTCCGCAACGGGAGAGGCCACAACAGTGAGAGGCCCGCGTACCGCAAAAAAAAAAAAAAAAAAAGAGTCCAGATGTGTAAAAAAAATAATTTGGTACCTGTTTGAAACGTTTACTAGAAAAAAGTTTTAATCACGTAACAAGGAAATGAGTTTGAAATTAGGCAGACTACAGGAATTCTACATTTCCCTTGTGAAGTTATGGAACAGTACATAATTTATACGGGAATATTTGAGAGGCCCTGAAATAGTATATGTAAAAATCAATAATGTATTTTTACTTGAAGGTATCATGTAAAATACTTTGTAGAACAGAATTCTTTACTCAGTATATTTAAACATTAAAAAACTTAACGAATTCTTAGCTTTTCCTTTCAATTTGGAGCAATAATATGGACTGGATATATACCTATTGTGCGTCTATATATGCACAGACATGTGCACGCGTGCACACACACACAAATACATAACACATACGTATAAAATGAGGAGACTGAGCACTGAGACAGCCGCATAATTTTAATAGGTTCATACATCTGAGATCCCTCTATTAGTGGCAGAGCAGGAACTAGGTCTCAAATTTTCTGCTTGATGTCTAAGTTCTTTCCATGGTTTTAGTCTTCCTAAGGCCTAAGCACAGTGACAGCATAATTCTTTTGGCTACCATGACACTACTATTAGCAAGTGCTAGGTAGCTTAGTAAGTTTTCAATAACTTACTAAGTTGATTAATTCTATTCTGCTCTATTCTATTACTTGTTGATTAATTCTATTCAACTAATTGTGGTCACTGGAAACCATACTTGTAGTAGTGAAATAATTTTCTCTCATTGAGATCTTACAATGGAAGAAATATTTCTGTATTGTAAACAAAAATAAAGACACTGGGGGACTTCCCTGGTGGCGCAGTGGTTGAGAGTCTGCCTGCCGATGCAGGGGATGCGGGTTCGTGCCCCGGTCTGGGAAGATCCCACATGCCGCGGAGCGGCTAGGCCTGTGAGCCATGGCCGCTGAGCCTGCGCGTCCGGAGCCTGTGCTCCACAACGGGAGAGGCCACAACAGTGAGAGGCCCGCATACCTCAAAAAAAAAAAAAAAAAAAAGAAAAGACACTAGGTTATGAAATTCCTATTTTACATTTAATTCAAATACTTCATCTGAAAATGATTCATTGAAGTACTTGCACTTATTATAATAATTAAATTGAATTAATCCACAAATATAAAAATTTTCTTTGTACTCTTTTTATCTCTATTTTGCAGATGAGGAAACTGAAGCACAGAGGAGCTATACACTTCCCTAAGGCTGCAAAGCTTGTAAGTATCTCAGTTAATACTCAAGCCCAACCAGTCTGACTCTAGAGCCCAACCTCTTAACCACTGCAGCTTGGAAATTTTTAATGTAAAACTGCTTCATATAATTGTATTAAATGATCTGTGTAATGTACAATATACAGGATAGGCTTTTTGAGTTTGCTCTGCTCATATTCACATTTCTTGGTACCTTAGAAACTTAAAGATTTTTCCACAGTACTTTCTTGCTTTAAATAAGCTGTACAAAAGCCAAGACTATGTATCAGTCCCCACTAATTTCTGAGATCCATCCTCAAAGAGTTTCTGTCCAATTTTATGTCAAAATGAATAACCTCATTTCATGAGGAAAGTAAACTGATTGAATGATGAGCATACTACAGGTCAATTCTCAAGGTATACTTAAGAACAGTCTGCTTTGTTTTTTTTTATGTCACAACTTGAAAGGGAGGTTGGTGTCCTTCTTTTGAGTATATCTAGGAAAAACTTAATTTAGAAGTCATTGCAGAGACTGAATTCAACATAATAATCTGGAGAAAAAATTAACAACAGACAATTTGGATTTTTGCCACTTGAAAAATACTTACATTTATTTAATATTTTAAATATCTTACATATTTTAGTAGTAAATTAGAGAAAGATCATTTCTATTATAAAAGTAAGCTTTTTTGATTTTAGGTTCATACCAAATAGCATGCTCTGATTCAATCTGTTTATACTATCAGCTGAATAAAGAAAAGCTAGTCCTTGCATGAGAGTTTTTTTTAAAATGTTGACAGAGCGAACACAGAAAACAACTAACTTCATCAATTTTCAAACATCGCTTCCCTTAGACAAGATTCTCTGTGTCCTACAGAAAAAGCGTAAACATTTAGGCATCCAAATGGTCTATCATATGTATTTTCAAAAATGTAATAAATATGTTTTAGAATAAATTATAAAAGAAACATAAATTTTACATTCTTTTCTTTCAAAAAGGAATAAAAGTTGATTAAGGAAATCATACTATCATTAAAAAATGTCTGCATGTAACAACTCAATGATATAAAGTGAGTAATGGATAAACCCCTGTTCTGGCCTGACATCAGAATGGAAGAGGTGCTAAGGAGGGGACCGTGGTTATTTTATGATTGACATCCTTTAATAAACGTAAATTCGGTTGAAGAAATCAGGGTCTTCATTCACTGCTTGCAATCCTACAATGTTAAAGGATCCTATAAGAATTCTCCCCAGAAAATGAAATTCTCACATAAAAACACTGCTTTGACAAGACTTTGTTGTAAATTCTTAAGAAATCTAAGAAAATAGAATAGTAGCATAAAAAAATTTCTCTTTCCATGGTTGGAATTTAGTCTTTCTGCGTGTTTCTATTAGAAGATATTCATTTAATAAATGATAAGTTTTAAAAGTTCAGAAGACAAGTCATCAGTTCATCTTAATAAATGTGAGCTCCCTGCTTTACTTACATGCCAGCCATACTGCTTCTACTCTCACAGCTACTTACACCTTTCCAGAGTGTTGGTTCCAGTTGCAATTTTACATTCATCTGTGTAATTTTATCTAGAGTGCAATCACCATCTACACTGCAAGTTCAAGAGCAGTTAGGAAGCACCTCTGTTTTGAATCGCACCATTTTCTTCTCAGCACCTGGCTGAATGGCTGGCACGGAGCAGAGTCTATAGGAACCTGAATTACTAGGTAGGCGGATTAAAGGACAGATGCTGTCATCCAGAGTACTTAGTTCACTGTCAGCGTGTGAATGTTTACATGATGACAGCTGCTGTTCAGAGGTGCCTGTCACACGTGCTATTCCTGACATGCTTGTTATTAAGCTCTAGAAAACAGTTAAGAATATGGTCACATTCAACTAACATCATTTTGACACCTCTAACTTGCAAAAAAAATTATTCAAACTATGTCAATCTCAAAAATTGTAAGTTTGACAACAGAATCACAATCTATTATTAATATCTGGCCTTCATCACCATTATCCAGTTATCACAAAGCTACTATGTCCACAGACACTAGAGCAAGCTCGGATAAACAGTGCTTTTAGATTTCAACCTTTATAAGATACTAATTCCACTCTTGTCCAAAGTTAATATAACTAATCATGGATTTGATAAGACACAGACGTCCAAATAAAGGGATATACAGGAACCAAACACAAGGAGGATGAAAATATTAAGTTTAAGGTCACCTGAAAGATATAAAAATGTAGCTAAATTTGAACTTTTTTCTCAGTGCAAATGTGTGTATGGCAAGGGAGAGATGCCTGATTTTATCAGTACAATTTGATACTGTGCTATATTTTGAATAGCTACTCTATTTTGGCTATACAAACATCTTATCTTCAGAATTTAATATTTTCCACAGAGGTATAGTAATAATGATACATTTTAAAGGCCTAATGTTAAACGAAGTCTATTTTATTATTAGATATTATACATTCTTTCTTCTTCCCTATCACTTTATAATGGAAGTAAAAAACGAAACAGGAATCGACAGACTACTTTTTTTGCAAAATTTATGACATTTACTGTAAATGAGAAACAGCTATGAAACTAACAGAAAAATTCAGTTTGGTGAAAACTTTACTGAAGCAACACTGAAAATGTGCTATTTTTAAAAGATGATTAACTACAGTCAAACCACAAAAAACAACCTGTTAAACTGATTTTCACACTTAATACTGTTTTCTTATCAACATTAAGCATATAAAATCTTTCATAAAATGACTCGTTGCATTTATTTCATTATAAGTGCATCAATAAGCAACAGACATACAAATTCAAACACTAGGCATTAATTATGTCCTAGATTTTAAAAGCTCTAGAATTTTAATTCAAATACAATGGGTTGGTAAGCTTTACGCACACGCACTCACACACACACACGCTAAGTTAATGGGAAACTCTTACCATGGGTTTTCTTTTGGCAGCTAGTCCCTCCACAGCTTTCTTGATAGGCCTTCCTCTGTCGAGCAGACAGTAGCGAAATCACAACATGCCTTTTGGATGCTCCTGTCTTCAGATGGGAGTTTTCGGCCAATTGCCAGGTGAGAATTTAAACTGAAACTAAATTACCCAAACTTTATTAAGTTGTTTCCACACCCACCAACTGATAATGAACAAAGACTCTAAGCTGGAGAATTAAGTGAGTTGAGTTTGATTCACCTCCTTCCAAGCAGTCTTAACATGTTTGAGAAGTAATGCCAGGGCAAAGAGAAAAAAATCTCTTCAGAGAGCAGTTTTAAGTAAACTTCATTTGCTTCCAAAAAAGTTCCCTCAATTATTCTGTAACCCAAGTTAACACACGATAAAGATGGTATTTGTCCAATGATGTATCTATAGAGTCACAAACTTAAATTCTGTCCAACAGTGACTCTACCTGAAAGCTATTTGTAATGCTGGGAAACACTTCGACAGTATCATCTATAGTTACAAAGTATTTATTAAATCATCAACTACTTGCAGTCCGTATCATAAGAAGTTAAAGATTACATGCCCTGCCTGCGAGCATCATCCTCTGCACTGAGAAGAAACAATGTCTGGCTACCACTTCCAACTATAGTGCACAAACAACTCGGGCCCTTTTCTGCACCAGCTTAGGCTCCTTTTTTCTTACTTATTAGAGCTAATCTTTGCAGTGCCTGTCAGTTACATATGATCTTCAACCATTAGGCTTTCTGATTAGGTTTTTACAGTCTCTGTTTTGATACTTCTCAAGTATTCGGCATATTACATTGCTCCCAGATGTCGTTGAGGTATACCCCAGAGTCCCAACAGCATTTCTGCCCAGCTAGAAGTTGGCCCATTTCAATGATTATTTTTTCCTGACTATTTACAGCTTCAGCAAATACACAATAGAGTAAAGCTAAAATGAGGACAGGAAAGAAAAGGAAAACACGGTCTTATTTTCCTAAAGTACTGTGTTTACTACTGATTAAAAATTGGTTCTGAATGTCAACTGTAACAGGTCCGAAACTCAGTGCACATAACTAGACAGTCATGCAGGACTCAGATCATTAACACTGACCATGACACATCACCCCATCCGCATTCCAAACCCGTCCTCCTCTCACACGCACGTAAGGACATGTGCAAATGCACATCTATCCCTCCTACACCCTGACAGACTCTCCCCATCAGTAACCTGATACCGAGGTATTACATACAAGAGAATATAAGGTGAATAATCAATTTATTGTTAAACTAGGAGAAACTGACTTCAGAACACAAAGCCTAGAGCTTAACGAAACAGCACCAACCCCAAACAGTTTGATATCCTAGAAACAGGCTTACTTCATTCTATCCAATTTTAATCCCAAATCCTCAGTAGCAATAACACTTAGGAACTATTCAGAGACTAACAGAGCTCTTTCCTGGGTACTACGAGATACACAGGAACAGTTAAACTCCTTTCTCAAGGAGTTTCATAATACACAGCTGAACATGGGGGTTAGGGAGGAGAAAACAGCTCATGAAGGCATATGAATGGCTAGACTTGCAAGAAAGAAACAAGCACACAGTGGCAGCTTACATTGTTTGAAGAGACTTGTCACATGGGGGGCTGATCTGAGAAGACTTTGTATCAAGAAGCATTTTTAAAAACAGAAAATATACAACCACTTTATTTAGCCTGATGAAGCCCACAAAGCAAAACTTAATTAAATAGAGACTATGACTATGGAAGTATTCATGTCCTCACTCTGGAAAAAGATCAAGGATAAATTCCTTAGCCAAATGAAATTACAGAACATGAAAATACTTTAAAAATCACGCATTCAGGATGAGAGAAGCAAAAATTCTAAATTTGTTCATGTCACTCATCCTAATGATTCCAATCACCATGGCAGTAATTTAGTTTTCAGTACAAGAGACATAATTCTGAAAAGTTACTATCAGAGTAACAAAATCATGAACCAAAAAGCAGAGAATGCAACTCTCTTGGTGTGAATAACATTATCGATAACACACCTACACAACAAAGCTAGTTTCACATTCTAGCAATGACTTGCCAATGTGTTTATGTGCTTGCATATAATCTTAAATATATTCAACTAGTCCACTTATAGCAGTTTCAACATGTGACACCATGCTTCATTTTAACGAAGAAACAGGTCCAGAATAAGAGGACATTATTTGCCCAAAGTCACACAGCTAGTCTGCAGCAAAATCAAGACCCCTTAAGAACAAATGCTTCTTTTATTATAATCAAGGAAAGAAACAGTTATGCCTCAGAAGGAAATACAATTTTATTAGGAAGATTTAAACCTTTTAACCTCAGTACTAAATCTCAAACATACACATCATTAGCCCCAGAAAAATGCAAAGAATCAATTCATAAAGTTAGGGGAAGAACAGTGTATGATTAATTTAAACCTGATACTCCCTCTTTATAAGCTTTAAGGCAGGCAATTAGTCTTACATCCAACTCTTACAGACTCAGAACATGGGTCTAAGAAATATATAAAATTTTATCAAAAGTTTCTATACAGAAGACAATTTGGTACATTTTCCCCTGGCATCACGTCTATTTTTATTTTACCTCCTGGCACTCCATTTATCCAGTTTTTCTTAGGATTGTCTAGCAATTTAAGCACACCACATGATGGATAGCATTAGAATTTAAAAGTCTTATCTTGACTGCTTGATATAACTCATCCCAACTACATATAAATCGGCAGTAAGAGAAGTTCAGAAAATGTGTAAATGGGAAATACAGAAAGAAATAGTCAAAAACTGCTTAGATTTAGTTGTAAGGATAAAAGTTGGCCACTAACTCAATTTAGCTTTGTAAAACACAGCACACTTTTTTTTTTTTTTTTTAGTACAACTGGTATCCAAAGTCAGAGCGCTCATTAGGCAATACCTAAAATCAATCACCAAAACTCTTAGAACAGGTAACGACACCAACAAATTAGTTCCACCCACCAGCATGACACACTTCCCCTGACCAGAGTCTGGGAGATAGCCAAAGAGCGTGAAATACTCTTACCATTTATTATTAAAAATAGAATAAAATATTCTAGAATATAAAATCCAGATCTATCTTATGCTATTTAAGCAAAAAATATGTGCTTAAAGAGTTTTACTTATATTCCATTTGGTCACAAAATAACATCTCAATATATTATATGTATCAATATATACATGTGTATATGTATGTCTGTATTTATAGTAAAGAGCGGTTGAGTTGTGTCGCAACTAAGACCCAACGCAGCCAAAAAAAAAAAAAATCATGCAAGTTTATTAGAATGTGTAATTTTTTTAAGTTTTCCTCAATGTGCTAAGTTTGTGTGTGTTTGTGTGTGTGTGTGTGTCTACTTTTCCACCAAGAATTGTGACTGGCTTCCTTAAAGCAATATAGGGTTATCTATGTTTAGGTCTAGCTGTTGAAGTGTTCTATATAGGGTTAGCATATCGATATACCAATACACATAAGAAGAAACAGCTTCTTTATATCATTCACATTATTCACAGCAATCCTTGAGAGAATAGGATTTTTTAAACCAACCAAAGAAATATGCCTCATCCTTTTCATAAGTTTACCATGTTTATAAGAAAGTCATCTGGGGGGCAAGTTATTTGATTTATCTCTACCTGAGTTTCTCCATCTGAAAAATGAAGCTAACAATAGCATCTCACCTCACAGGCTTGCTGTGAACATGAGGTAAGTTAACAGCTGTCCACTGGCTGAAGGAGTGTGCCAGGCACACATAAGCCTTCAAAGCTGTCACAGCCATGGTCAGCACCACGACCACCACCATCACCACCTTTGGAAGCAGCTCCAAGGAGTCTTAGTAAGAAAGCAGACTAGGCCACACTCCCAGAGATTCTAGTTCAGTATCACACCAAAGTTTGAAAATACTGTATTAAAGAGAAAGCAAATAAATATGCAAAACACTGCTTGTACCGATATGACATTATGAATACAGTATCAAGAAGCAAAATACTTTTTTTTTTTTTTTTTTTTTTTTTTTTTTTTTTTTTTTTTTTTTTGTGGTACGCGGGCCTCTCACTGTTGTGGCCTCTCCCGTTGCGGAGCACAGGCTCCGGACGCACAGGCTCAGCAGCCATGGCTCACGGGCCCAGCCGCTCCGCGGTATATGGGATCCTCCCAGACCGGGGCACGAACCCGTATCCCCTGCATCGGCAGGCGGACTCTCAACCACTGCGCCACCAGGGAGGCCCAAGAAGCAAAATACTTTAAAACAGAAAAGGCTACAGCTTTAAAAGTCCAATAATAGTTTTACCTCCTTCTCTAAAACACACATAACCCATCCCCAAAGCCAAGAGTTATTTTCTAATGAGCCAACTGCTCTACAAGGTCGACAGGAATGCAGAAGTAAGTAAGGGGTCCTGGGTTCAACAAACAGTTAAAGAAGCTTAAATACTTCATTCCTTCTTGGGTACAGACTAGCAAGCAATTTTACAAAAACTTCCTGTGAGTAAGGCAGTTACCAAACATTTGCATGCTCACTTGAGGTGGGGATAGAAGCATGAGATATGAAACGTTACTGGAATCTCAGCAGGAAAATCACCTCTCATCACGAAGTCTGGCTCCAGCTAATGAGTAGTATGTGCTCGGAGCTCAGAGAAGGGATTTTAATTAGGGTTGATGGGGAAGGCTTCACAGAAAAGATCTTTGCTAGACCTCATAACAAACAAGATTTTTATAGGTAGAGATAAACTTCATTTCAGGTCGAAGAAGTGTGAGCAGGAAGTAGAACCTTGGAAAACTACCGCTGTCCCAGGAGAGCACACGTACCGCAAAGCACCTACACTGCATCCCACAAAGACTGATCATCTATCTCCCTTTCTCTGCTCAGAAACCCAAGCAGTCCTTCAGAAAGCTTGTATTGGCAACGGTGTGCATAACGGGGTGTGTTATGACAGTCCAACTCTGGTTTTGAAAAGGGACAGAGACGGGAATCGAAAGGATTATTTTAATCCATCAACCGACGGTGAGGAACAAAACAGGTACCAAAGATGATTTGTTTTAAGTCAGGTTTTTCCAGCAACTCTCTATTCCGCCCTATCAGCTCAGGATGAAGGAAATGGTAGACAGCAGAAGCCGTGGAAAGTGGACTTGGGGTGGTCTTAGAGTCAGGCGGCGAGGACTAGCCCGCGGCAGCAAAGGCAGAGAGCAGCTCCAGCAAAGACTTGGAAGTTTGCTCCAGTTTGCCGGAGCCAAACGCTCACAGCTGCTTTTTCTTGATGACACTTCAAAAGGCCTTAAGGGTGTGACTGACGAAGAAAGAAAAGGAACAACAGTTTAAGACACGGAATGCCTAAAAATGTCGATCATCTGGTCCAAAGATTATGTTCCCTATATTTAGTAGGGCATACAAATGCATTTTAATACAGCTTATGACATATTCACAAATTCAGCCTGCCCAACAAAAAAGGATCAACAATAAAACTCTGCTTTATTCAGCACAAATAAACGTATCAAGTACTTGTGAACAAACCTCAATAATAAACAAAGCTCATTTATTTCATTGGAAGTGAGAATTTTTGCTTTGTTAGACTGCACTCACCTTTAAATTTCATATCATTATTCCTGAACATAAGAAAAATGTAAGTTATATTTGATTCTCATTTAAACCCTGCCTCACCCCACCCTCCGCCCCCTGGGCTTTTTTGGAAAGTTGTTCATAGGCAATGTTCGTAGACATCCGTGATATCACAAGTTTGGATCTTCTCAGTCAAGCAGGTCACATCACTGAGATGGCTCCTTAAAAGCAAAGGCCGTGCTTTTCTGGGTTGTGTCTATCAAAACTCAATGGCACTAGGGGACTTCCCTGGTGGCACAGTGGTTAAGAATCCGCCTGCCAATGCAGGGGACATGGGTTCGAGCCCTGGCAATTAGGAAACTAACAAGTGCCCAGCTCTATTTAAATACTTTTAGAAAATTATAAAATTATTTTTACCTATCCCTGGCTTTTAAAGAAAAGTGCTATATATATATTTCTATATTTTCTTAATTGCCTACTATGACTGTGTATTACATGTGTTACTGAGAGGAGAGGATTTAACACATCGGAATGTACCAAACAATTTGACACCTTCCTGATCATTAATATAAAAGTTAAATAATGCTTTCAATATAGTAATGCTTTCAAGGGTCCATGACCCACTCAGAATGCTCTTTTCTTATACTCTGAGTTTTCTCTGACATCAACTGTGTCTTGTTTCTGCTGTACTTTGCTGGGAACTGGTTAAGAAAGAACCACTAAAAACAAAAAGAAAAAAAGAGAGAAAGAGAGAGAGAACCACCAGACGCCCATCTATATAGCTCACTGGCTTCCTGCTCCCCACACACTCCCATCCCGCTCTTGATTTCCCAGTTAAGCACACTCAGACAGCTGAAGCTGCAAGAAGCGTGCTCTGAAGCACAGACAAATTATTCTGGTGACAGTGAATCTCTTTTTGAACTTAAACTAAAAACCAAACCTAGATAGTTTTGTACTTTTTATTAAAAAAAAATTCCTCATTTCCTCTTTCCTTTTCTTCTTTCTTTCCTTCCTTCTCTTGGCATTTACTTTACCTAGAAATAATTCTGATCTTTTATCTTTGTATTGTGATTACAGACCTCTATAAAGCAGAGGCTGTAAAATGAAGGCCTGAGGGCTAAATATATTCTACCGTCACATTTTTCCCTGTAGTGATGGTTTTAAAAAACATTTGAGGGCTTCCCTGGTGGCACAGTGGTTAAGAATCTGCCTGCCAATGCAAGGGACATGGGTTCGAGCCCTGGTCCGGGAAGGTCCCACATGCCGCGGAGCAACTAAGCCTGTGCGCCACAACTACTGAGCCTGTGCTTTAGAGCCCACAAACCACAACTACTGAAGCCCGCGCGCCTAGAGCCCGTGCTCCACAACAAGAGAAGCCACCGCAATGAGAAGCTCGCGCGCTGCAACGAAGACCCAACGCAGCCAGAAATAAATAAAATAAATAAAAATAAAAAACATTTGAATTAGTTACCAACTAATTTACATAGAAATCTGTATTTCAGGATACTTTTGAAAATTTGGAAAATGTGGGAACACTCAGCCCGAACACTCGCATGGCCACAATCAGGCGGAACAGAGTACTAGCTGCTCCCCCCGCCCACTTAGAGGAGCATAAACTCCCGAGAACCCCAGGCTCCAGATCATTTCCCTAAATGCTCTCATTCTTCCTGTCAAAGTTCTTACAGGTATTTGTCTATACGACCCCGATACAACAGACTGACAGAAGCCGTAAGTACACAAAAAAATACTGCTGGCTAAGAAAACAGAGCAGTTCATAAGGCATTCAGGCAAGCATGCTTTTAAAACTTTTCCCTTCTGAATCTTCTAATTTAACTAGGAGCCTATTTCTAGAACCATGAGCCAACCATAAATTCTGATCATTACAAAGGAAAAAGTGTTTCTTAATAAAATGCTATTTGAAACAAAATGGTTTAAATCTCAGTTTCAACCAACCGATCAGGAATAATAAAATCCTAAATATTCAGTCACCTTTCAAATCTGATGTTGATTAATAAGTGGTGTGAACCAAGTAACATGCACTATATGGGTCCACATCGTGTACGTACAGAACTGCTTACATGCTTCACCATATAAATAAGATGTAAAATTCTCTTTTAAACTAAGTTCTCCCTGGACTACTTAATGGACTCCAACAAACAATAACAGGAATTAGCTCAATACACAAGTTATTTTTAAGGAGCAGTGCTTTCTCAATTACATTCTGTGTCACAGTCACTCCCTGGCATTGAGCGCAGGTCACTCAGAGGATTCTGGAAGCGACCTACAGACGGGACAGCGACAGGACTAGTGCTCCGGCCCCGTCAAGTCCCTAGGCCTGGTCTAACCTCCCACACTTCAAAGCTGCCCCTCTCCCTCCAGCTCAGCTGCTGGACCCATCATCTCCAGCCCGGTCTACAGCAGCAGCTTCTAACGACAGGCTTCTACTTGCACTGAGGTCAGATTCAATGGTTTTCAAATGAAAACCTCATCAGGTCACCCCTCTGCTTACAACCTTTCCACGCCTTCCAATATCCTTTAGGAAAAAGGCCAAAGTCCTGAACAAGGTTGCATAATCTGCTTCCTGAATTCCTCTCCACCTTTCCCTCTCCTCTTTCAGATGCTCAGCCACACTGGAATCCTTTTAGTTCCTCCTCTTGCTTTTGCAGAGGCTGTTTCTGCTGCCTGCAGTGCTCTCTGACTCATGCTGATTCCCAACAACCTCAGCCTAGAGGTAACTCGCCGTGTCCTTCCCTGACCTGCCCATCAGCACTGCCCACCAGTCCAGGCCGGGTTAGGTCTGCCTGCTACACACTCTCCTATCACCTGTGACTTACTTCTCCCTTAATGCTCATCTGAGTTGTAGTTACTTTGGTCTTTTCCAAAGCTGCTGGTTTCATGAGGACACAGACCTTAACTTCTTATTTACTGTCTTACGATATCATTTAACAGAATGCCTGGGACACAATAAGAGCATTTAGTAAATATGTGTTGAATAAATGCATCTCACTAAATTGAAGTTGAAAAGGTGGCATAGTACAGTAGACAGTACACATATCTGGACGTCCTGAAGACCCGGTATGTAATCCCAGATCTACTGCTTATTGCGTCACTAAGTCTCAAACCCTCAGATTCTTTACCTCAATAAGAGCAGTGTCCAACGCCCTCTCTGTCTTCCTTACGTAGTTGTGGGGAGGGAAAAAAGAAATAGTCTGTTTTCGAAATTCTACAATGCATGTATTTTTCACTTTAACACTTTTCAAATCAAGAGGAGTCTTACAGTAGACATGAAAAGAAACTTGCAAGTCATTACACGTTATAACACCTTGTCACTGCCTATCCATGTGTGAACTTGGACATGATTAAGAATATACCTTTTATCTATCACCTCAATTATCTGCATTGATAGAACCACATACAGTTGAGTTTTAACTTAATGTTACATCCCTAACTACCTCTTAAAATGTCTTTATAAAGATCGCTATAATGCAGCACTGAAATAAAAAGTTATTGTACATGCAGAGCTGCCTGTAACATGTGGCTAATTTATGTTCAGTGAAGATTTACTAAGTGATATTTCTGAGCAGGTACCAAATACCTGTCTGTGAAATTCTCCTGGATGACTTTCAAGAGAAGTTACTTAACTTCTAGTGATATGTAATATAACTACTAAAAAAAACAAAGCTACAAGCTTAATTAAATAAGAAATGGAAGCGAAACCAAAGTAATTCCTGGATGTGCCTCAGAATTATGCTATCAACCTGAAAAGTGCTCGAGGTCAAAAGCAGCACCCCTACGGCTGAAAGAAATTCAGAATAATCCTTAGATAGAACGCTCCTCCCCCCTCCAAAATAAGTGCTTGATTTTTTCCAAAAAGAGAGTAAAAAATGCACTAAAATCAAAGGATATGTCTTACAATCGTCATCTCTCAGAATCAAGAAAACATAGTAATATGCATGAACACGTTCTTCAAATTAAGTGCCACAAATAGGTAATTTTAAAGGTACCCATTGTGTGCTGTGGACAAAAAGCAGTGCTTTCCATAAAACTTAAAAGCTTCTCCCATAAGTCACTTACAAAGTCAATGTTTAAAAATAAGAAGGTGAACAAGATTCCAATGTTACTGATTTCTTTAGAGGAAATGAAACGTTCCCTCTAACTTTCAAAAGACAAATTCACTTGACAAAACTAAGTCCACTTCTTTTGCCCTGTTCGCACTTTCAGCACTTTCCACGTAATCCATAACCCTATCATACGTTCAATTCTTTAAAATACTCTCCTGGGAAACCTATTCTAACATCTAATCGTTATTACTGTCCCAAAGTTCTTCCTTACATCTATCTCCATTCTTCCAATTGTCTACTATATTTAATATAATATTTTATTTGGTTTTATCTTTGTAGATACTGTTTAAAGCCAAATCAATATCCTCTTCAACCTGATCCTGAAGAGCAAAAAGCAGGACTTGTGCTTTCACTTATTTTTTTATAACCAGCACTGATTTTCTATGACTCTCTTATCTGGTGACCAAAACTTTGTAATGACAACATGACAGGTTGGTGGCACTGGTGACTCCCAAGACTAGAACAAACAGCCGACTCAAACTGAATCAACCTTTGATTGTTAGCACCACGGCTGTTAATCAACCAAAGTAGCCGGTATTCACATCCTCCATATAAACGGCCAGTGGAAAATGACGTTACCTCTTCAGACTTCTTCCTCTGATTTGGTCTGGTAAGCCCTACAGCAAGGGACTTGTCCATCAGATCAGAAACCAATTCTGGTGACCTGAAAAGACGGCGTGGGCAAGTCGCACGACTTCTCTGCAAACTGGAAGGCGGACGGAATGCAGAACGACGGCAAATGGAAACAGCCGATTTGCTGAAACACTTGGACCAGCCAGCAGCCCCTGCACTGTGAACAGTCCGTACAGAACAGTTATAAAGAACTGCTGCACAAGGCAGAGGCTTAAATTAGAGCTATCAATTCGATGACGACTGTAAACTTTATTCAGATTAGAACTAGCAAAATACCTTGATAAGACGGATAAGACTTTAGATGAATTATCACTTGTCATTTAAAAAACATACTTCCAAGTACTCTCATCACAAATACAAATATTAATCAAACATGCAGGACAGGGGCAAGGCACGGGATGGGAGCAGCTGACGCTCCAGCACGACGCCGCTTGCTTCCACGCGGTCATCTCATTTAACTGTCGCATCATCCTGCAGGGCTGACACTACTACTGCCCCGCCGAGAAAATGGCCGCGAACAGCTCCTCCGTGACTCTCGTGTGGAGCCAGCACGCGCTCCTCACGTGCCCGGTGACACCAGCTTGTGACACGTGGTAACAACGACCGCCTACGTCCCGCGAAAGGCTCAGCTCCCCTGCGGTGGTCCAGGTTCCCAAAGAGGGCTGCGACAGCACAGGCCGCCCCATCCGGCAGTGGAACCACCCCCCGCCCCCCTTGACCTGAGCTGGCCTCGCGACCTCTTCTGGCCAACGGAACGCGCAGGAATGGCCCCGGGTCGCTCCAGAATCTGGGCCTTCACCTTCCGGGGCCCTCCTCCCTGAAAGCCAGCTAACCAACTGGGAGAAGCCCGAGGAGGCCCCCGGAGAAGCGGCCCCCGCTGCAGCCTGCGTCCCGGCCGTCCTTCGAGCACCGCGACCACGACCCCGAGAGGCAGAAGACTCGGCCAGGCAGCCCTCAAGGGCACGAGGGATGAGCAGTCACTGTCGCGTTAAGCCAGAGCCTCAGGGGCGTTTGCTACGCAGCAACTGATCAGCGAAATGCGCTCTGTCCTCTCAGAAATGCGCTTCAGCCATACAGCTTCAGCACGTAGAAGGCCAGTGAAACCCCAAAACGTTTGGTTTCTGGGACTAGTGAAGTAGAATTGTGAAACACCACAGTAAAGCCTAAGTTTTAAGGATCACATCTAATTTAGATCCAAAAACCCCAGCATGGTTCAGCACTTAAAATCACAGTGTGTGAATATCACAATGACTATTTAAGAATAAAGTTAATATTGACTGAATCTCCAAGTCCTAAAATAAGCAAATAAGAAGGTATCGCTTGAAGTTTGAAAAAGGCAAATAGGTAACACGGCAAAGTTTGGTTATATCAAAATACAGCATCTAAATCAGATTTATTAGCCTACACGTTATGGATTATTGTCGTATGAAGAAGAGCACACAATAAAATATATAACACTGAATTACGCTAAACGTATTTTATCTTACTTGAAAACTTATTCAAGGATAAACATTTTATTGGTGAAGTATCAGTACACTACAGAAGCAGCAAAATATCAACTAATAAATATTTCCAGTTGATGGAAGTTTGGATTACAGTCTAATATCTTACTTTAAATTTCTGTCACATAAATGTAAAAAAAGTATTAGTACATCATGAAATGTGCTGAATACACACAAGTTTGAAGAAATATTTTTAGATAATCTCTTAAGATATCCAGATACTAATTTATTACAAAAAAAATAAGTATGCAGTTGATTTATGAAAGATAACCACCATCTCCAGTGGTATCACCGACCAAGAGATTATCGGGCTGGGAGAAATCGCTCTGATCCAATAAAACAGTGAGTCTCTTATGACTTAAATAGCAGAGAAAGTAATCTGGCATAATTCCTACTTTGGCGCTGTAATAAACGGTAGAAAAATGGAACTTCACATAAATATTTAACATTATCTTCAAAATTGTTAGAAAATAAAAAATTCTCAAACAGCATGTAAAGAATTAAAACTCTGACAGTGTCACAGTCATAGTGAAAACGTTTCTGAAAAACTAGAAGAAATGCAGTGATTTACTCAATTTTAAAATTCAACTTTGTCTTGAGGCAGACACTATGAAAGATACTAAAGCCAAAAAGAAGAACGTGTTTTCCTAAAGAAAATTCCCCAGGCAACTTCACCCAGGGTAAGGTCTGACAATGTGTAACTACAACAATGCATCACTACTCTGCACCTTTCTAGCCGCTACTAGAGAATATACATTTAAGACAGATTCCTCCCTTTCTCTGGTGACCCCAGTTATGCAGCTAACACTGAGGCCACAAGCATGCCCGAGCCCTTGCACATTCACACAAAGTTACTCTTTGGCTGTAAAGGATCCTTTTAAAAGAGAGAAAGCGAATAATGGGGGAGAAAGGAACTGGGGAGAAAGAAAAAGCCGCTTTTGTGCCATATGAATTATTTATTCAGTCAAGCAATGAACTCACTACTTCTACCGCTAACAATCCATCAGGGAACTCTAAATAGTGAACTCAAAGACTAACAAAGTTTAAAAACTATCATTATTCAGTAAACTTCTGCTTTTTTTTCTTACTTGAAAACACTTTTAACGCTGTAAATTATATTTTTCTAATTTATACATTTTATAAATCAGACCAAAAGTGTCCATTTTGAAACAGACCAGTAAATCAGCTAATAATTTTCATCACGGGATATTAGAAACCAAACTATTTTTTGTTATTCTTAATTGAGGAAGCTCATTACAAAATGCTCATTTATCAATCTTTTCATTTTTATCATTATTTGTGTCCATTTAATAATGCAATGTCTTAAACTGGTTCAAGAAAAGCTTTCTCCACTGGCGACAGTGCCGTCGAGATTTATTTTACAGCAGAGTCTCTGCTAGGTAGTCCTGGCTCCTGAGGAGCACAGCCAGGCTACGGGTCAGGTTTCTCTCACAACTATTAATGATGCCCGGTTGCCTAAATTATTAATAGAGCTTAAATCTTCTTTGAATATAGGCAGAGTTAAGGTAGTTGCTCCTTGAAAAGAGAAATAACCAGGTTTATTCTATGCCCAGGTCCCCTTTTCCTACATATTTGGGATCACACACAGCTCCTGCCCCCTTTCTCATCACAGAATGAATAATTTACTCTAGAACTATGAAAAGAGTTTGCCTGTGTGTGAACATCCGAATCTTTAACAAATTCTCTTTTTTCTTTGGCTTCGACTGAGTCCTTTTGTAACCTACAACCTACGCAGGACACGACTTCCTTTGAACAGTTCTGCACATGTCTCCGTATACTTCCATCCTCTACTTAACATTATTTGAAACTCCCTCTGTCTCCAGAGGAGTTGTCTACGTGATGTACGTAGACGGGACCCTATTGCTCCGCTCCCGCTAAACCACCCGAAGAGCGAACCACACGTCCTGTCCCTGCGGCCCGGTGCCCTCCCTCCTCCAGGTACATCTGAGTCTCCCTACTCCGGCCTCCTTCCAGACAGATCACCTGGTCAGATGCCAGCCCTCGTCCTCTGTGTTCAAACCCGTTTTGTAACAGAATGAGAATTAGAGCTGGGAGAGCACTTAGAACTCATCGAAGTTTATGGTGAGGAAACTGAGGCCCACACAGCTCAGGGAACTAACCCAGACATCTAGGTTAGTACGTGGCAGGACAGAGACTAGAAACCACGCCTCCAGACACCACCTGGTGCTGTGCTACGCGTCCTCACCAACCTCTCAAGAGGATTCCGGAATTCATACTGGAGAATATCAACTGATGAAGCTTTTTGCAAAGAGCATTACCAATATGTATTAGGAGGCTTAAAAGGGTTTGCCCAATAATTTCACTCCTGGGACTCTATCCCAGGATAAACTGTCAAACCAACTTTATATACAAATATTCATGTCAGGTACTTATAATAAGGAAAACAATTTTCATAACACATGTCCAATAAGAGGAGCCGGTATATCCACTAAAAGACCTATAATGGAGTAATCTGAATTGTTTATGAAAGTTTTATAAACTTTATAAAAGGCGCTTTCCTATGTTAAGTGGTATATGCATGTGGAGAGGACAAGTTAAAAAACTCATGAATGTTTTCAAACAAATGAAGCCTCAGCTCTTCACTGAGTGAGATTCTATTACATTAAGACTGACAGAAATAAGGGAAGAATCTTATTTTAATAACAGGAGGTTTTGGGGGGAGAGGAGGGAGGGAGCGAGAGATCTTCCTCTAAGAAGTACATTTTTTTTTTTAAATCGGCATTTCACAATTCATTTTCTTTCTCTAGCACTTTATAAGGAATAAAAACCTGCCCTCATAATCACTTTAGAGTAGAAATAAAATGAATTTCCTAAACCCTGACTAAAACCTCAAAAACTTCCTTATCTAAAGCTGAACTGCATTTTACTTAGAACTGGAATAAATACCCTCCAAGTGTTTGGAGAATATTTAAAGTTCTCTTTTAAAGCACCAAATCTCACTTACCAAAGCTTTAAACAATCCTCAGTAGTTAGAGGCCTTTCAAAAATCACACTCTTAAAATTCTGTAAATATTGTCTAATCTTAACTCCAAGGAAAGGGCTGAACGAGCAAAAGTACAGTGTTAGGGTAGAAAAATATTTTGTGCATCTATTAAATGGGCATGCAGAAAAATGTGCAAAGAATGTTCACATTATTTAAGACTCAAAGGTCTGATAACACATTTATTTATTCTGTAACCTATAGTGAAAGAAAGACCTGATAATTGACATCATTAAACACGTATGGTTATACCTGAAAGACAGAAAATAGGACTTATGTGTAAGTTGACAAGATTTATTAAGTTCCTTTTACACAATAAAGAATAACCAGACTAACAGACAGTGAAAAACTTTATCTTTTCTCTGACAGGATTCTTTCTATGTTAGTTACTATTTCATGTCTCTCTTCAACAAGTGGTCTGTCCTTGACTAATCAAGACATAATAGATAGTAACATTAAAATGCTTTATCCACCTCCAAAAGAGAAAAGAAAAGGGATACATGAAAGTTCTGTTTATATATTTACTTTTTGTTAAAAGAAATATTATTAGTCCCAAATCCATCTAATTCAAGATAAACTGTTAAGGGCAACTGTTAAAACATCTCAAAAAGTTCCTGTTTCATTCAAATTTTAAGTACTAAACTCATATAATTCTGCCTTTATTTTGGGTCTAGGGTTTCCATATATCAACAACTCTTATACGCTTTTGTCTCCCTAAAAACAACTAACCAGTTCCTAGAAATAACCCTAATGGAGTTGAAATACTCAAGTTAGCGAGACATTTCCCATAATTCATGTTTGTACAAAGGTCAGTCTTTCACACAAGTCAATGAATAGAGTTTTACTTCTGAAACAGTGTATAAGGAACAGTGAACAAGCTGTAAAGGTAACTAGTAGTCCTTTTGTCATATGATCCCCTATAACCTCCTCACATTTTAACAATGACTGTTCACACTTTTTTACCAACCAAACCCAAAGAGGAAATTGTACTTTTGGCTTCAAACTAGCTCTATGATCTACACACCAAACCACCTAGCTTTCTGAGGTTCTCAGAAAGATAGGTAGACAAATTCCTATCTATAAAATGATCAAATCAGGTGGATTTCTTTAAGGACCTTTCTAATTTAAAAATCTGTATTTCATTTCTCTCACTCTTTTTCAAATCCTTTTCAAAAGTGATAGTAAAAGAAAATGCTCTCACCTTTTTCTGTTAGTCTGCACAGAAAAGTTTTCTAGGATCTCCCAGCATCTTCAAAACCCTCCTTAAATCTAGAGAAGCTGATTTCCTTACAAGATAATGATTCTGATAAACGAATGAGGCTTCTCGGCTAACAGCCTCCTTTTTTGATCTCCCTCCCTTTAGACTACTGGTCCCCTCGGTGTTCTGCTTAGTCAAGACAAGTCACATAACCCCCATCAGGGTTTCTCTCCCATAAAAGGTGTTAGGATTTGGGGTTTTTTGTCTTTACAGCTTTATGGGAAACATCAAGGCTTCTGGAAAGTAGTTTTGTGCAGCTGGACAACTTAGAGCATGGAAGGGTCTATATTCACCATACTGGCCAAAGAACTGGATGAACTTAGAGAAAAAGAATTAATTCCCGGTTGCTAGTCTGCCTTCCTGCCACCGCACAATTCTGACGAGGGAAATCAGTGCTCCCGTTTTAAGCAGCTTTAATAATAACACGAGTCCCCCCACAGCTGTTTTCATCTATCGCAATGTATGCTTTAATCTTCAGCTAAACAGACTTAACTAAAGGAAGCGACTTCAGAGCCCTGTGAATGAAGAGACTGGTCAACAAAGATGCTGCGAACACAAATGGCTTAGTGAGATGCTACAGACTTGGATACTGAGCACGTCAGTGGTTAATCTGGGCTAAACCACCTCTTCAGCTTCCTTCCCCTACCCCAAAATGTTAAAATCAAAAAAACCTCTTCTGGTAGAAAACGCTTTCTTCTAGTCAAATCTTATTATCTAGACAAATCATTAAATATTTTGATTTTCTATGTTCTCTCATATCAAAATTATTAGAGATCTCCTTTTATGTTAATAGTTTTCATTAAGTTTCAAATCGAGATTTATTAAGTCTGTTAAAAGAGCTTTAATCACTAAACAACTGATTCAGCAAAACAAGAAAAAATGAGTTAAGTTCTGAACAATTCTGAGACTACGGTTCAATACGTTCAAAATAGCCCTGAGCCAGCTGAAATGTCCAAGTTAGCAAGGAATCTCCCACAATCCTTGTCTAAAAGGAGGAAGAGTCTTTTCACCCAAGGCACTGAATAGAGCTTTTCTTCTGAAACAAAGTGTATGAGGTACAGCGAACAAACTGTAAAGGTAACTAGTGCTTTTGTCATATGGTCCCCCTACAACCTCCTTATATTTTAACGATTAGTGACTGTAGCTTCTAATCAACTATCACCAATAAGGATGTAGCAGAAGCTTCTGCTACTGAAAGTCATGCGAGCCTAAGCATATTCTTAATTTTCAAACAGATTATCAGAACCTAAATCAGAAAGTTTAAATGAATGATTCAAGAATTTTCAATTTCATTATTGTAAAATTAAAATACTAATTAAATGCTTAACTATATTTATATTTAAGCATTTTACACTTAAGAGTTGACAAACTGGCATAATTACCAGGCTTACAAAAATCCTCACAGAAAAACACACATTTAACCTTTTATTATATATACTATACACATACTTGGACACATGAACAACCTCTTATGCTATTAACACTGGGAGGCAATCTAGTTTACTGATAAGGGAAAAGGGAGATGCCCCCAAATACAGCGCCTTGATACAGTATCCTTAACGTGTTTATGATAAACCAGAGGTACCTGGGTCAAATGGGAACCACAAATAACAACCAGCAGCCCTGGTCTGCTCTCCATTAGTGTATGGAAAGTCTAGAGGAGAGGACAGCAAGCCCACCTACACTTGGCCTGCACTTCCTCCTCTGAGAGGACCATCACCCCATCCCACAGCAAGCCTCCCTAACAGAAAAAGATAAATGGGGCGGAATTACGGCAAGTTGGCTCCAAGCTCTGTTCTCCTCCTCGAGACACGTTCAGTGAAAGACCGGAGCGCACATCTGGTCTGACAAGCACTTAAGCTTACAGAGGAGCTGAAAGTGAAATCGTACGTGGGGCACTCATGGCTTCTGTGTCAAAGGTCGCTTAGCAGTATTTCAGCTGCTGCTTACTAAGACCCAAAGTAGGCCGAGCACAGAGAACCACAACATCATGGTACATCTGCTCCAAAAGGCACCTTTGGAAATCATGCGCTCCAACCTTTTCGTTATACAAACATACTGTATAGCATATTTGATTAACTCTGAATTTCCTAAGAGCTATTACTCATCTGTCGAAAGACACACACATACATAAATAAACAAAAGGATAGGCGGGCATAACTGTCCAACCACAAAATGAAAAAAAGTCTATAAATCAAAAGCTATGATTTAAATTATGTAATAAATAACAAAAATTTAGGTTTAACACAATCCTGTAATAAATTACTGGGTTTTTGTATTTTTCTAAAGGGAAATATTCAGGACAGGAATAACAATGCTATGAAAATAAATTAAAGCCTTTTAAAGCAGATGAAATATCAGGTTGAATAATCTTTTTAAAATGAACCAGAATTGATTGCTTAGGTTTATTGAAACATGCTGAAAACGTTCCACTGAAAATGTTAACTATAATTCAGTGCTAAAATAAATTTTGCTTTTTTCTGTGCCACCAATGTAACGTAGAAAGCTCTCAAGAGCTTTTTGAAACAGAAGCATTCAAAAGGGCCTTGGGGGAGGGGCAGGGTAAAGGGCCAGCAGGGAACTGGGAACAAATGGCCATCCACTGGGCAGTGACTGAGGATTAGAAGAGCAAGTGTGTTTTGTTCCTGCCATTCTTGGGATGTGGACTCAACAGCTACCAAAAAAAAATCCCTGATGCTACAAACACAAAAAATTTGCTCCACTACTATAAATAGCGAGGTAGGGGTTTTTTTTGCAGGGGAGAAACGCAACATTTAGAATTCATACCTTAAGTATGGCTGGAATGTGAGGCAAAATTTACAACTTTTGTATTTTTATTCTGAGTACTTTTGCAGCTTTCCAACAGGACTGTCCGCAAGCGGGAGGCAGTGAAGCCAATCTCTCCCTGTCTCTTCAGCAAACCAGATCTCACCCCTACGTCCAAAAGCTGGGAGTCAAAGAAAGAAAATGGCACTCACCTCTCCACCCTCTGCGGCCCCTCATCTGCACAGAAGGGCGCCTCACCTACTGAGGACTGGGTCACTCTCTTCCTTGCCACCCAAACGTCTGCAAAGAACATCCTCCACTCCACTCCACTCCACTCCGCCCCCAAGACCTGCCCCTTGGTCACCACCCAGAACAACCCACCTGCACCTGCAACACCCAACTCCCTGACCATCCCTCCTCTCTCTCTCTCAGGAATTGGTCCCCACCACACGTCCTCCATTCCGGGAGGACGCCTGGAGTGGTCCCAGAACGCCTCCATTCTCTACCAGCTCCGGGTCTCGGCTCCCTTCCTTCCCTCCCAGCTCTGTCACTAAAGAACATGAGTTTCTGGATCTCTCCTTGCCCAGCTTCCACCTCCGTCAAACGGGAAAGATAATATGTACTTTGTATTCACTCATTTATTCAACGAGTATCTGAGCACATTCTGCAGGTCAGGCACCGAGAATACAACTCCTGTCCTCATGGAACTGACGTTATAGACTCTCCTGGGACAACGATGGTTGTTGTGAGGATTAAATGAGTTGATACATATAAAGAATGATGCACAGCACGTAATATGCGATATTTGCCACAGCTGATCATCTCAACTGCTCTAACTCCAGCACAATCGTTTCCCCAAACTCACAGCTTTCCACTGTGCCAGAGTGGTGAGAGCTCAGTCCTGGATTAATGCTACATTCTGATCTCCGTCACTGGTTTAGGCTAGAGAGGGCATCACAACGATATCGATCTGTCCTATGAAAAATGTGGCTCACATTTCCAGTCTCAGGTGGACCCTCAGGCGGGCTCGCGATTCCTTCATTTGCTCTCGGTTGACTCCTTCTCTCCTTTGTGGGGCTCCTCTTTCCCTGCTTGACCCTGAAACACTGAGATTCCCCAAGAGCCCATCTCCTGCCCTCTTCTACGTTCTCTGCGCACAGGCGCTCCGTGCAGGGGCTCATGATTTCAATGGCCTCTGACACGCTGGTTCTTCCAGCCCAGGATCCTCAGCCACATCCCACAGAGTCAGATTCAAAAAGCCAACTGCCTTGTTAGACCCCAAACTCAAAATGCCCCAAACTGGCTCCCTTAGCTTCGAAACTGGTCCTTACTCATCATGTATTCGTTCTGTTTGGTGTCATCACCATCCACGTGAGTACCCGGCGAGAAACTTTGGAGTCAAACTTATCTACTCCTGCCCACCACCCGCCCCGCCATTTCCAAGCATCAAGTCCTACTGAATTTACTATTAACCAACAACAAACGTACAGAGTTTGAAATCTGTTCCCTCGTCCCCATTTCTGTTAACACAGCCCTAAAGTCCTCATCAGCTCTGATTAAGCCAACTACCTGGCCTCCCTGCCTCCAATCTTTTTCTCTTCAAATTTACCATCCATGACAGCTACCAGAGTAACCCATTCAGCTTGGCTGCAATCAAATCAGCGCCTGCTTAAAACTCTTTGATGGCTTCCCAAAGCACAGAATGAGAGAAGAAGTTCAAGCTCCTAAAAATGGCATAGAAAAGCTTTCCATGATCTGGTTCCATAGCTCTCCCCCCTCTCGGTCCCCTACTTATACTCCTACTGACACACACACCCGCGTGCACTTCCAGAGCACCTCTGCTGCTTCTCCCCAACACGTCTTCACTCCTCTTCTCCCATCCCCCTCCCTCCCACCTCCATTCTCATACACACACAGACACACGCACAAATGCTAATTCTCTCTTTCTGATCCTTTAATATTCAGTTCAGACAGCATCTCTTCCAGTAATGCTTTCTTTGGCCATTCTTTCTATTTCTCTGTATTACAGTGACTGTACTGTATCACAAATATCTGTTTTTGTGACTCTATCCATTGTCGACTGTGAGTTCTCTTAACTGCAGGACCACAGCTCTATCCATCACTGTATCCCTAGCAATTAGCACAGTGCCTACAACACAGATGACAATCATTAAACGTTGGTTACATTATACTGTCTAGTCTCATATCAAGAACAGCAAGTAAGTCATCAAGTGCCAGACTGTAAAATTATATAAAACTGAAAATGAGAAGTTAGGTGATTTATTTTTCCTTTCTGAATGTTAAGTGCTATTACTAAAATGTTATGAACAAGGCTTACAGATTAGCTGCAGCTCCATTCAACAAAAATCAGACTTTTTACTCTAATTTTTTTAAAAAATCAGACTTTTGCTATAGTTTATCCTCCAAATGGTTTCAAGTCTGTACCAAAGGAAAAAGTTAACAATTCATAAAATGTATCCCTAAGTGTTTTGACGTCTGAAAGAAAGAGATCTTGTGCCCAAAGCAGGATGCACTTGGTAGGGGAAGAGAGTAAGAACGTGGAGTTATAAAACCCTTGAATTTATATTGCAATTTCTATAAGCTAATATCAGATTCTCAAAAGGGTGTGACTCTCAGTGGGTAAAGAACTATCGCTCTAAAGGATCTGATTCTTCTCTCTTTACCTCTGGTGCCTTATTTCCAAATATTACTACTAGCTTCTTCACAAATCACTTACAATTGCCCAATTCTCTCTATTCAGAGTCTAACTCTACCTGATTATAAGAATTTCCCCAAAGTATCATGTCAACATCCCTGAATCAAATATTGCTGTCCCAAATTTACACATGCTACCATTAAACTTTCTTATTTTAGATTATGACTCCATCAACTCATTTTCAGAAAAAGAAAGAAAGGTCATTACCACCATTTGTGCATGTGGTCAGACCTGCAGTTGGACTGCCAGGTTCTCTGACCCATCCACTCTTCTCATGTCATGAATACATGGACACAAGTTTCATTTAGGAGCAGATATAAGCAATGGCTGGAAATATATCATTTACTCATGTTACTTTTCACATTCTAGATAAAAGAAAGGGCATTACATAGTCTCATACTCTGATAACATGCTGGCAACCTTCAGCAACCATACCCTATTTGTTAAACAATGTGAAAATGATGGCATGTTCCCCTCAGAGATCTACTTCACATGATCTTTTGTAGCTCAGTGGTCTGGAGCCAAGCTGCCCGGATTTCAGGCTCCACCTACTAGCTGTGTGACCTTAGAAAACAGCCTCTCTGTGTCTCTGTGTCCTTGGCTATAAAATGAGAATAACAATCTCCTCCTCACGGGATTTGAATACAGATTAAATGAGTTAATATTTTCTAAGTGCTTAGAATACTGCCTGACACATAAAACTATTCAGTGTTTTATAAATAAATAAAACAAAACGGTAATATTCTGAATGCAAGTGCAATTTGCACCCACAAATGCAACCGTAGGGATAAAAGACATCATACATGTTTTAAGTTAGAAAAATATAAGGTAAGGCAAGGCCTTTCTCAAACTTCTTAAAATGCAGTCAATAAGTGGAAAACATATGAAAGTAGAAAACTACGTAAATTCAATGCTTAGAAAAATGTAAAAGAATTAAAGTTATCTGTACCCCTTGAAATAAATGACTACATGTTGGAGTACCTCACAACCAGCATTAGAAACTATTCTGCTCTATTAGATACAAAGATCATAGTAAAAACTCAAGATACCCAAAAGGATTCATTTTTCCATTTCCAGTTATTATTTTCAATTAAATATTGATTATCAGTGATTAATTTTGTAAGTAATTATTAATGGGAAATACTAAAACACATTTCCATAAAATAAGTTTAAGGTATAAAGAATAATATAATACATATGAGTATTCACCATCCAGTTTGGGGGAAAAAAAAAATCACCCTTACCTCTTATATTTACCCTGTGTCCTCCCCCAAAGTAATGTTATTCACTTATCCCAAAATTTTGTATTTATCATTCCCTTTAGAGTTGTACTATACTGGTATCCTTTAACGGTATATTACTTCACTTCGCATGTTCTTGAATTTTATGAATGCAACCAAGCTGCATTTTCTTCTATGATTTGTTTTGTACCAACAGTACATTCCTCAGATGATCTGAGTTGTTGAGCACAGCTATAACTCATCCATTTTCAGTAATGAACAGCATTCCATTGTATGAATATACCACTTTGCATCCTACTGTGGATTTGAGGGTTTTTTGGTTTGTTTTGCTGTTATGAACAGTGCTGTATGGACAACCAGACACATCACCTGATATGTCTGTAGAGAGGTTTCCCTAAGACATACTTAGGAATGGAGACACTGGATCATAATGTATGTGCGTCTGCACCTTTATTTAATATCACCAAAGTTTTTCTAGTGGGTATTTTTTCTAGCAAGTGTTCTAGTCGCTCCATATTTACATGAACAGAAATATCATTTGGCTTTTAATCTTTGAGAATCTAGGAGAAATGAAATGCCTTCTCATTGCGGCATTTGGTTAATAATATGGTTTTAATATGCACTTCCCTGATTACTCATGAGGTTGAATATCTTATAACATGCTTATTGGCCAAATGACTTCATTCTTTTAGGAAGTACACATTTAAATCCTTTGCCCAGTTTTCTGTTGAGTTGTCTTTATTCCACTGTGTGGCAGATCTTTATTTGTGAATACTAATCCGTATTGTCTTTAGATATCTATTAGTGAAAAGAAATTGTTAATTTTGATGTAGTCATGTTTGCTCACCTTTTGCTCTACTTATGCATTTTTACCTTATTTATTCAAAGTCATTAAAATACTCTACTCTGTTATCTTTAGAAAGTGGTATGGTTTTACTTTAACTATGCCTTTATCTTACCTACAGATTTAGATCTATAATCCAACCCCATTGATTTCTCTAAATATTATGAGGTGATGCTCCAACTCAACTTTCTTCCACTTAATTAACCAACTACCCCAATTTTTGAAAGAGCCATCCTGTCTCCACTGACTGGCAATACCAGTGCTGTTACTGATGATCACATTTTCTTAATGAGTATCTTACTATTATCCCTTGGATATTTTGTAGAATTTTCTAGTAAACTGTGTGGAGCTGGTATTTTTGAGAGAGTATTTTTCCTTTATGTTTTAAGACCATTCAATTTTCTATCCCTTCTTGAGCCAATCAATATGAGCTATATTTTTCTAGGAATTTGTCCATTTGATCTAAACTTTCAACTACAGGAGCATAAAGCTGACCATTCCCGAAACAGCTATAGGAACACACTCCCTTCCTCACTCCAGAAGTATACTGCTTTGTGACTTCTCTCTTCCCTTGACTAATCTTGCCAGCAGTTTTCAATTCTGTTAGTCTTTTCAAATAATCTATTTTTAGTTGCATTGTTTTCCTCTCTGATTTACTTTTGTTTTCTATTACATTAACTTGCATTTATTTCCTTTTTATGTTAATTGAAGTACTCTTTTATTCTTCTTCTAATTCTTAAGAATTCACAGTTATTATTTTTCAGCATTTAGTCCTGTAAATAAGCATTAAAGTCTACAAGTTTCCATATAGTGCCACTTTAGCTATATCACACAACTTCTGAGATATAGTATTTTATACTGTTAAATTATAAATATTTTCTAATGTTCTTTTTGAGTTTTTCTTTGGCCCAAGCATTATTTTGTAAATAATACACCTGAATTCCCAAATATACAAGGAAATTATGTTATAGTTATTGTTATATATATTGTTATGTACTTATAGTTAATGGCATTGTAAACAGAGAATGCAGTGATGCCAATATACTGAAATCTGTTAAAACTGGCTGTATTTGACCAGAATATTATCAGTTTTTTAAAATGTTCCCCATGTGCTTGTAAATGCTATTATTAAAATCTTCTACATTTTTGTTGATTTTTCTCTGCTTATTCCAACACTAATAAGCAGAGAAATTATTTTAAATTTATTAAAAATCAATTTAAATCTCTCTTTAGTAAGGGAGACCGTTTTTAATAACTTACAATGCTGATGGATTTGCCTGTTTTTTCTGTGGTCCTATCTATTGTTTGCTTAATATATTTTGAAAGCATATTATCAGGTACACAGCAATTTTAAATTACCGTTTCTTTTATCTTTTTATCATTATTTGGTGACCCTCACTCTCTAGGATAGTTTTTTTCTCCCAAAGTCAACTTTACACAATATTAACATAGCCACATAACACAACCTTTCTTTAGTATTATCAGGCATGTCTTATTTTTATCCTTTTTATTTTCAAGTTTTTATATCCTTTTTAAAGGTATGTTTCTTATAAAGAGCACATAACTAGATTTTGTTATTTTATCCAATCTGACAATCAGTTTCTGTTAACAGGAGCATTTTTCCAATTTACATGCATTTAATTTTTAATATATTTGCATTTATTACTACTACCTTATTTTGTGCTTTCTACGTGTATCCCCTTTTCTATGTTTCTTTTCTTCTTCCTTGTCTTTTTTAAAAAATTGAGTATTTTTTCTATTTCCCTCCTCTACTAGTTTGGAAGATACACATACTATTTCTAGATTTTTATTCCTTATCTCAGAAATTTTAACATGAATACATAACTTACCAGGGTCTACAGCTTATCAGAAATTTTACCCTCCTCCCAAGTTTTACAGTGTTTGTCTAAACCTACCCTTATTTATCATTTCCTGGGTTTTCTATCCTTACATCTCAGACCTTCCATCTGCAACCACCTTCCTTACCTGTGAGACTACGGTGATCAGAAACTCAGAGAACGTAACGGTGGAAGTATGACCGCGACTGAGAACTGACTGCTGCCTCAACCCAATACACTAAGGACAGGTGGCAACCCCAGGCTCTCACAACTCAGGTGACCATGAACAGGTGGGAGTTAGTGTGGCCCTGAACCCTGAAAACAGCGAACACGTTGCTTCCCTCCCCACATGACTAAGGTACTTCCAAAGAACAGACTGCCAAAGTCTGCCTTCCTGCCACAAACCATTTTTGAAGTTAGTACAGTAAAACTTCACACTCGTCTACTATGGATAAAAAGGAGGAGGATGCGCCTCACTCAAAAAACCAGCTTGACATGGTAAGAGCTAAAATTACAAAGCATTTTATAACAATTAAGTTTTACTAGTGTCACACATGGTATTAAGTTTTATTGTTGTCACACATGGTTAAGTTAAACATATAAATAAGGTACAAAAGGTACAAATGAATACTAGTAAGATGAGGTTAGTTAAGTTTTCTAAGTTTTGATTTAAAAATACAGTTTATAACATATAGAGCACAAAAGTCCCTTAATTAACATAAAATTAGGTCCAATGTGAATTATTTAGAAAACATACATAAATAAGATGATATTTTTTACATAAGAATTATTACCTTAGTGGCTGAAACATGATAAAAGTGTGCTTTCTCAGCACTAGGTCTAGAGAAAGGCACTAGTTTTCATTTATCCTGTAGCATACAGTGTAATTTCCCAAAGAAGCTTGAATTTTTTTTGTTTGTTTAATAAGAAAAACACATACCAGTCCTACAGCTATTTTGAATCAGAAATATTCAGGTAAACAAAGTGTTATTTTACTTGGAATATGGAAGTTTTGTAGATGCCTAGTTATTTCCATGTAGACAGTAAAAGAGCCAGCTCACTTATCAGCCTCGTCTAACATAGACAAGCAGGTACTGGATCATGCCAGCCAGAAGAATGGCAAGCATCATCTACCTTATTTTATTAAATATCTATGGTAGAGAACCACTGACAAAGTACATATAACAGGTTCACGAGATAGAGCTCTGCACAGACCATTAAGAAGTGCCAGAAATGATCTAGAAAACTGTCTCATAATAATAGATGCAGAGGATTTTACATCTTTGGAGAACCATAATTAATGGCAGTAAAACCATCTTATTCCATAGGACTGTAAGTCCACAACACATTTGCATGGGTTGTGATTTATTGATTTGAAAAGAGGAAAAAAATAAAGATACAAAATTCCTCAAAATAGTGCAGAGCTCAAAAGTAGCCAACTTGGTGCACAGATTTTAGCAATCACCTCCAACCAAGGCCACTTCTGCTTCTAGTGAAGTAAGCCTTTTATTCATAGATGACGAAGCAGCAGTGGTGACAGTCATGATGGTGGCCACACCATCAGAGCAATTACTATGTGACTCTCTTAGCATTATAGTATACAAGCAAAAACTCGGGAACACAGGAAATATCAGTGTTTACTTTTATACTTTTCCCACTTTTAGTAAAGCAAGCGTGTATCTTCTTGAATTTTTAATCATTTAACATTTAATACATAAAGATGATGAAGTATATAATCGTTGTCACTCTCTGCTTCAAGACCTTTGGCAATTCCCCACCACTTCCAAGATAAAAGACGATCATGGCAATATAAAGCTTTCTTTTCTTCATTTGCTTCCCATCTAATTCTCTAGCCTCATCTCTAGCCATTCCTCCACTCACCCTACAGAGTTTGCCCAAACATGACTTGCAGGTCCCACAATGTGTGTGTGTGTGTGTGTGTGTGTGTGTGTGTGTGTGTGTGTGTGTGTGTGTGTGTGTGTGTGTGTGAGAGAGAGAGAGCAAGAGAGGGGGGAGGGAGGGGGAGGAGGGAGATGCTTTTGCACATACAATACCCTGTCTGGAATATTATTTTCCACATCTTTACTAAGACAACTGACACACATCCTTTAAGACGTGGCCATCCCCTCCATGTGTGTGGGACAGAATATCACATCAGTTACCAAACTAAATCCTTAAGGAAGCTCTAAATTCTTAATGGAAGCTCTTCAGGGCAACATACTGTATCTCTCTGCCTAAGAGTGTCACTGCCTTGCACACAGTAATCCATCATGTTCATTCTACAGATGAACACACTTGGGCCCAAATAAATTGAATTATTTTCCTAATTTCATAGGCCAATTAATGGCAGATTTAATATCAGAATCTAAGACTTCTATCTTCCAGTTCAATGTTCTTTCTATAAGTGCACCTAAGGATACCAGATCAGAAGGAATTATGCATTAGTATCTATCATGTTCAGGCCAGACAAAGAGCTAAATGGAGTATAAAAAAGTGAGAGCTTTACAAACAAAAATAAGATACAAGTTAGTTATAAAGAATTTTCAAGGAATAGGGATAGGTGATAAAAATAAATAGAAAAGTTAGATAGAAAAATACTACCTTAAAAATAAGAATCACATAGGAGTTAGTCCAGTGACATAAAAACTTTTTAGGACATGAAAAAGATAAATAATAAGTAAGTAAATATATCTGTGATCAACTTCAAAGTAAGTAAACATTTTTTTCCTTAAACAATATAAGAGGTAAAGTATGTAGCTAAAAATCAACAAGATCAAGCATTTATGCCATGGTAAAAGGAAAGTAGCCTTATTTGGTGTATAAGTTACCCTTCATGGGAAAAAACTTATAGGAAGCAAGATTTTAACTTAAATAAAACATCACTAGTCCAAGAAGAATGAACTGAAAAAAGCTCTCAATTGAGTAAAACTAATATTAACCAACCCCGATGTATACACTTTTAAATATTATAAACTATATAAATTTTTAAATAGTCTTTCGCGTTCCCCTTGGGGCAGAGGGGAGCAGGGGTCACCTTCACTCAACAAGCACGGAATGCCCACCCCGTGCCGGTTCACCGAGAGGCAAGGAGGGGCGGTGGCTACGAGTGCAGACGCTACATGGATTCAGATCCTGCTTCTACTGCTTACCAGCTGTGTGAACTTGGGTACATCACTTAATCTCTTTGCCTGTTTGCTCACCTACAAAAAGGGTCTAAAAACCGTAACAGGATCACTGTGAGAATCAAACGAGCTAGTCAAATGTAAAGCACTCAGAACAGCACCTGGCACGTGGAGAGCAGTGTAAATGCGGTAGGTGCTGTACCTGCCACGTCATTACTACCACTCGACTACCCCCTGGCATGCCAGGGTGAGGAAGACAGTCTCCATCCTAAAGGAAACCAGGGTTAGGTTGGGAGGATGACACAGAAACACACCATAACACAGCAAAAAAGCACAATAATACAAGTATAAAAGATGGATCTGGGCTTCCCTGATGGCGCAGTGGTTGAGAGTCCACCTGCCAATGCAGGGGACACGGGTTCGTGCCCCGGTCCGGGAAGATCCCACATGCCGCAGAGCGGCTGGGCCCGTGAGCCATGGCCGCTGAGCCTGCGCGTCCGGAGCCTGTGCTCCGCAACGGGAGAGGCCACAACAGTGAGAGGCCCTCGTACAGAAAAAAAAAAAAGATGGATCCACCAATGTAACAGAAGAGAATTAACTTTCTCTGACAAATGGGAAAGGGATCACGGAAAGCATTTCAGACAAAGAAATACCTGAGAGGAACTCCTGTCCACCTTTCAAAACATACCAAAACATATGGGGTAGTGGGGAAAAAAGTGTGTATCAGGTAGAGGGAACAAAAGTACCTCCAAAGACATGGAGAAAAACCCGGAAATCTGTAGGTCGGAGGGGCCACCTGAGAGAGGAAAGAAACAGCAGGGCAGGACCATAAACCAGGGCCTGGGATCTCATGCGAAGGATCTTGGTTTTGTCCTGTAAGTTAATAAAGATCCAAGGAAGGGGTTTAATTGGGGTAATGACTGAATCAGACTTTTTCCACAGAGATAATTTTGGCAGCGGCCTGCATGACAGACCAAAGGAAGGAGAAGTAACTGGCTAGTGTAAGAGTGAAGGGCTAAGCTCAGTGACACCACACAGGAGTAAGAGACCATCAAGAGAACATCCACACTCAGCCCAACTCTGGCTACTCTCTCAAGCATCTTTCCCGGCAACTTTAGCCTTGAACGTCTCCATGAAGTCAAAGTGTGTTCAGGACATAGAAAACTTGAAAACGCTGAATAGACACAATGAAACTGCGCTCAGTTTAAAAACGTATAAAACCAGGAAAGCAGGATTTGTGTTCCTCTACAATCAAGAGCTTTGGTTCTTAATTGGGTTCTGAAAAATATTCTTAAAAACCTCAAACAGAAATTCTCATACTGAATTTTCATGAGTAAGATCAAGTTTTTGTCTCTTGCAAACTACTCAAGGCTATCTCAGGCAGGGTTGCAGATGAAGATCAAAACAAGGTAGAGACAAAAATTAACCTGAAATGGATCACAGACCTAAATGTTAAAGCTATAAACTTAAAGCAAAACATAGCAGCAAATCTTCCTCAACTGGGCAAAGATTTCCTAGAATACAAAAAGCACAAAGCCTAAAAGAATAAAATTATAAATTGGACTTCATCAAATGTGGTACAAGCCACAGAAAGGGAGAAAATATTTTAAATATCTATATTCAACAAAGAACTTGGATCCAAAATATAAAAAGAACTCTTGCAACTCAATAAAAAGCAACCCAATTAAAAAGTAGATAAACGATTAAAACATATATTTCACAAAAGAAAATACAGAAATGGCCATTAAGTACATTAAAAGATACTCCAACATCATTAGTTATCAGTGAAATCCAAATTAAAACCAAAAGGATACTACTACACACCTACTGGAATAGCCTAATTTATTTTTTTAACATCTTTATTGGAGTATAATTGCTTTACAATGGTGTGTTAGTTTCTGCTCATAACAAAGTGAATCAGCTATATGCATACGTATATCCCCATATCCCCTCCCTCTTGAGCCTCCTTCTCACCTTCCCTTATCCCACCCCTCTAGGTGGTCACAAAGCACCGAGCTGATCTCCCTGTGCTATGTGGCTGCTTCCCACTAGCTATCTATTTTACATTTGGTAGTGTATATGTGTCCATGCCACTCTCTCACTTCGTCCCAGCTTACCCCTCCCCCTCCCCATGTCCTTAAGTCCACTCTCTAACATCTGCGTAGTTACTCCTGTCCTGCCCCTAGGTTCATCAGTACCATTTTTCTTTTAGATTCCATATATATGTATTAGCATACGGTATTTGTTTTTCTCTTTCTGGCTTACATCACTCTGTAGGACAGACTCTAGGTCCATCCCCCTCACTGCAGATAACTCAATTTCGTTTCTTTTTATGGCTGAGTAATATTCCATTGTATATATGTGCCACATCTTCTTCATCCATGGAATAGCCTAATTTAAAACGTGGACAAACGTTTGCAAGGATTGGAGCAACTAGAACTTTCATACACTGTAAAAGGTGAAATGTTACAAGCACTTTAGAAACTAGTTTGGCAGTTTCTTGCAAAGTTAAACGAACACTTACTACATGAGCCAACAATTCTACCCAAAAGAAATGTAAGCATATATTTGCAAGAAAAATTGGATGTGAACACTCATATCTGCTTTATTCTACAGCAAAGTATCAGAAACAACTCAAATGCAGGCATACCTTGTTTTATGGCACTTCACTTTACAGCACTTCGCAGACACTGCTTTTTTGTTTGTTTGTTTGTTTAACAAATTGAAGGTTTGGAGCAACCTTCTGTTATCAGATGATAGTTAGCACGTTTCAGCAACTAAGTATTTTAATTAAGGTATGCACACTGTTTTTTAAGACAATGCTATTGCACACTTAACAGAGTACAGGACAGTGTAAACATTTTATATGCACCGGGAAACCAAAAAATTCATGTGACACACTATTGTGATATTCATTTTATTGTGGTGGTCTGGTACCTAACTCCAAGGTCTGCCTGTAGGAAGCCCATTGTAGATGAAGAGAGAAACTAATTGCATCACACAATGGAAGACTACTCAGCAACGCAGAAAGAATGAACTACTGATACATGCAATAACATGATGAAAACGTTATGCTGAGCAAAAGAACCCAGATGGCACATACTGTATGATTCTGTTTATATGAAACGCTGAAATGGTAAATCTCACCTTTAGGGATCAAAACCAGATCAGTGGTTGCTTGGGCATATGCAGGGAGGATTGACTGAGATGAGGTACAAGCAGGAAATGTTCTGTATCTTGACTGTGGTGGTGGTTACACTGGTAGCCACAGGTATGTCAACACTCACCAAAATGTTACATGCATACTAGTGTATACATACAGCCTTCCTCAAGCTAAAAAACATATACTAAGAGCTATAAGATGAAGCCTCAGTGTAGAATGCAAATTATACCTCAATAAAGTTTATTAACACACACACAAAACAGGGTAGCATTTTAACTTTTGTCTTAGGATTGCCTTGATCCATAAGCACAAGAACATACTATGTTTTAGGAAGACATACAACTGTCTTCTTCAATATATTCCAAACTAAATGAATGAAACCATGAAAAGTTGTGGATGCCACATTCATTAAGCTACTCAATTTTTTTTTCATCTTTTTTGGAGTATAATTGCTTTACAATGTTGTGTTAGTTTCTGCTGTAAACAAAGTGAATCAGCTATGCATATACATATATCTCCTTATCCCCTCCCTCTTGAGCCTCCCTCTAACCCTCCCTATCTACCCTCCCCAGCTCAAGGTTCTTTGTTTTATGCAATAGAATAATACTGGGACATTATCCTTGAAGTTCAGGTCAATATTATACATAAAGTAATATGGTGAGGTCTCTCTCAATATAATGCTCTTTAAAAAAGAGTTCAAGGCCGCCTTCCTCAAGCTAAAAACCATATACTAATAGTTATAAGATGAAGCTTCAGTGTATATTACTATTCTATTACTGATTTAACGGACAGCCTTGTTCTTAAGGCCAGAACAACTAAGCAATGTTTAAGGTCAAAGCTATAGAAGCAATGAATAAATTTTATAACAACATCCTTTTAAATGGCAGTTATGTCAGTTAAAGTTAATTGTGGACAAGAGAATAAGGAATTAAGCATCAGTTGATGCAAGATGCATTTAAAACAAACATAATCTAATAATATAAATAAAACTTTAAACAAACATTTATTGAATGCTTAAAACTGTGCTAAGTGCAGTGCTTCATAAACTCTAAGGTTACCACCCCCATTTTACATATGGGAGAATTCAAGCATACGGAGACTAAGTAACTTGGCCAAGGTGACTCATCTAGTAAATTATAGGATCAACCCAAACCCTTAACCACTACGTTTGCTCCCCTTCAGAAAGAAACACTACATTCAAAAAGTGAACTCCAGATTCACCAGAGACCTAAATATGAAAGGTAAAACTACAAAACTATTAGAAGAAAATCTAAGAAAATATCTTTGCAATTCATGGATTAGGAAGGACTTTCCTACTACCCACAAAGTCAAATATTTGACAGATGTAAATATATTAAAATTAGGGATTTCCATACCATAGTCAAAGTCAACAGGTGACTGGGATTACTATCTCAAATACACAAGGAATTCTAGGAAATCAACAAGTAGAAACCAAACCAAAAAGAAGGGCAAAGAGTATAAATAAGCCAGACATGGAAAGGGAAACTCAAATGGCTAGCAAGGATATGAAGAAATAACCAACCTCGCCAGTAAACAAGAAAATACATATTAAAGCAACTACAATATTCTATTTAATAACTATCAAACTAGCCAAATGCAGATGTTGTACAATACTAAAAGCTGACAAAAATGTGAGAATATAGGAATTTTTATGTAACACTGATGAAGGTAAAAATTGGTGTAGACATTTTAGAAATAATCTGGCAGAATTTAGTGATATTAAATATGTGACTAACCTGTAACTCAGCAATACTATGCCTGGATGTATGTTCCCAGAGAAACTCTTCCACAGCCATTAGCAACATGTAAAAAGATGTTTTTACAGAATTATTTGTACCCAAGAGTTGGAGTCAACCTAGGCATCCATCATTAGGGGAACTGATGAGTAATTGATAAGTGCTGACACAAACCATGAAATACTGCACAGCTGGAAGCAATGAACTAGATGTACTTACAGGAACATGAACAGATCTCGAACAACACGGGGTGGCGAAAATAAAATATACAGCAAAATATCAGGTATACAGATGCAAAACACACAAAGAACTAGATAATTTTACAAGGACAGAGACATAGCCAAGGACATATATAAAACACACTAGATTGGGTGGAAGTGAGGGTTGGGAAGGACAGGGTGAATGGGAGTTGAGGTAGGGAATGAAGAGGGAAAATTACAATCCAAATAATGGGAGTATATGCCTCTAAGCAGACCAGACCAACTCTCTGCACCTGAAATGTTCTAAGTGATATCGGCACATCAACTGTTAAATTTGATGGATTTATGGGAATAGATTAGAAATCCATTTTTATGAGATGATTGAGTATTCTACACAATACATTTGGTTTTTACTATGACAAATTTGAAAATTCGCAGCTTCTAGTTCTTCCTTGTTATCATCATAGATAAAACGGTCTAATAACGGAATACCAAGCTACTAGCCTGGGAAGCTATAACCTGGTCCAAGCAAACTAGTAATAGGAACTTGGCAAAGTCCTTTTACCTCTTTGAATCTGTTTGCCTATCTGAAAAAAATGGATTCGGATGATTGTCCCGAATCCCTCCAGCTCCACAATTTTTTTTTCTTTTTCTTTTTCTTTTCTTAATTTTTATTCATATGAAATTATTTTCTCTCTGCTCCAACTATTCCCTCCCCCGCAACCAAAAAATAAATAAATAAAAAACAAGAGTATCAAAAGAGATTTAGAAGAGTGATGTAGCAATAGGAATGAATAGCAACTTAAGTTTTTTAGGGCAGAAAGGAGAAAACATTAGAGATACAGTGATGTTCAGAGAGCCTTGGCAAGTACCTAAGTCAGAGTGACGTTAACTTGAACCCAGGTTCAGACACTCTATTCCGTTAAGGATTTTACTACCCACTATTCCACGCATCACCGCTGCCCCTTCTCAAAACACACATTATAGTCTCGTATGGAGTTTCTACTTGAAGGCCCTAAATTTCAGATTATCTGTATCAATTTTCAGATTAAAAATGATGATTCCCTAAAAGTCCCTTCCATATTAAAAATGTAAGATTCCAAGAGAATGATGAATTTTTTAATCAACAAACTGGTCACCCTGAGCATTTAATAAAAAACCAAGCATTCAATTAGATCTGTGGATTAAATGGATATGAAGACATTAAAAATAAGGGAAATTAGACTATATTGTGGCTTGGTGGCCATAAATAGTAACTGAGGTATCTAAAAAATAGTGGTGTCACATTTTATAAAAAGAAAATTGATATCACAATATTTAAAATATCTTTAAAAAGCTGGAATTAGAATATACCTAAAATTTTGAAACTGGAACATTTTAAAAGAGAAAAGAGATGTCTTGCAATATTTTTAGAATACAATAATAAACATGAGAAACTGACATCATTCCCATATTTATCTTCATTCACACTGAAGTTTAAATATGGATGGGGAAGGGGCGGGGGAAGGGGAGTGGGAATTAAGAGGTCGCGAAACATCTGTTCCTAATAATTCCAGCACAGATGCAGTTGTTTCAGCAAAAGCGAGGATGAAGGTCCTCCACGCTGCCCTGCTATGAGGTCTTCCACCAACAGCTACAGTGCAGACCCCAAACCCTGCACATCAAGTCCCAGAAATACACAGAGTTGACTGTAGGAGAAAAATGTGTACATGGACAATTAACTGCATTCCCTATGTCTCCAGAGCACCTGTATTAAATAACAAGGAAATGTTTGACGAAATAAACAAGAGGAAAACAACTTCTTAGAGAATGAAAAATAAGAATCTAATAAAATGTTTCATAGATGTAACGCAAGCATGGACTTGAATTCCGCTTTTTTGGCTGTTCCTTCTGGAATCTTTGGGTTTATCTACACCTAAATGATATACTCCAAAATACGTTTTAACAAAATTAATGAAGTGAGTTGTAAACATTAAATTTTTCTCTCTGAACACAATCCACAGGCAAACTTTACTCATTAGAGAGCACCGTGCTATTTAAGTATGTTGCTTCCAAGAAACTCCGTTTCAGGTTAACAAGCAGTATAACCCACCCCATCACGTGCACAGCATACTGAAAAACTGTATTTGGTAAAATCGATGTCCTAAGAATGCTTCCTTTGCAGATACAATTCTTCAAACGCTGTCCCATAGAGATGTCTGTCAAAGGGTACAAACTTTCAATTATAACACGAATAAACTCCGGGGAACTGATGCACACACAGCATGAGGACACTAGTTAACAGAACTGTATGCTGTACGTGAAAGCTGCTATGAGAGTAGTTTTAATGTTCTCACCATGGCGACAACAGAGTGTAATTACGTGAGGTGAAGGGTGTGTTAACTAACCTTATCGTGGCAAACGTGCAATCTATACATGTATCAAATCATCACACTGTACACCTTAAACTTACACAATGTTGTACGCCTATTACATCTCAATAAAGCCAGAAAAACTTAGAAAAAAAGCCACTGTCCCATCCAAAGGAAAGATTATTTCCTATAGCAATGCTTGTATAACAGATCACATTTAATTTTAACCAGGGTTGCTACAGAACTTTTCCTACTATGTGTATATCCATTTATTGTCTACTTTTAATATAACTAGTTTAATGATCACTTAGCTAGTTATAGGCACAACATACAGCCTTTTAAAAAGTATTTTAAAAGATACATTTTATTATATTTCCTAATCAGGGTATCTTTCTAACTTAAAATATTTTACTTTTCTTTCAACAATGAACTTGTATTTGTTTTATTTAGCTCATAGCTCTGTTAGAGGTGAACATACATTTCCCCATAAATTACTGATCATACTGCAAGGATTAAGAAACCTTTTTCAGTCCTAAATACTATTTCTACCATTTCACCAAGTCCTCTAACCTCTCATTGCACTTCCGCACACCAATGCGTATCTTCTTCCAACATCTGCATGACTTTTCTTCTCCTCCATTGCAATTCACTACAGGTAGTTAAGAGTAGCTAACAATATAATTCCACATTATATTGCATCTGTGTTTACATCTGCCTCTAATCACATGCTTAGAAGTGATTTATACAGGGGAAAGCAAAAAAGGAGGGAAAAAAACACAAGTATGAGAAACAATTAAGTTGTTATTTTAAATGTATCATTCCCAACTTGATATAACTTTCTCACCACATGCTTCAAAGTTACTGAAATTGCAAACATAGGGTATGGCATTTCAAAAACACTGGATATAAGAAAGAAAAAAAAGTACTAACCAAATATTTCATATGCTCTTATACTAGGGTCATTTTAACAAGTGATTGGTACTTTCAATTTATAAGATAGTTTAAGTTTTGCTCCATGCTACAACTGTATATGTCATGGCTTTGTGGTAAAGTTCCTCAGTTCATAAAGAAATAAGTTGATAGTAACCAAACCTATTCACTACTGAGCTCTAGGAATTAGAAAACCACACTCAAGAACTGTGTCAGGAAATGTAAAACTATATTTACACACACACACACACACACACACACACACACACTCTCTCTCTCGAAGAACTATGACATCCTAAAATGAGAAATTCACACAGGCTTACCTGATAATTCACATAATTCCTACTTATTTCAAGATAAAGAGTATTACTGTTGCATTATGGTACTGGTGTTGGTGCATTTACAGAAATACCATTAAAAAATATTTAGGTAAAAATACCTAAAAAAAAATTAGGGAAGTAAATACTTCTAACATTTGACCTAATGAAAGGCTTCTAAAAGTTTACAGTAACATTAACATAATTATATAGACACAGACCAAAAAGACATAACTAAATACATTAAATCTCATGGAATATAAGTTACAATACCAATTTATATTTGTTGAAAAGAATTCTTTGAATACAAGCATACAATAATTAGTAAACTACAGAGACTCTTAAATGCATTTAAAACTTCAAAACAAATTTACAGTCCTTAATTTACAATTGGTAAATTAAAAATTTATACACTACCTGAGTCTGAATCTTAATCAGAAGCGGAAGGAAAAGATAAAAATCACTAACATCTGAGTGACCGCTGGTAAATACCTTCTTCAGTAGTTGTCTGCCAACCCATGTATAGTTTTAAGTCTATGTAAGTTATGAAAAAATAATTACACAATATCACCGATCAGTCAATTTCAAATTTTCTTACCATATCCAACCATTTACATTTTTTAATGTCTAAAAATATGTATTTCCAGGGATCTTACCATGAATGAAAAAGGAGATTTAAAAATATAGTAAGAAAAAAATATATAGTAAGAATGCAAAATAAATATGGACCAATCATTACATATTCTTCTCTAAACCTAACAACATAAAACAAAACTTTCTTTAAAAAAGCAGTAATACAACTGGTCTAAAGCAAGACTAAATTGACAGCAATCTCAGTTGCAAGATTTAAAAAGACCAAATTTATACAACTGTTCAAGCTAGAACAATCCTACTTCTTTCCAGTCCTAGCAGACTAGAAAATGCTTATGCCTAATTTACCCAGGGCTAGTTTTAAATAAGGGTAAGACCCGGAATTATACTGAAGGTCCCTATCAAAGCAGAGGTCCCAAATCAACAGGAGATAGATAGATTTATGGTGTACTACACCAATAATCATTTTTGTTAGCATCCTCTACTGGTGGTTTCCAAAGACAGCAAGTAGAAATGCAAATGACAGAAGATATGTACCTGCCAGTCCATCTAGAGTGAATTCATCAGTATGTGGTCATTAGCAGCTAGAGTACATTTCTCAAGTAGATAAATAAATAAATAAATAGCCACAAACAGGAGAAGTGCAAAATGAGAAGGCAGATTTTTAAAATACAGCAAACAAAGCATTACATTATAAACGGTAAAAAAAAAAAAAATCAATTTAAGCCACTAACATCATCACCATAGAGTTACTACATAAGGTTTCAGGCTTTGGCCAAGCCTTGCTCAACTGTTTGACCCCTGTCAAGTTACATTACTTGATGCTCCCATTAACATCCTACTCTGCAGATATATTCCAGAAAGGAAATTAAAATGTTTTACTGAAGGCTTAGCAAAAAATCTGCATGCCTTATTTTAAAATGAACAAAAAATTATTTACATATAAATTACAGCATAAAGTATCTCTATGACCACCTTCCACTGTATACATCATTTATTCCTTCATTAAAAAGATTTAAGAGTTAACATTTTCCAAGCGATTCTCTCCAATAAACAACTGCAACTTAAATATGACTGCGTTGCTAAGAAATCTTAACCAGCACCTATCCTGAGGTTTCACAACACAATGGCATACAACTTCATTTTTAATTTGCAAATCATGAGGCTTAATCAAATAGCGTGGCTGTAATAATCAGCAATGGATGAAATGCATCTGAGAACAAAAAGAAATACAAGGACAGAGCCAACACTGATGAAAATGGAAGATACCTGTAGTAGCACAGTGCTATCTGAAACACCTTTTGTTTTCTGAGAGTGATGCACACTGCAGACGAGACATTTTGTGCTAAACAGCCCCAAATCTGTTTCTCTAATAGTAAACACAAAGGAAAAACACTGACAGCAAGCGCGGTAAATAAATCGCTCCCTTGAGAATGAAAGCAGCAGACTGGAGGGGCTGACACGCGCAGGGGAAAACTAAACACCATCTTTTTCTACCTGCGCAAGTTGCCATTTGCTGCAGCCGTCCAGCAGCTCTCTTTCCTGCTGATTTCAAGTACCTTTCGGGATTGCTTTTTCCCCCTAAGTCAGCTGTTGATATGCCTTATGGGCGTAATATTCGTATCACAGGATCTTTAGGAGGAAAATCCATCCTTTCCTGCTCAGGTAAACATGTTTACAGCAGCTGCACAGACGCTGGGTGGTTCAGACTCACATGTCACACACATGTCGTCAGCAACAAGAAAAGCCCCTTTCTCTGGCGACGAACATTTTAAATAAGGTAAAACGCGAACAGCCCTTTCCAAACCAACTTACCTTTCATAAAGCCACAGCAGCAACAGCTCGATATAGCACACACACTATTTGACGCTAAAACAGGAAATTAAAATTGCAATAGCCTGTGCTCCGCTGCGGCCGTAACAAGTCATCTCTCCACAATGAGGACGCCCAATATTAGTTATCGATCATAACTAACGGAGGTCTTTAAAATACAAATGTGTATTTCGATAACTAACACCGTTCATGAAAGCGGTGATTCTAATGTCGACTCGAATATATTAAAATTACGTTTACGATTGGAAGGAAACATCTTGAAACCGCCTAAAACCTTCGTATCTGCTTCGAGACAGGAAATCCCACACAAAATCTGAAATTGCCAGGAAAGGTTACAAAACCTCGCGTTTCGCATCCCAGAGGGGAGGGAGAAAGGGGGCCCAGGCGTGGGGGTGGGGCGAGCGCCGGGGAGTTCTGACTTAAACCCGCATTTCCTCATTTTCTGGCGGACACGGCGATCCCATTTCAGGCGCCTTTATTTCCCGACTCTCAGAAACTCGTTTTAAAAATAACGCAGGAACCCACACGAGCCCCTCGGTCCGCTAGGTCCGTGCAATTCCTTATATAGACTCGGCCTCAGCCGGCGGCAGGGCCGTTGCCGCCCATTATTCTCCAAACAGGTACCGGGCGGGCGGGGGCCGCGCTCCAGCCTCGGCCCTGTCGCCGCAGGAACTGTCCAGACAATACCCACCAGCAGACGTTCGCTGCCGAGCGGTGGGCGGGCGGGCGGGCACAGCGGCGCCCGAGATAAGCAGACATGCAGTCAACTTACACCGTCTCTCCCAACTGCAAAAGGCGACTGTGCAAACCACCACCACATGTTCGGGGCTCGCGCTCGCTCTCTCGTCATTATTGTTATTTTTCTAAACTCTCACGCCAGGCAGGGCGGGTGTGCGTCCCCGGCGCAACGGCACTCATCAGTAAACACCGCGGCCCGCAGCGCAGGCAGCGGCGCCCCGCGTCCGTCGGTCCGGCCGCCCCTCCCCCACCCTCCTTCCACCCGAGACCCGGAGTGCCGTCCAAGCTCCGTTCGCCGGTTTCACGCCCCGCGCGTCCGGCCCAGGTAACAACTTCCCCAAACCGAAAGAGCACAAGGGAGGCGCACGCTCGGCACCCCATCCCGGCGCGGAGGAGGCGTCCTCCCGGGCGGGGACCTGTCTGCGGTGCTTCCCGGTCCCGAGACCAGGTAACAACTCCGCAAACCCGCCGCCCCCCGCGGCTCCCGCGGCCGCAGCTCGGCGCCCGCCCCGCCCGCCCGCGCCCCCGCCGGCTCCCCGCGGGACGCGGACCACGCTCGGGGCGCGGCGGCGGCCGCGGGCTCGGGAGAGGAAGGGCGCTGAGGCACCCGCGCCCCGCGCCGCGAAGCCCCGTCCCGCGCCGAGCGCGCCTCGCCGGCCGGCCGGTCCCAACTTTACCGCCGCCGGCCCGGCCCGGCCCGTCCGCCCGCCGCGCGCTCCGCGCCGCCCGCGCACACGCGCGCACGGACGACACGCAGCCCGCGGCCGCCGCGTCCCGCCGCCGCCCGCCCGGCCGAGCCGCGGGGCCCGAGCGCCGGCGCCGGCGGGGCTGCAGCGCGCGGAAGCTACTCTACACAGGCAGCGCCGGGCACAAGTTAGTTCCTCAGCTCCGGGGCCTCGGCGCCGCGGGGACGAAACGCCGAGGGCGCTGAGGAGGAGGGGAGGGGGGCGCCGAGGGGCACAAGAGTGGGGAAAAGTGCGGAAAGAAGCAACAGCCGCTCCCTCGGAGCCCAGAAAAGTGGACGCCGCGTCCCGGCCGCCCGCCTGCGCCGGGGATGCGGCGGCGGCGGCGGCTAACGGTCCAGCGAGGCGGCAGGGGCGGCGGGAGCCGCTAGGCGGAGAGACCAGGTAAGAGACATAACGGTTCAGGGAGAGCGGGCGGCCGCGGCGCGGCTCCCGAGGCGGCGGCCCGGAGGGGGGCAGAGAGCACTACTTTCTACTTTCCCACTCCACTTGGCCCGTCCCTACCCGGCCGCCCCCAGCCCGGCTCGCCCCCCTAGCCCCCGGGGGCGCCCCAGCCGCCCGGCTCCCCCTGACTCCGCCGCTCCCCGGTCCCCTCCGCCACTCACCGTTATTGCGCCGCGGGTTCGCCTGCTTTCTGCGCTTACACCTGGGGCCATCCGCCATGATCCTCTCGCTTGTGTCTAAATGCTCGAGTCACCTCCTCCCCCTCCCTCCCTCCCCCTTCCCCCCCGCCCCTCCGCCTCCACCCCTCCCCCCTCCCCACCGCACCTGGTTTACGACACTCGCGGCTTTACGACATCACCTTCCTTACACCTAGAGCCGCTCGCTCTACGGCCGGAACCTTGTTGCTAGGGAGAGGACGGTTTGCGGCCGCTGGGGGAGCGGCCGAGTTTGCATTGAGGGGCGAGGGAGAAGTTTCCCCCAGGTGTCGCGGGCTGGGGGCGGGGGCGCTGGGGAGCGGTGTGGACGTGGTCCGAAGGGCAACTGGCCGTCGGAGTGAGAAAGGTAAAGTAGGAGGCTCTGAACCGGCCACACCCGCCGCGGCCGCCAGGGGCACGATCGGGTCTGGCTGATTCTCCCCGGGATCCGGTGTCCTCGGAGCTGCCCCCGGAGTGGCCGGAGCGACCTGTCCTCCCTCCTCCTCACGGGGGGCTCACGCACCCCCGGCCGCCCGGGGACGCCCAGGGATCGGGGGCAGGCAGGTCCGGGGAGCGGCGAGGGGCTGGTTCGGGACACGCGGTGCCCGGGGAGAGGCCACCTGACCCCGCACGTCTGACTCTCTGCCCCTCCGCGGACGCACGGTTTTCCCCCGCGCGACCCGGGATGGGAAGTGACTTCAGCGAGATAGAAGCCCAGCTGGAGCGACGGAGGGGCGAGGAGTTCCGCTTGCGAGCCACCTCGACGGTAACGCGGCCTGAGTAATGCCCACGCCGGCCTGTCTCACTTCCTCCTCCGCGCCGGGCGCTCACCTGCTGTCACCTCGGCCGCCCCCGCCCCCGGCCGGCCAGATCCGAGGCTTCCAGACTTAGAGCTGAGGTTATCAACAGGCCGCGATTTAATACCTAGACGGGCAGCTGTGGCTGCGAAGGACCTTCCGGCAAGAAACGAGGGCCGGCGGGGGAGGTCTTGGGGGCAGAGCGGTTGCGGTCTTCTCTGAGTTCTTTGTACAGGTTCGGGGACTTCTGAAGGGCCACGTAGATAACACCACAAATACCAAGGAAGTCAGGTCTTAAGTGCTCGGTAGGGACTTAGCTTTCCCCTCCTCCCCGCCTTCAAATGAGGAAATGTCTTTGGGACCAACCTTACGGAATAAGTGAGCCGGGCTGCACTTCGAATCGTGCAGTTCCAAGTGAACACGGTAAGAGATGACAGAGAAATTGAGGAGACCGGAGCGTGACGAAGTATGAGAAATAACCCAGTCACCTAGCACAGTGCTGTCACAGTAGGTGCTCAATAAATTCATGCTTATAATTTCTGCCGTGCCTATGGCTGGACTTTTTTATTATGTTAATCTTCTAAACACTCTCCAGACTTTTAGAAGATTCATTAATAATCTCTTCACACCTTTCAACTGAAATAAATTTACAGCTGAAGTCTGGTAATTTAAAATTAGAAAGTTTAATCCTGAATATAGATGAAAATTCTCTCCCACGTTTGCTTTGGCATTTTGAGAAGTGAATGCATTATTTATTGGTGCGTGAAATGTGACTGTAAGTATCCTTTGCTATACATTATGTCTATATGTCTGCTCCCTTCCTCAAGGCCACAACTAGAATCATCCGTCTTAATGATCATCTTAAGTACAGGCATCCCTGCCTTTCCTCAGTACCATGTTAATTGACCGTGTACATGTGAGAACCAGAGCCACGTTCGTGCTTTGCTTGGTTCAAGTGGTGCTTTTTCCCTACCCTCTTAAGAGCTATGTGATGTTCTTCAATTTCCTTCTGGATCAGCTTGTAGACTTTATCCTTTGCTGGCATCTCCCCACTCCCCCCGCCCCAGCGCACAGGCAGACACACACACGCACAGCTTTTTTACAGCTACCCTAATTTCCAGTCAGAAAGGAAAAAACAAAACAAAACAAAACTTTCTAACTCTAGTGCACATTTCACTTACTTTTAAACTTAGGAAGTGTCACACGTCTTTCTGAGGTGCCTGTCCTGATCCCCCGACTAGGCTTTCTTTTTTTTTTTTTTTTTGCTGTACGTTGTGGCCTCTCCCATTGCGGAGCACAGGCTCCGGACGCGCAGGCTCAACGGCCATGGCTCACGGGCCCAACCGCTCCGCGGCATGTGGGATCTTCCCAGACCGGGGCACGAACCCGTGTCCCCTGCATCGGCAGGCGGACTCTCAACCACTGCGCCACCAGGGAAGCCCTAGGCTTTCTTCATTGTTCATCCTTACCTTGAAATCAGAGAGACAAAGTCAAGGGATAAGCCAAGTGGAAGTCATCTTCCTTACTTTAGTCGTTACTGGTTTAGTTAGTTTGGGCCAGACTATTAAACTTCTTGCGGACAGTTACCTTTTTTGTGTTTTGGTTTTGCTTGTTCATTTCTGTGCCCTTAGCACCTAGCAGAGTACCTAGTCACATAGCAGATGCTTGGTAGGTAACTATTTCTTTTAAAAGTTAGTATCGTTGACTTTTTCTGAATCTCTTCTTGGCTATAAAGTAAGGGTTGTTTATCTGCCTTCATCACATTAGTTCTTAGGAGAAGTTGAAATCATGAATGTGAAAGCTGTTTTCTGTCGTTTATATTCTGCCTTATTTTGAGACTAATTGCTCTTGATTTTAGATTCTCCATAGTCATTTTTCCCAAATGATTAATCCCGATCACTTCTGGTTTTTAAATATGCACAGGAAATATTGATGTTCCAAATTTTCTAATACAGAATTTCAATTTTGTAAAATCCTACAGTAATTAGATATAGATTATAAATTTAATATGTGGTTAATGCGCTTATTTACTGTAATGTTCCCAAAATTATTGAACGCTAGACTGGGAAGAAAGCAGGCAAAAGTAAATCTCAAAATAGATTGCTGCGTTAAAGGTGATGCGTATGTGATGGTTGCTTTCTCTCTTAAATGTAACTAAAGAATTGGAAAAAATCTTTAGAATAACTTTAGAAAAGGAATTTCTAAATAAATGTGTTAAACTTTAGGTTTATTTAGTCAATTATACCTCAATTTTTAAAAAATTAGGCTTACTTTATTCACACATGGTGGGGATACTAGTTAGAGTTTAGCATGGGTCCTGTATTGTTGTTGGTTTTTAGTAATCGTAGTGTCATTATACAATATGTATTCAATATGTGCTCCTAGCTCTAATGTCACTGAAGTGGCAACACTGCTTCCAGGGAGCACTGGGATTGCACATGCTGAAGGAGAGGTAGACTGCTAAAACTAAATTACTGTAATCTTTTCTAAGTTCACAGGGAAAATGTAAATGGGTAGAATATTTTCAGTATTGAGTTTTTTTCTATAAATTTTTCATAAACCCCTTGCACCTGCTGTTTGCATTTCATGTAAGATTCATGTATAAGCTAGGATAAAATTTGACATAAAATTATTTTAAGTTTAAAATGTACATACTGCACAGTGTTCCACATGGAGCATATGATTTCCACGTACCTCACTTCCTGAACACATTTGAGAAGTAGAACATAATGTGATTCTATAATCTTTGTTAAAGTAAGAAATCGGTTATTTTCACGGCAAGTTAATATATGTATTTCATGAAATAAGTTGACTTCGCTAACTTGTCGGGCTTTAATCTTAAAGTCTTGAGACATGTTGTCCATCAAAGGACAGCGTGGAGAAGCCCCTGGAGAGCGGCCCCGCAGTCCATGCTCAGTAGTGACTCTGGGTGTACATGGGTCACCATGCGTTGCAAGAGGGCAGTTCACCAAATTCTGTGTCACCAGATCAGGCAGGAAACAAGGCTACGGGGTGGCACAGAACCAACAGTTGTCCTGAGGACCCACACACGCTCTTCTAATGAAGCCTCCCAGGAGGTAATAATAGGGACAGGTGTTTTCCCCAAACCTCCCTGTGATTTTATTACATATTGCACCACAAAACTGTTTTTCCCTCTCTGGGGAATAAGGCTCCTATTTTTAATATAAGTCCATGAAATGTTAACCCATGGGGCTTCTAATCTGGGGGACAGTTTTTCAGGAACATGTCTAACATAGAGAGATGTTAAATATAAATAAACATAGAGAGAGAGAGATGTTTGAAGGCCGTTAATGAACATCCAAAAAGTAAAGCTGATCTTTTCCGTAAAGTCACAGTGATTAAAGCGATTGCATTCAAAGGCTGCCTCTACAGAAGAGAGATTACAGTTTCTGTTATTGAAATCACTTGTGAACATGAGTAGCATTTTTTTTTTCTTATACTTAACAACCATAGATAGGTAATTTGTACTAGAGAGAAGGAAAGCAACATGCATATTTTGGATTTGAGGGAATTTTAAGAATCTACTGTGGTATCAGGGGTCTGATATCAGGTTTCTGACATTCTGTTTTGCTGTTTTTCCCCCTTTGTCTCGATGCATTTCTTTTCTCTGGCATCTTGGCTTATTTTTAGCAGCCGACTGGTTCTGCTGCAGAGTATTGCTGTTTCTTTGACCTACAGTCCTAGCCTTCTGTATTCCACAGACCTTCAGTTATAATCACTGCCACTATTCAATCCTTTGAGTATACATGTTAAAAATATTTGCAGTCAATAACAGGTTTTAGATGTCCCACCACTGTGTTAAACTCACGTGGAAAAGTTGGCAATGAGAAACACACTGTGTTCAGACAGAGCCACAACTTTAAGGCCCCTGGTCGGGCCCTTCAGAAGTTCTTTTGTCTTCCGCCTCCATTTTTCTTCGCCCACTCTCTTTAGCCCACTTACATAAGTAGATCACACCTGGGCCCCTCTCTGCTCTTTCATGTTTTAATCATTCTCTTCCTCCATCTTTCTTTGTCCCAGGTCTTGCCCAGATCTGTTTGGATCGATTCCCTTTTTCTTTTTGTTCAAGGCCTTTTGAATCATCCCCACCCTGTGAAATATCAGTACTTCTCCGTATTATGCTGGTTATATCCTCTGTCCCTCAAAGTCCAGTCTCTGCCTTTCTGTGCTCTGAAAGGCTGATTCCTGTGGACCACATCACCCAGGCTCCTTTGCCCTTTGGTTTCTATTTGATTTCAGCCCATTTGGAGGCATTGGCAGATGATCAGAGGAAGGAAAGAGAGAGAGGTCAGGATATTAATTTCACCTTCCTCCACACTCCCTCCTGCCTGTCTGTGGCTTTTGGCAGGCGCCTGGCTCCTCTACCTAAGGCCGTGGCTCGGGTCAGACAGTCCTGTCCCATGGCTACAGGTCTTGGCAAGTTCCAGAAACTGCGCCTTCCCTTTGTCCTTTCAGGCCTAGAGAGGGTAGTGGTTTCCTCCTGCTGTGAGTCCTTGGGTACTTTATCCCTTATTGGTTCCCCTAAAGCCTGCCCACATCCATGTAAGTAGTCTCTTCATCAAACTCTCTGCGATTCACCCTTGGGGCATGCCGTCTGCTTCCTGTCAGGCCCCTGAGTAGCACATGTCTAGAAATAAAATATGTTTTTAGCCTTACTTCTTTTTTTTATGATTAAGAATTTTTTTAAATTTTATTTATTTATTTTTGGCTGTGTTGGGTCTTCGTTGCTGCGCGCGGGCTTTCTCTAGTTGCGACGAGCGGGGGCTACTCTTCGTTGAGGTGCGCGGGCTTCTCACTGTGGTGGCTTCTCATTGCGGAGCACGGGCTCTAGGTGCGCAGGCTTCAGTAGTTGTGGCGCACGGGCTCTAGAGCGCAGGCTCGGTAGTTGTGGCACACGGGCTTAGTTGCTCCGCGGCATGTGGGATCTTCCAGGACCAGGGATCAAACCTGTGTCCCCTGCATTAGCAGGTAGATTCTTAACCCCTGCGCCTTATTTCTTATTAGTCAAGAATTCTGTTTCCATCAATTACAACACTAGAGTTTGAATGTGATGTCATCACTGACAGGCATATACTCATATTCTAATATGTGTACATGCAAAATCTGGCAAAGCTTAGGAATGTGCCAGAGTCTATGACATCGTAGTTATTCAGTTACTGTTTTTGAAATGAGGACCCCTGCCTTGGTTGATCTGAAAGTAGGAGAGACTACTTTTAGATACTTAAAACCGTCAGTGGGAGGGCATCACAGCACTACAGTATTAAGGTGGAGGTGGCTGGTTGTCCCCATAGGTTTCTTCCCCTTTTAACAATGGAACCTGCCACACTTGTCACATGGCCCCTGGCACGGCCACTGCACATACCTCGCTGCTGCTGTGCCTCTCAGTCCTGGCCCGTGAGTTGTGGGTGATGCCCTGGTTGGTGAGGTCCCTCAAGAGGGAGCGGTTCACCATTCCTTAGAACTTCTCTTCTTGCTGGCTGGGATCAGACCTGCCGACGAGGGCTCCTTCAGGTTAAGGAAGGCACAGCAGCAAGACTGAAGGAGCCCAAGTCCTTGATGGTGTGGGAGTGCATAACCAGCCCTCGACTTCTGCCTCCAGAGCTCTGTTCTAGAGAGACAAGTAAACTTCGATCTTCTTTCAGCTGCTATTGTCTTAGAAAACTCTGCCATATGGAGCCAAGGTTAACCTTGTCTGATGTGTTGTAGGTATTGTGTTAGTTTCCTGTTGCTGCTATAAAAAAATTACCACCAACTTGGTGGCTTAAAACAACACATGTATTATCTTACAGTTCTGGATGTCAGAAGTCCAGAGTGGGTCTCGCTGAGCTGGAATGAAGGTTTTGGCAGGATTGGGTTTCTTCGGAAGGCTCGAGGGGAGAACCCGTTTCCCGGCCTTTTCCAGCTCTGAGGCCGCCCACGTTCCTTGACTTCTGGGCCTCCTCCGTCTTCTAGGCCAGCAGCCCAGGGCAGAGCCCATCCCGTGCCGCCAGCTTGCTAGCTCTGTTTCTGCCCGGCTCTTCCACGTCTGAGGGCTTTTGTGGTTAAATTAGGTCCACCTGGATCATTCAAGTTATCTTCCATTTCAGTGTCAGCTGATAATGATTAGTGAGCTTAATCTCATCGGCAGCCTTAATTTCCCTTTGCCGTATGACCTAACATAACACACAGTCTGTGCCCCGGGGATTAGGGCATAGACGTCTTTGGGGGCCACTATTCTGCCTACCAGAGTATGCAAGCTCTCAGTTTCGTGACTGAGAAACATGTTTGTATCGATTAATTTGTTCATCTTTAATTGATAAGCAGCTTTAAAGCCTTTTGCTAAGTGGTCATTACTTTTTATGTAACATTGAACATCATGCCACATGAAAGTTCTAATAATAATTCATTGGTTCATTTGTTCACCTAATACTCTAGCATTCTAATGTGACAGGCACTGTGTGGGGCTAGGAATGCCTAGTACGTACGGTCCCTGACCTCAAGCAGCTCACAGGTCTGTGGAAGAAACAAACTGACAAAGAGCCTGTTACACGAGTGTCAGGTTGGTGTAGTACACACAGGAGAGACTTCTGAAGTACCCTGGAGTCAAGGAAGTCTTTCTTGAAGAAGTGATGGAATTTGTCGGGGGGAGCGGGGAAGAGTGTTAAAGGCAGAAGTGACAACAGAAGTCTCCGGATGCAAGTCTTGTGCTTTGGGGCAGGGGATGGGGGGCGGTAGGGGGTGTGAGGAGGTGGCAAATCCGACGGAGGGACCGCAGCAGATAAAACCCCACGTGCTCCAGAAGAGGCTGCAGAGGTGGGTAGGCAGGAGCCAGATCCCGTGACGGCGCTAAGGTTTGGGGACCTTATACTGACGAATTGTAAGCCATGGAAAGGTTTTTGTAAAGTCAAGGGTGTCCACGTTATATGTGTTGATTAGTGTTGTGGGTGCCGGGGATGGGGAGGGGGTGAGCAGAGCAGGCGTCAAGGGAGCTTCAAAGGGTTTTTCCTCTGGAAGAATCGTTCACTAAGGAATAACTCAGCAAGTAAAAGCAGTGCACATACGAGTTGTGACTATCCAAATGAAGCACAGGTGAGAGATAACATTTCCAGACTTTATTAGCAAGTAGTGTAACCCTGCTGTGAAAAGCAATGTAAAGCGTAATTAATATTGAGTCTTCACATTATTAATAGAGTTGTTTCGGTTTATACATTCTCATAGTGCTCTTACTAGCTCCTAGTACTGCATTAGGACATGGCAGGCCCTCGAAATTGTACACTAAACGAATGAATATTTTTAAAAAGGGTCTCCAGTGTGTCTTTTAACACTTGCTTTTTTCCCCCAGTAGTATGTTTACTACAGCCTAATGCACAAAAGCTAACATCCTCCCCGTTCAGATTCTGTCTTTGGGATTACCGTACATATTTCCAGGGAGGCAGGATAGTTTTCTTTCCCTAGATTGCACATTCTCTCAGCAGTTTTCCAGCTGTATCAGAATTCTTGGGAATTGGGCAAGCAGCCCCACATAGCTAGTAATTCCCTCACACCTTTCAGAGCACTTCCCACCTACCACTGCTGTAGCATTTACTACCTTTACTGGGTGATTGACATCTCTCTCCTCCTAGCCTGAGCTTTTCGTCTTTGTATTTCTGATACCTAAAGCAATGCCTGTCTAGTGGGAAGTCCGCTCAGTTAATTATGGAAAAGAGTGAAAGTTCCTGCCATTTGTGAATCATTCTGGTGGAGGGGTTTTGTGAAGAGCAAACGAGATACTGTATGTGAAGTTTTACATGGTGCCTGGCACATGGCAAACAGTAAATGACAGATAATACAACAAAGGCAAATTCTTGGGCAAAGAGCAGAGTCAGATATTAAGAGCATAATCCACTGGAATTCCTACACAGTGCCTTTCTGTTCAGGCTAAAAGATAAGATGATTTTTATCCCTGAAAATGTCACTTCAGGTGTAGGTGGAATGATTCTAATTAAAAGGCAGAAAGAGGAGATGATATTAGCATGTTTGTTTAACGTTAGCTGGAAGATTTGTTATATTGTCTAGAGATACTGTTGGCTCCCATTAGCTATATTATCTATGGAAAATCTATCTACACAGTAAGTGAACTTACTTCCCTAGTATGAGTAACGCTGTTTGCAATGCAGTTAGATGACGTGTGGCACTTTTTTTTTTTTTTTTTTGCTGTACGCGGGCCTCTCACTGTTGTGGCCTCCCGCATTGCGGAGCACAGGCTCCGGACGCACAGGCCCAGCGGCCATGGCTCACGGGCCCAGCCTCTCTGCGGCATGTAGGATCTTCCCAGACCGGGGCACGAACCCGTATCCCCTGCATCGGCAGGCGGACTCTCAACCACCGCGCCACCAGGGAAGCCCACGTGTGGCACTTTTTAAAAATACAGGTTAAAAATTACGAAAGGAATATAAAAACTCTCTTTGTTTTGTTTTCTGGTTTGTGTGTAGCAGACACCAATTCAAAGTGGCCCAAGCAAAAAAGAGAGGGATTTTTAATAAGGATGTAAGTGTGGGGGGTTTTTGCCATGGAATCCGAGGGTAGGGGAGCAGCCGGGTCTCAGGAGGGAGGAGCTGGAATACCTGTACATCCGCAGGCAGTGTCCCTCCCTTCCTCACCTCTGCATCCCTCTCGCATCCGATTCATTTTCTTTGCAGACCTCCTGCTGGGCATGAGGGTGGGATGGACACAGGAGAGGTCTATTCCGCAAGGCTTAGGGTGAAAGCAGTCATCCCTACTCCTGCCCCAATGTTGGGATTATTCACTTTTCACATGTAGTTTATAGTTATAATAATGCCTAGTTTTTGCCATATTCATATATAAGAACCGTGTATAATTTAGTCATATTATACTATTTTCACTTAACAAACACATTTTCCCAGGTAGGCACAGAACCTTTATGCTTGAATTTTTTTTTTTTTTTTTTACTTAACTATAACATTCTTCAAATTGATATACTATAACTTACTAAACCAGTTATATATTGTTGAACATTTACATTATTTCCAATTTTTTGTTTTGTGAAGAATGGACACTATTGTATGGTTTTTGATCATTTCCTAGGGAAATATTCTCAAAACTGGAATTACTTTGTAAGCGGGAATGAACACGGTTGTATCTTTTTTTTTTTTTTTTTTTTTTTTTTTTTTGCGGTACGCGGGCCTCTCACTGTTGTGGCCTCTCCCGTTGCGGAGCACAGGCTCTGGATGCGCAGGCTCAGCGGCCATGGCTCACGGGCCCACCCGCTCCGCGGCATATGGGATCCTCCCAGACCGGGGCACGAACCCGTATCCCCTGCATCAGCAGGCGGACTCTCAACCACTGCGCCACCAGGGAGGCCCCGGTTGTATCTTTTTAAACCTATTGTCAGCATGCTTTTGAAAAGGGTTGTACGAACATATGATGCCACTAGAAATATATAAGAATTTGTCTCACCAAGACTAAAAATTTTTGAAAATTGGTAGCTTATTCACACTGATTGGAAACATATAAATCACTCTGTGTTTTAGAATATGTACATAGGAAGACACTTAAATGGACTAAGGAAGAACATATATGACTATATAGTAAATTCCATACTGGATTAAACTGTTAATAATTCTAGCCCTGGATCTTGAGACCTATTCAAGCCCTTTCATACCTAGTGTTTTTAAAATATGTGTATGTTTATTCATTTGTTTATTTAAAATTCACTTATTAGTGAAAGAACAGTTTGTATTTTAGATTCTAATTAAGCTTATCACTGGATTTTTAAATAAGTGTCTAGTAAAATAACAGTATTTAGAATTTTTGTGAGTTTCACATTCTCACTTGCTCTTATGAAATGATCAGTTAACTGCAAGTATCCCTTTTCTAGGGGATAGCAAAGGTTAGCAGTTTTGGAATACTTGAAAAAGTATACTTAGCTATCAAATAAATTAGAGCGTAGTCCAAAGGAATTCCTAGGAATACTATGCCATCACTTAAAAAGAATGAATCAGCTGATCTGAAAAACTCTCAAAGATAAAAAGTAAAATTAAAGTTAGATAAAATGACATGATAAAGGACAGTGTGAGTAGTTAGCTACCATTTGTTTTATACACACAATTATACACACGGCTGTGTGTAAGCTAGAAAGATGACGATACTCAAAATCATGATAAAGTGATTCCATTAAAAGCTGTAAGGTAGAGACACAGCCAGCTCTTACCCATAGGCATAGCATGGTCTGACAGAACTGCAAATCACTGTTAGCCAATATTTTTACTTTTGATCCACATCCAGACTGTACAACTCTGGCCAGTTTCCCATTTTGCTGAATTTCTATGGCGAATTCTTAACTCAGGTGGTTTTTCTTTCTCTGTCGAGATTGCCTTCATCCGGCAAAGGGAACTTAGGGAAGGAGGAACAGTTAGCAAAAGATGGATGAATGAGAGAATGAATAAATGAATGAGATTTAAGAGTCCACACTCAGTAGTTTACTGTAGGCATAACCTTGGGCAAGTCACCTCACTTCCTTGAGCCTGAGTTCCTTCTCTGTAGGATTAAGCCTAATTTCCCTACATAAACCAAAATTCCCTACATATTCACAGGGTCTTGGTGAGTATGACGTGAGATCATGTGTGTGGACGTTATTTTGAAAACTTAAGACATCGAATTTTGAAGTTTTACTGTACAAACCTATATCATTATAAAAAAATTCTTCCTAAAGCCAAACATTAATGAGTTTTGAATAATTAGCTCCTTTGTATTTTATTTGAACCTCTGTAGTATTGACTCATTTCAGTAACATATACTGAGTTGATTATTTTTAATTTCTTTCGTTTCTCTTGCTCACCCTCTAATGGAAGTGCCTTTAAACAATGAAAATGTCAAAAACAAAACAGATGCAAAAGACAAAGTAAAAAGAGGTCTGAACTAAAAAGGTATATCAACTACTTGACTATTATATCAAAACCACCCTGATAAACTTTTGAAAAATATGTGCTTTTTATTTCTGAAGGTTTTCGCAAAGGACTGGCTTTGGTTTTATGACCAGTTTTGTCTCTGAAATTATCTGCCAGGATTTCAGCCAACTGTCAAATGCAATTGAATTTAGTCACATTTTTCCTTCTAGGTTACTTTATAAAGTGTTCCTACAGACCATTTTAAAAATGCCCACAAATAACAAAATTATTATTTACTCCTAACTTTGATACCATTTTACATTTTTGCCATATAACTTTAGAGAATTATGTTGTTTTACCTTCAGTAGCAATATTTTAGTTATAAGTAAAGTCATTCCTATTTAAAATAGTATGGAATGCATGCACATTTGGAATCAACGTTATTCAACACGTTTTGCTGTTACTTACAACTAGCAATTAATACTATTTTAATGTAAGCAGTTGTGGAATTTAGTCATTTTATATACATTGAATTAATTAGTCATTAAATAAGTATCTTTTCTTTTTAGTGGCTCAACTAATTTCCTGATTCTGCCCATCTGATATGTGCTTTTGATTGGTAAAGTCACTGACAGATATCTGTTACGGTCTTTCAGATACTGTTAAGATGATATGAAAGATTTTCTGGCAGATATTTTTATTAGCTAACCGGTGACATATTTAGTAAATGCCAAAAAGTAATATATGAATATAAAACATCCGGTGCTCAGCAGAAACCTTATAAATAGCAGAAATGGTGAATAGAAGAAATCACTCAGAAATTGTTTGCTAACAGAAAAAGATAAAAAAACATGGACTATGTGAGAAAAATATTAGTCTCATGGGATGGTCGAATAAACTGATTAGTTCTTCCCTGTTTTATTTTATTTTCTGTACCTATAGAAGTCGTAGTAAATCAAGAGAACACATGGCCTGAATTTTTGTTTTCCTTATTCCCTAGTTTACGTATATTTTTGTCCTCGCTCGAACTTATTTTCTCCAGACTTTGGGTATGTTATGGACGTAAATCAAACCACTACAATCCACTCTGGGGGTTAATGTTGGTTGTAAAGCCTGTCCTCGTTTGCATCCGCTCCCCTTCCATTGCTGGTCAGCATCGAACTGACCAAAATGTTATCAACCAGACAAAAGCACTAGATGCAAAGAGTTGGACAACCCATTAGCTAGAAAACCATCCCCTGGATAATTCAAAATCTACTGAAGCTCTTCCCCATATACAAAATTGTGCTGTAGTTCCATTCATTGTTGCAGTTTTCCTTTGCACAGCCTTGGAAAACAGATCAGTGGTGTAGCAGCAAAAGACATCATGATACCAAATAGGGAACGAGCTTAACCTCTTAATTTCCAGGCCACTTGATAGCAGATACAGTTCATTACCCAAGAAAATTGCTTGATCTTGGGAAAAGAGGGTGCTGGAGGTGAGGGAAAATGAGTTAGTCACCAACAAAGTTCACCTTGCAATTCAGTCATTTAGATCTAACTGGAGAATGATTGCTGTCGCATTCCAGATGAAGAATGAAAGCTTCTTTCCACAATAAAATGGCGAATCATGTATCCACTGTGTCTAGGTTCGAGAGCAAAGAGGAAGGAAAAGGAAGGAGGGAAATATCCTACGTATGCTGATGCACACTTACCAACATAATAGAGAATGTACAATTTGTAGAGCCTTTGTAACCTATCATGATGGTTTTATTTGAGCTTTGTTACAGCACTAATAGATATTATTTCCATCTCATATGTGTGGAAACAGAATCAGAGAGGCTACCGTCACCTAGTTGATGATAGTCTAGACTGGGATTCCAACCCAGATTGTAACTACAAATCCCACGTTCAAATTCTCTTGTACTCGATAAACATAAAAGCATATCCAGGGCTTTGCCAAGACAAAGTTCTAAAGCATAAAGGAAATGTTAACATTCAGAAAAATAATTACGAGCAGAAATATTTTAGTGAACATTTTGTTATACATTCAGCATTTCTATAAGTTTTCTCATGATGTACAAAATTTTGAATGACTTGTAATTCTTTCTCTATCCCCTCTTCTCTACTTGAGCAGTTCCATGAACATGAGACATTCTCTCCTTCTCTCATGTTTCAGAAGGTCCTTTTTCTCCCCATCCCCATCCCTCCTAATCTGCTTCATTGATTTCTCTAGTCTCCAACAACGAAGTTTTTAATCATCTTTATTTCATAATCAGTTGTTCCCTGTCTTCTCTCTCATGCTCCATTATAAACTCTTTTATGATAGAGTCCATGGCTGATAACTCCTGTTATAGTTGATGACTATGTCTGGAATGTATATATATTTTTAAATATCTTCTATGATAGATAACTACCATCGATGGCTGGTGTAAGAAGAGAGTCCTGATTGGAAGCTGATATGGAAGGAGAGTACAATTTGTCTCAGCGTAATTGACCTGAACTTAACCCGATAGGAAGCAAAAACCTGGAAAAGGGGCAGCCCTTTTAAAATGAGCTACCAGGGATGAGCCATCACATTTTATACCATTACGTGTGGTGTTAGTACATCTGAATTCCGAGAGCCAAGGAAGAAAAGATTGATTTGGGGAGCAGACGTCTTTGACGTGACGACCAAAAGGAGGAAGACAGCAGTCAAAACTTGAAAGATATCCATCACCGAAAACAACTTAAATTCTGAATTAGAATTTAGGAGCCCTGGAATAGAAAGGGATCTAGATTGTCCATGAAAGTGGGGACACATGACAATACAGCTTGGGAGTTACGGAGACAGAAAAAGTCAAGAATATATCTTCTAGAGTGAATACTTCTAACGGGCAAAACTAAGAGTTGGGGGAAAAAAATCTAACATCCCATTGTTGCTAGCATAACCCACAAACATAATACAAAGATTCTTTTGAAACAGAATTGTAAAGTTTTTATGTTAGTATGATACATGGACCCAAGAGTTCATAACTATGGTAGCTCCTTTTGGACCAAAAGAAATTGCCAACCCGATAAAAGAATTAATTGCTGGGACTGTCAAGGTACTGTGCCTTCAATGTGTACATTTTAAAGTAGCCAGTAGAAAAATTAAGGACTGGCAGAAATACAGATGTCGGGGAGGAAACGTTTTTTCAGATAGCACAAGATGCTTCAGTTGTCATGGAAGGCAACTCCAGCAGCAGGGCCAGATCTCAAAAAGATGCACCACTTGCAGCATCCTGTAACCTACTTTTTCAAACCAGGGCTGTCTGTAGGCAAAAACAAATGACTGCAGAGTAGGAAGAGATCTCAAAAGCCTACCCCAAAACAGCTTTAAAGGTAAAAGTACAAATGTTTCGAAGTAATTGTGTCTCAACTAGGACATTACTACAAGAATAAAGATAGTTTTATATAGATGAACATACACGTAAGATGTAATGATTAAGAATTTGAAAGAGCAAAATGAGATAATGTATTAACTGGATGTCTAAGAATAATGATAAAAAGATAAGGGTCTAGTCACACTATCCAAGAAAAAAATTTGGAAAGAATATAGATACAGGTACTAATAATTTTCCGCAAAGAAATGTCAGCAGAGAAAGAATGCCTTTTAAAAGTCATCCAAGTCATTAACAAAGGTCTTAGAACAAAAGAAATCATAGTGAAATAGAAAGATTTCTGGGTGGAGCCAACTATTGGTTTAAGGCGTAAGAATTATTGTTCTTTCAGTATCAAGAAGGTCAGTGTGGTAAGGTCAGTACAGGAAATATCGCCAGATTGTTTTTAGAAAACTGGACAGTGCTGTGCACCAAGTAAGATAAAACAGATCAAATATGAAACCAAAGATGTCAAAACATGCCATTTAACCTCATATACCTACCTTGGAACCAAGGGAGAGTGTCTAATCTTTTTAAAGAGGGACACTTAAGAAGAAGAATTTTTTTTTCATTCAGTCGACAAATATTTATTGATCTGCTTCTGTGTGCCAGGCACTGTTCTAAGTTGCTGGAGACACCAAGGAACCAGACAGACAAAAATCCTTGCCCAGCAGAACTTAAGCGCTAGTGGAATGAGACAAACAATAGGCAACGAATACAATAAGCAAATTGTATAACGTGTTAGAAGAGGATTAAGTGCCATGGAAAAGGAGAACGGGGGCAAGAGCAGTTGGAGACGCACAGGGGTCATGATTCCCTCTGGTGAATTACTGAGCAGAATTCCAGTGCGCTGGTAACACGTCCTCAGAAAGGTGTGGGCTGGTATGGCCAGGAGGGTGTCGGGAGAGCCAGGCAGGTAGGATGTGTTCAGTCCATGATGGTTTGGTTTTCACTGCTCGGTAAGTCTCGTTTGGTTCAAAGCAGGTGTCAGAGCAGAAGGTGTAAGGTGTGGAATTCTCATAAGAATATATAGTCTGTTACAAATGCTGTAATGAAACCTGTGGTGTCTCCCATTAATTGACTCACTACCACCTGTTCTCTTTGTTTAACTTTGTTTTTCATTATGTTAGATACCATTTCACTACTGTTTTAAAACAAAGTAAGTGAACATATGTGCAGTTTTCCTTGTAAAACATTTACATTCTTTCCATCAGTGTTAATGATGACATAGTTGCCTGTGTCTGTATGTTGAAGAAAATAGGGCTAATGTCTTTAATTACCCAGACGGAACATGTAGAGCCTCATCCGTTTGCACAGGGCCCTGAAGAACATGGAGGGGTTTGCCGGCTTAGGCCAGGGGCCGTAGGCTTCACGTACCTTTGTGTGGCTCTTCTAATGTTATCCAGGTACGTTATCCGTGACACTAAAGTCCAAACCACATCGATGTGGGGACTTCTGCCTCCTTTCCCAACCCTTGAAAGATCATTAGAATTATGAAGCTGATGGATTATTCTTAAACTACAGTCATCATCGTTCAAAGAGCTTCAGGCTCTTGACCACTGAAAATCTCACTTGATCCTCATAATAACATCATGATGTCAGGAGCGTTCTTTGGGAAACTGAGGCTCAGAGGTATTGTTTTACCAAAAGGTCCCTCACCTAGTCGGGTGGACGTGGAGAGCCTGGTGTGTGAGGCCCAGATGAATACTACACTGATCTTAAGAAAAAGAAACCCGTTAAGTTATTTAGGGTTAAGAGATTTGGTTTTGTTGTGAAAACCGGAGCAGTATTTAACAGAGCTTACCAAATCTGGGTGCTGGGGCGCCTAGGTGAGCCTCATCCTTGAACGACTAAGCACCTTTCCCCCCTTCGTCCACAGTTGGTTCCTGTTTCTCAGCAGCTCAGCTTACCTCACCCCACCCCTCCTTTTCATCCCCGGGGGGCAGGGTGCGGGTAGGACCAGGACTGTTATAATCTCTAATAAAGGAAGCAACCAAGTATGCACTAGAACTTTAGTTGGCTTCTTTTAATGTTGTGCTCACCTAGGAAACAAACTCTAGAATTTTTTTTTTTTTTTTAACTTGGCCGCACCGTGGGGCTTGCGGGATCTTAGTTCCCCGACCAGGGATTGAACCCATGCCCTCGGCAGGGAGAGCACAGAGTCCTTAACCACTGGACCGCCGGGGAATTCCCCTAGAATTTTTTAAAGAATGAAACAACATCTCTTGTACAGTCATTCTTAACAATTCATGATTTTTTTAAGATTGAAAAAAATTTCAAACTGGATATTGTATTAATATTTGCAAGTCAGTGTTTTGCTGCTTTGTATGTGATTTATGGATCAAGCCAAAATTTTAGAATTTAAATTTGTGGAATGTTCCAGTCTCAATACTCGTGTTAGTACAGAAGCAGACCTGCTAAACCCTGGGTCATTTTAGTCCTTTACTGTGTATTAATACACGTCTGGAACATTCACTGCCATAGGCTTTGCCTCAGGTCTCTGTTTCCAACTTGGTCATGAAGCTTGCAAGAGAATATCCTATCCCTTTTTGTTTATGAAACAGTGAAAAAAAGAAAAAATACTCTCCTTGAAATCTAAACTTTTTTTCCCATGCTGTTCAAAAATGTTCTCAGAGGGGCTTCCCTGGTGACGCAGTGGTTGAGAGTCTGCCTGCCGATGCGGGGGACGCGGGTTCGTGCCCCGGTCCGGGAAGATCCCACGTGCCGCGGAGCAGCTGGGCCCGTGAGCCATGGCCGCTGAGCCTGCGCATCCGGAGCCTGTGCTCCACAACGGGAGAGGCCACAGCAGTGAGAGGCCCGCGTACCGCAAAAAAAAAAACAAAAAACAAAAATGTTCTCAGAGGGGTGTGTGTGTGTGTGTGTGTGTGTGTGTACTCTGCTGAGGGATTGGTAAGCAAGTTTAATTGCACATTGGATAACGGGGTGAAATTTAACATTATCCAGCAGGAGTGCCCTACCCCACTCCGAGGTGCAAAGCATTATATTATTTATGGAGCGTCTCTAAAGATTGAAGTAACTCCCCTGGAAAGGAGACTTAGGCCCTCATTCCAGTCTTCTACAGGTTTATTAGGCTATCCTTCCGTGTTGCTCACTGCTTTGTGTTTTTGCCCTTTCTTCTGGTTTTCTCCTTAACTGGCAGTACGGCCAGAACCAGCCCCCACTACGTGTGTACTGAACCTCGCAGCCTCTCCTTCACCCAGGGACGGAAATCACCCCCCCTCCTCTGCATCATAGCCCCTTCAGCAGCACAGCTGCTGCGGCATCGCGGGAGCCGGGGGTTAGTTCTCAGTCCTTGTGACAGCAGAGCTCACGGCTGGTCCTCTGTCCTCCCTGAAAGACCTGCTGCACTTGGCCTTCACGATGGCACACTGGCCCGGTTTCCCTCCTACTTTTCAAGCCACTCCTTCTCAGTCTCTCCGACTTGTTCATCTTCCTCTCTCCAGTGTCTGAATATTAAAGTGCCAGGGGTCAGTCCACGGACATCTTTCCTTCTCGGTCTGCATGCCTTCCCGAAGCGATCTCCTCTGTGTCCTTGGCTTTAGTTCTGATCTCTTGGCCGGTGGCTCCCAAATAAATATTTCCAGCCTGGCCCTAATCTGTGAACTCTGGGCTTGCTTGGCCTCTCCATCTGGATCGCCAGTAGACACGGCTGCACTTAAACTGCCCCAAACTGAGCCTCTGGTATCAGTCCCCCTCCCCCAGCCTGCTCCTTCTGCGGTCTTAATCTCTTATTTCACACAACAATAATCCCATCCTCCTAAAAGGCTCAGGCCTGAGCTAAGCTTGAGTTAACCTTGGAGTTAATCTGGACTCCCCTCATTCTTAAACCCCTTGTTCAATTTTTCAGAAAATTCATGTGTTCTCCTTTTAAAATACATCCAGAATTTGACCACTTTGCATCAGTTTCTCTGCTGCCATCTGGGCCGAGCTACCATTACCACTCGCCTGGACCATTGAAGTCACCGTTGTCCCTCACGGGGTTTCCCCTGCTTCTGCCTTTGTCGCCCTCTGGCCTGTTTCAGTAGGAGCGGTCAGAGTTAGCCTGTTAAAATAATCAGCTCACGGTCTCCGCTCCAGCCCGCCAATGGCTGCCCCTCTCAGTAAAGTCAATCCAAATTCCGTACAGTGGGCTTCAAGGTCTGCAAGTTCCGCCCACACCCGGCTCTCCAGCCTCCCCGCTGCAGCCCCATCTTCACTCCTTTCCACCACACCGGCCTCCTCCGTGGCCCTTGTATGTGCCAGGCATGTTCCTGCCCTAGAACTAGGGGTAGAACCAAGGTCTCTCAGATTCCAAAGCCTATTCCTAAATCTAAATAATTTAATAGAGAATCTCCAGGAATCCTAAGCAGAATGTTCTCATAGAGACATAGTACCTAACTCATATACTAATTTTAAATGCTTTTGTTAAAAGGAATTCTACACATACGCTTCATTGTGCCGGGCTGTTTCCCAACGTGACAAAAACAGTTATGGGACTGAAAAGAAAAAGATCTAACAGAGTTCTGTGATGTATGACATATACAGTCTAATTAATATAAAAGCATCTAAATGCTATCAACAAATGTTTAGTATCTATGAAGTGCCAGCACCTATGATGCCACCACCATGGGTATTAAGCCCCGTCTTGCAGGGGATGCAATGGTGAATGAGAGAAACAGATGGAGACAGAGAAGGAGGGAGAGGAACTGGAGAGGCCCAGGTGATTTTGCAAAAGGGACTGTCAGGTGCCTTTGTCCAAAAGGGAATAGGACATACGACTGTTAAAAGAATCTGGGAATGCAAGTCTTATTCAATATTATATTATCAGTTAATGAATTCATCATATTAACAGGTTGGAAGATAAAAATTGTTAGATACTCAGTAAATGCAAAAAAAAAGCATTTGATAAAATTCAGCATTCATTTGTGATTTCAAAAAAAAAAACTCAGGAAACTAGAAATAGAAGGAAATTTACTTAATCTGACGAAGAGGACCTATAAAAAAAACTTATATCTAACGTTGTATTTATTGATGAAAACCTTCTCACTAAGATCGGGGTGAGATAACCATGCCCATTGTCAATGTCCAATCAGTATTGTGTTGAAGGTTCTTGCCAGTGAGGCAAGAAAAAGACATGAAACACAGAAGGATAGGAAAGTACAAAGTAAAGGACAGGGGGGCTTCCCTGGTGGCGCAGCGGTTGGGAGTCCGCCTGCCGATGCAGGGGACACGGGTTCGTGCCCCAGTCCGGGAAGATCCCATATGCCGCAGAGCGGCTGGGCCCGTGAGCCATGGCCGCTGAGCCTGCGCGTCCGGAGCCCGTGCTCCACAACGGGAGAGGCCACAACAGTGAGAGACCCGCGTACCGCAAAAAAAAAAAAAAAAAAAAAAAAAGGTAACGGAGATTGTTCACAGGTGATATGATTGGGTCAAAGAAAATCCAAAAGATCTATAGGGAAATTTTTAGAATTAATTAGAGTATTAGCAAGAAGGCTGAGTATACAATCAGTATACAAAAATCAGTTGTATTTCTCCATACCCAGCAGTAAGTAGGGCCTAGAAAAAAGGAAAAAAATTAAAGATACCATATAGCATACTTTTAAAAGCATCAAATGCCTAGGAGTAAGGTTAATAAAAATGTACACCTCTACATAGAAAAACCATAAAACATTCTTAAAAGCATAGAAGACCCTAATAAATGTGTGTGCATTGGAAAACTCAGTGTTGTAAAGATGTTAGTTCTCCCTAAATTCAATGAGTTTCATGTAATGAACATATTCAAACAAACCCAATAAAAATTCCAGCAGGTTTTTATGAAACTGACAAGCTGATTCTAAAATTCATATGGAAATGCAAAGGGCCGAGAATAGCAAAGAATCTTAAGAAAAAGAAGTATGGAGGAACCATGATTTATTTTAAAACAAAGTAATTAAGAGTGTGACCTGGCAAAAGGATTGTAAAAAGACCAATAGACCAGAGAAGATATTTCACAACTAATACATATACATATATGGACTCTTGTGTTGTGACAGGTGGCATCTTTGATAAATGGTATTGAGTCAGTTGGCTTACCCATATGGTAAAAGATGAAACCGCACCCTTGCTTCATACCATACACAAAAATCCATTACAAGTCGATCGTAGATATAAATACGGAGTGTTAAACATTAAATCCTGCAGGAAATGAAACAGAGGATTATCGTTAGGGTATTAGGATAAGCAAAGTTTCCTTAAACAGAACACAAAAAGCACCAACTAAAAAGAGAGTGATTGATACCTCACATTAAATAGATGACATTCAAATTAAGAACTTACTGACACTCAGAGAAATAGAGAGTAAAAATGAAAGCCACAGAGTAAAAGGCAATATTTGCAACCTGTATAACCAACAAAGAGCTCATATCCAGAATATGTGAAGAACTCTTAAGAAAAAGAGAACCAAAAGAAAAGTGGGCAAGAGACTTGAACTTCACAAAAGAGGATATCCAAATGACCAATAAAGATATGAAAAGCTGACACCACTACCCGTCATGAGAATGGAAATTAAAACCATGAAGAAATGTTACTTCAAATCTACCAGAATGGCTAAAATAGAAAAGCCTAGCAGTACGACGTGGGGAGGATGTGAAGCGATAGGTACCCCTGTATTGCTGGTAGGAACGTAAATCGATACCGGTAAATTAGAAAACTATTTTGTATTATCTACTAAAACTGAGCAGAGTCATACCTTATGACCCAGTTAATTCCACTCCTTGGTGGAAATGCATACACATGTGCACATGCACCAAAAGACATGTATAAGAATGTTCATAGCAGCATATACGTAAGTAACATTGTAAGATGTCCATTCAAGCAATGCAAATGAACTAACCATTGTTATTCCATCTATATAATGTTAAAAATAGGTAAAACTAATCTATGGTGAAAAAAATCAGAATACTGATTATCTTTCAGGAGGAGGGAGGATTTAGAAATGGAGAGGGACCAAGAGGGGGATTTTAGGGTGGTGGTAATGTTCTATTTCTTGACCTAGGTGGTAGTCACAAAGCTGTTCACTTTGGGATAATTCATTGACATATATTAAAGTGAGTTTTCACTTTAATATATGTCTGTTATACTTCAGTAATTTTTTAAAGTTTTTTTAAAAATTCCCACTGCAATATAGCAACTATTACTTATTAGGTACCATTTTTTCCTATTTCATCAATTGATTTATTTCTGTTAACGATGTCCTGCAGTTCTCGGGAACAGCATTATGTGAACTAATAAATATAATAGCACCTCAGGAAATTATACCCTTGGCCCGAGAAATGACTGCATTATTTTACTGGATATTTTGTGTTAGCAAGCATGGTTACAAATAAAATTTTAAGAGGCACTTATCAAGTTAACACTTTTTCAAATAATATTTTAATTCCAAAGTAATGCATTGTTCTATGGCTCCACAATTAGGCCATGCCTGTGTTTATCAATACATGTAAAATACATACGGTTTTTAAAAAACGAAATGTGATCATAACTTACATACCATTTTGTGGTTTATCTGTGTACCTGAAATATACATGTGAAATCATTCTGTTCAGTTATTTATTTTTATAAAGTAAATGTTGTTATTCAAACTCAAAAAGCTATAAGAATGAAAAGTAAATCCCTCTTCCCCCCGCCACCCTTCCCTGCTTCCCAGAATTAATCTTGCTAACACTTTTGTTTTTTGCATCTTTCCGTGAATTCTCTATGTGTATGCCAGTGCAGTTTTTTTTGTTTTTGTTTTTTAACAGAGTTTGAGACCATGCTCTTCTGCAACTTAATTTTTTCATCAGTATAGTTTTAGCATATTTATGTGTTTGCATATCAGTGCATAAATAATCTGCTTTTAAATATATCTTGTTTTAAGTATAGATAATGTCTATATCATAGTTTTAATGATTGCATAATATTCCAACATTGGGAAATTTCATAATGTATTTAGCTTTTCTCCTACTAATAGGTATTGATATCACTTCTAGTTTTTTGTTATTACAGAAGTGTTACAACAAATATGTTTGTGTGTGTGTATGTGTGCCTTTATGTGTCTGAGAGAATATGTGTCTAGGAATTCCTAGGTCAAGAGTATAAATATTTTTTGACATTCCAAATAACCAGAACCACACTTTTGTGAGTAGTCTTTGAGAATTGGATACAGCAGCACAGCAAGACATTAATTTCATCAAGAATTAAAGGCACCAAAATGGGAACCAATGAGAGTCATTTAAGGCAGGTAAGGCATGTTAAATATTAGTGGTACGAGGTTTTAGTGGAAAGGAAGACATATGGCAGGTAGTGTTCCCTGCCCCAAAGTCACAACCACAGGCCCCATTTGAATGTCAACTATAGAATGTCAAACAACTTAACACAAATCTACAGCCAGTACTCACAAATGGAAATTATAATACAACATAATTAAATCATCAATTTATAGTACCTAATAGTCAAGTAGGATATTTCACTTAGATTCCTTAAATTTAGAAATTGTCTTCTCAGGATCAGGCTACATTTGCTCTAAAAAGCCATCAGTTTTGAGTCATGCTGTTCTAAGAATTGAGTTTTTCTTCTAATGGAAAACTGTTGATCATTTAAGTCTGTACCTACTGCTGATAGTGGTTCTTAGTTTAACACCAGGAAACGAAGGCATCAGAACCTGTTAGAAATGAAGCAGCAGACACTATATGTATTAATGTGCTCTGAGAATTGTTGGATTTAGAAAAGAATAAATAATATTTCTTCTTTACAGCTAGAAAATTAGTTCCCCGGCTCTGTGTCATTTACCTACACTATGCATCAAATGAAATAAGATTGTTAATTGTAAGAAAACAGAGGACATGGTGGACATCTATATACCTGGATGATGTTAGCCTTTGTGGATAATCACAGCTAATAGTTGAGTGCTTATGCTGTGCTTGGTGCTTGGTGCACCGATAAGTGCCCATTTGTATCATTCCATTTACCTGTCGTGACAGCCCTGTGAGTTGGGTGTTACGATAAGCACCGTTTTGCAGACTGGGAATAGGAAGTGTAGAAGTGCTAAGCCAGGCAGAAGACTGCTGAGTAGCCGAGCCAGTGTTCAGACTCAGAGCCCCTCCCCCTAACCGTTTCACCAGAGCTGGAGTCTCATCTGGTCCCGAACTTGTGAAGCCCAAGGCTCCACATCTTTTCTGCCTTCACAGCACACAGCCTCAGTGGTCATGAGATTTCCCCCTGCCATTGGGAAGAGGAGCTGGACAAGGGCAGAGGTTTCTGTGTGTGTGTGTGTGTGTGTGTGTGTGTGTGTGTGTGTGTGTCATTTGTAAGATGGGTGTCTTCACCTTGCCTTGCCTTTTAGAGTGCCTTGTTATTTTTTGCGGAAAGCCAGATATGATCCAACTGGTAATAGGAACTGGGTTAATCAGGCTTTTAGTGTGAGGTGTCAGTCTGGCCAGGAGCTGGGCCAGGGGATTCTCTCTCCTCTAGGGTTTTTTGGTTTTGTGTGCAGTGTTTTGTTTGTTTTGTTTTTGGTGTTATTTTTCCCTCCCCTCATGTCTTTAGGTTTCCCTAAGGGCTCTTTCTTAAATAGAGTCTGTGTCTTGCAGCTCCCTCGATTGTAATCCACTGATATTACACTGGAGCCTGTTGACGTGATGGTTAGCTATGGGGGAGGGGAAGTGTGCTATAATCTTAATGATTAAGTCTCTGCCACTTCTCATGGAATATTGCACAGCTGTATACTGTAGACCTGATGGTATCTGAAGGAGGTGCCGGCAATGTCTAGTCACACATATAAGCTGTGGTGGTACCTGGTAGGCCTGGCATGCCTGGCTGTGCCCAGTGGACCTGGCAGTGCCCAGGAGGTGAGGTGCCACCTAGTCAGGGGGCCATCGGGAGCAAGAAGGGGCTAAAGCCATACACGATGACTAATTCTCTTCATCGACTCTAACCTGATGGTGAAAATTGACCAGACTTGTTAAGGAGCTCGTGTGAGACGGCCCTTGTGAACTTCCAGAACCCCTTCAGGCAGATTTGCAGAGACCTAGGATGTTGTATTAGCAAGTAGCAGAAAGATCCACCGAAAGCAGGATTGCCCTAGTTAGCTATAGGTAACTTTTTAATGTTAGTATTAAAAACCATAAAATAAGAACTCTTAAACATTCTCTTATTTTTGTCTGTTTTTGCTCTCTGAAAATCCTTATTTGCCATTAATCCAGTTCTTTGATGCGACTGCAAACCTGCAGAGTAGATAGTTTAATTATCTTGGTTCAGAGCTCAGATCTGCACTAGAAGCCCGTGCAGAAGGCAGCCGAGGACATACCTCCAGGACTTGGAGCTTCAAATGCAAGCACAGGAAGTCTCCTCCTCTTTCAAAGCTCTTGGCTCAGTGGGGACAGGACAGGCTGAATTTTTATTTATCTTTTTTTCTTCCCCTTCCCTAAACTCCATCCAGGCTCAGTATTCTGTGGTCTTGTTAAAGGTAATGGATGTTGAAAATGGGATGTCAGTAAATGGTGTTTGCAACTATGCTTCCTTAATTTTCCCTTTGGGAAAGTTTCTGTCGTTTGTTCTGAAATGGTTGTGTGTTTTGTTTTGTTTTTCATGATTGTTGACTTAGGAAGTCAGTGGCTATGTGTGGTTGCCTCCCCATCAGCCATTATTACCGTAGTTCCCAGATTGCAGTGATGTGCTCTGGGGCACCACGGAGAACTCACAGGAGCACCTGAGACATTTGACACTTTCAAGGGAAGTACTGTAACGTTTGTTGAGTGCTGCATGAACTACAATTATTAAGTTGTTTGGGCCCGACTACTTAATAAGAAAAGCAATAAAAAAGGATCTGTAGATTATTTCTTTTGACCTAGAGGCACCATGAGAAAATTACTGAGGCACTAAGGGCACTGTGAACAGAGGAAGAAGTTTAGCACCTCTGCATTACCTTCTCCTCAACAACTCTTTGGGGATCCATGTGAATCTGAGACATTGGATGCACCACCAGATTTGAGGGATGGATGGCATGATCAAGCTAAATTAATCAGTGCAGTTCAGTCTACCTTCCAGGCCTTCTGAAGAGGTGAATAGGTGTCCCAAATCAGCCCAGTCACAGTAAATCTCAAGTCTCATACAATCTCTATCTCAATCTCCCTGTCCCTCCCTCTCTCTCTCTCTCTCTGTGTGTGTGTCTTTGGCTGAGAAAGCATGTGGCTGTTGGAGCTATTGACAACCATCTTCAGACTGCAGTGAAAGCCAAGTTTGAATGAAGCTGACACTGCATAAGATAGAGTGGAGAAACGGAAAGAAACTGGGTCCTTGGTAACATTCTTGAGCCCCTGGATCAAGCCCTGCATGAAGCCTGCTAGTTCTTTTCACTTAATTTTTCTTGCCTAGTTGCACTAACTCGGATCTCTGATACAATGTTGAGTATAAATGGTAGTAGGGGACATCATTGTCTCATTCTCAGCCTCAGGGAGAGAGCTTTCAATAATTCACTAAGTATTATACTTGCCGTACATCTGGTTTTGTTTTTGTGAATACTCATCAGATGAACAAAATTCCCTTTTATTTCTTGTTGCTGAGAGTTTATATCATGAATGAATGTTGGATTGTATCTGTTGAAGCAGCAGTCATTGCTGGGCCTGCTGCCCCCCTCCTGGATTGCCCAACAGTGCTCTGGGCCTAGAACATTCTCTTATCTGGAGGCAGGGTTCCAAGTTGTCACTTGGCCCTCGATTCTTCTTCCTTATTAAAGAAACCTTTCCCCTGTTCTGGGTACACAGTGAACTTCCTTTTATTTCTTAAATGTGTGTCACATGGCACGTGGACAACCCCACCAGTGTATCTGCCGCTTCTCCTTGGAAAGGGAATGAGGTCTCCACCTGCAGCCTGAGAGAGGTGCCTGAAGTCCATAGCCCTGCACTGGCTCTCAAGAGGGACAGCCTGGCCATGGGAGACCAGCACACTCTGCAGACACTGATTTTGCTGCGTATATTCTCCTTTCTGTGAGTAAAACATTGTTCCAAGCACTGCCTTATATGCTGAGTCCTTCTTGGCGGCTTCCAACCCATAGAAGGTGGAGTAGGCTGAGGTCTGTGGGCTCCGACTTCTGCTGGTCGGCGTTGTTATGATCTTTGCTGTCCTCCACTTGGTGGGAATCCTCTCTGGGGACTGGTAGCTGCATCTTCCTGCTCAGCATTATCAGATGCTTTTTCTGCATCTGCCAAAATGACCATATCATATTTTTTTCTCCTTTTTTCTCTGTTAGTGAGGTAAATTACATGAACTGATTTTCAAACGTTATACTACCCTTACATTTCTGTAATCAACTCCACTTAGTCATAATCTAATGCTGTTTTTATACATAGCTGGATTTGACTTGCTGTTATGTGGTTTAGGAATTTTGCATCTGTGTTCAAGAGAGAGATTGGTTTGTGATTTTCATGTAATATCCTTGCAGATTTTGATATCAAGATTATTCTGGCCTCATAGAAAAGTTGTGATTCATTCTGTCTTTTCTTGTTCTCTAGAATTTGTTTATTTGTGACATTTCTTCCTTACAGTTTTTGGAAAACTTTACCAATGAAGCCATCTGGCCTTGGAGTTTTCTTCATGGGAAGGTTTTCAATAACATAGTTAATTATTTAACATATATACGTGTGTGTGTGTGTGTGTGTGTGTATGTGTGTGTGTATGACTATTCAGATTTTATATTTATTCCCTTGTCAGCTGTAGTAAATTCTATTTTTAAAGAATTTGTTATTTCATCCAAACTGCCAAATTTCATGGCATAAAGTTGTGCAGATTAATACCTTAATACATTCTTTATGTCTGTAAAATCTGTAGAGATGTTCATTTTTTTATTCCTGGTGTTATAATTGTGTGCTTATTTTTAATGATTGGTCTTGATAGGTTTTCATCAGTTTTATTTAGGGGATTTCTAACCTTGTGTTTATTATTTCCATTTTTAAATTTTTCTTAAGCTTTGAATACTTTTCTTTTTCTAGCTTCTTGATATTGAAACTTAAAACATTGTTTTTCAGCCTTTTTTCTTTGCTGATAAGTACGTTTAAGGACATAGTTTCCAAAGTAAAGCTTTAGCTGCATCCCATGAGTTTTGATATATTATTTCTTCATTATAATTCAGTGCAAAATATTTTATATTTATTTTAATTTTCTTTTTTTCATGAACTATTTCATAACGTATCTTTGTTGTTGTTTGTTGTTGTTTATTTGTTTGCAGAGAGTTTGGGTTAGGATCTATTTCCAGCTGAATTCCATTGAGGTCAAAACACATCTAAGTGATTTCAGTCTTGTAAAATTTATTGAGACATTTTGTGTGACCCAGAATATGGTTGACTTTGGTAAATATTTCATGTACATTTAAAAAGAATGTGAATTCTCTCCTTCTTGATATATTAACTAGACCAACTTTGTTAATTATGTTGTTCAGATTTTTCTATAGTCTTCCTAAGATTTGCTTGCCCTGTCAGCTACTTAGATGAGGGTATTAAAATCTACCCCTTTTATTATAATTTGGACCATTTTTGTCTTTTAGTGCTGTTAATTTCTGCTGTATATATTTTGAATCTTTGTCTATGTGTTCATACAGACTTAGAACTTTATATTTCCTGGTGGATTGATCCCTTTATCATTATGAAAAGTTCCTCTTTATCTCTGATAATGCTTCTTGTCTTAAAGTCTATTCATCTGATACTAGTATTACTAAAGCAGCTTTTTCCATACTTTTACTTTCAACCTATGTCTTTATATTTAAAATGTTTCTTTTGTAATCAGAATGTAATTGAATTGTTTTTGTTTTTGCCCCATTAGTCTTTTACTTGGAATGTTTAGCCTGCTTACATTTACTGTAATTGCTGACACTGTTGGGTTTAAATCAATCTGCTTCCTATTTTCTCTCTTTGACTCACTTGTTTCATATTCTTTTTTCTCTCCTTTCTTGCCTATTATTGTACTAATCAGTTTTTTTTATTATTTTGTTTCTATGTGTTCATTTGTTAGGTAGTTACCCTTTAACTCTTCTTTTGTAACTACCCTAGAGATTACAATTTATATCCTTGTTTTATTACAAGATAATATAAAGTATTACTTTTAATACTTCCCAGGTAATCCATTTATCCCCCTCCTGCCTTTCGTACTATTCTTATATGCATTTTAGTTCTTTATATAGTTTAAACTCTGTAAGACATTATCACCATCGTCGTTTTGTACAGTCAATATTCAGTTGTATTTATCCAAAATGTTTGCCCTTTCTCTAACTCTTCATGACTTTATAATATTTGGTGTTTTCATCTGTGATAATTTTCCTTCTCTCGGGCTACTGACAACAAATTATCTCAATGTCAGTTTTTGTTTTCTGAAAAGTCTTTATATCACCCTCATTTTTGAAGGACTTCGCAGAGTACAATTCTAGATTGGCAGTTATGATTTTTCACCAGTCTTATTTATGTCATACTAACACTATCGTTTTTTGGTTTCCATTATTTCTATTGAGAAGTTACCAAACAATCTGTGGATCCTTTTAAGGTAAAATTTTTCTCTGGCTGCTTTAAATATTTTCTTTTTGTCTTTTTAAAGGCAGTTTTATTCTGGTGTGCCCGTAATATTTATCCTTTGTATTTTTCCTTTTTGAGGTTTAAAGGCCTATTGATCTGCATTTTGATGTCTTTCATCCTTTGGGATCTTCTTCTTTATCTCTTCCTGTTTTGTTTCATTCTCTCTTCCAGCTCCTAATGAGACTCCACTTACATGACTGTTGAACCTTTTCACTACGCTTCATGTGCATTTCATATTCTTGTTTCTTATTCTTGTTGTCCCACTCATTTTTTCCTCTGTTCTTTAGTAGTGATGTTCTACACTGACTTATCTTTGAGTTTACTTTTCTTTTTAATCTCTGTAATCTGTTGTTAAACCCATATGTTGAGTTCTTAATTTCAATTCTTGTCTTTTTCAGTATTTTAGTATATTTTTGTCTTTTTTCTTATATTTCATTGAACATGTTAATTATAATCATTTCAGAGCTCTTATCTGCTAAGTCTAGTCACCAAATCTCAGAGGTCTTTTTTATCTCTTGAGTTTGGGTTGTATGATCTTTTTCTTGGCATGCTAAGTAATTTTGTATTAATTCTGGACATTGTGTAATAAGCAATCATAGAGCCTCCAGATTATGTAATCTTTCTCCAGAGCAGTTCTGCCTTTTCCTCTGCTGGGCAGAGAGAGTGAAGACTGACCATCTAAATCCAATCAAGGACTGTGCGGTGTTCACAGGAGGTCACATCTCCACAGATTCCAGATGGAGGCCTCCCGTGTTCACCAGAGCCTCTCCTTCCATCTAGTCCCTAACTTTCTTTTCTTTTTTTCCCCTCAATCAGAAACTCAGATCTGATTTTTGCAGTCTTTTTTGTTCTTAGGTTCTTAGTTTCCCACCTCTTGTAGCTTCAGAATTCAGCAGATGTCCTGGGGAAAACCGACCATGTGCCAACCCTAGTGCTTCATGTGCCCCTGCTCTGACTTGTTAAATTAACTTTTGTTAAGCTTCCTACACGGTGCTGGCATGGTTCAACAAAAAGCCACAAGAAATCGAAATAGGGAAGTTTATCACTCACAGGTCCTGGAGGAAGTTCATGGTACGCTTCGAGGGGTTACACGGGGAGGTCAAGGCAGGGGGCAGGCAGAGAAAGAGGCAGGACCTGGGCACATGCCTTTATTAGGGTCTGTGGGCAGAGTGCTTTGGGGTTCCTGGGCTGAGATCAGATTGGTCAATTTAAACCAAAAAGATTAAGGTTTGGTTAAGCTCCAAGGGGCACACAAAGAAGGCCTTGAGAGGCAGGGAGACTACTGGTGGGGAAGTCGTATCAGGAACTCAGGTTGCTTGTGACTCTGGGGCTGTTATCTAGGGAATGCACTTGCACGAGGGGCTAGTGTCTGTGTAAGGCCCCTGCAGGCCCCTTGGTCAAACCAAATGTCCACAGGGGCAGTGATACCGTGGAACAGCTAAGCTGCACTCTCAACGGTCCCTTTTCAGTCGAGTACTGGCCCTTCGAGTCTCTAATTTTGTGTCCCAGTGCTGCAAGTCCACCCAGAACTCTGCTGGTGTCTCTCCCCAGTAGCCCTCTGTCCAGGCAATCCTCAGACTCTAGGATCCAGCATCGGCCGGGGAAGAAGCAGCTACAGACTCTCAGCTGTTCTTTCCCTGGTCGTCCCTTTTCCAGAAGCTTCAGAGTCTCGGCCTCCCTTCTTCCTGGTTCCTTCCATTGGTCACTGATGCATTTAAATAGATGCATGTTTTGTGCATCTCATTTTTTTCTATTTTTCTGTTTTTTCTTAGTGGGAACATTGATAGACTCTAAGGTACCTCATCACATCCTAAAATGGAAGTTGATTATTTTTTCACATTAATCTTTATAACTGAACCGTGTTTTAAGGGATCCAAGCTTTCTTTGTGTTGCTGAGTGAGGTCAACTAACACCATTACTTAATTACTAAGCACTTTATTTCAGATAAGTTACACATACTTTAGAAGGAGTCTGGAAGTAGTTCTTACTTAAAGGAAATATTACAATAGTTTTAGTGTTTGTAATCCAAACAGGGCATTTCAAAAAATGTTTTCGAACTTACAAATAATTTAAGAGAAATCTCTGTACGTTTTGGGAAGGAGGTGCTAGTCAACAACATACAGAAACTGCGTTATCTCTTTTCTTCCCTGTGATACCCCCTGGGATTAGGGACAGGGAGACATCTGACCCATATCAGAAAGACAGGAATTCTGCTGACTCACAGGAATTGGTCTAATGACCAGTATCAGAAAAGCAGACTGAGAATTTTCTGTCATTAGAAAGAGCCAAGAAGATAGAATTCCTCCAAACAAAGACCAAATTGGCAATGAAGGATACGCTACTGGGCTACAACACCGATCTAGAGCTAAGGGTCAGTAATAAAGGTTAGGATAAGCCATTGCTAGTATATGTGAACAGCTAGAGAGATAAATACAGTAGAGATTTCCAATTTGCCGTTAAGGTTATCTTTCTGAGTCTAAAGGAATCCTGTCCCTCACGTCACCCCTATTCTTAATATCCCCAAACACACATTTATATTTAAAGTCAAGGTAATATACGCTTCTGGAAGCACCCTGGACCTGTTAGCAGAAAGGAAGGGATCTGAGTTTGTTAAATCATCAACTTAATAATGTCCACTCAGTCAATTCTACAGTGATATCCCGGACTCCCACCTGCTTCTCCCAGTGACTGATCCTTCTTTGACATTTAGAAGCCTTTCCAGCCTACTTTTCTGGCCTTACCCTCCCCTGCTGTGCTGCTGGTCCACATACTCCAGCCACATTGGACCACTTGCATTCTGCAAATACGCCCTGGATTCGTTACACTAAGCCTTTGTTTATTTGGTCTGTCTTCTTCGAAAATAGCCTCTCATTTCATCCAACCCCTTTGCTTTCCTTTTTCCAATCTCTCTGTTTGTGGTAATCTGACTTATTTTTTAGTACCCTCTCCCATGACTCTTTCTCTATTAAATATTTCTATTCCCAGCCAGATGTGACCTGTTCTACCTTTAAACTGCTGTAACACTTTGCTCATGTCTCTCTTAGGACTTTTTTTTTTTTTTTTTTTACTATCTACCTTGAAGAAAAACTTTGTGCTCTTGTGTTTTCCATCTTATTAGACAGTCAGCCCTCTGAAGAACAGAACTGTGATTTTTTTTTTCAACCCATAGAAGGGCCCACTAGATTGTTACAAATACTAGTCATTGATAAATATTTGTCCAATTAAATATAGGTGACATGTGGTCCCCACAGCCAGCTCACAGTAGGATGTTGCCTTCTTCCAGGCCAGCTGAAGCATGCTTCTCTGACTCCTCACAGGCCTTTAAAGACTCACCTGATTAGGTAAGACCCACCCAGGATAATCTCTCTTCTGATTACTCAGAGTTGACTTTTTTTTTTTTAAACCTTTTATTTTATACTGGAGTATAGCCAATTAACAATGTTGTGATAGTTTCAGGTGCACAGCAGGGCAACTCAGCCATCCATATATATGTATCCATTCTCCCCCAGACTCCGCTCTCATCCAGGCTGCCACATAACACTGAGCAGAGTTCCCTGTGCTATTCAGTAGGTCCTTGTTGGTTATCCTTTTTAAATATAGATATCCCTTCCCTCCACCCTTCCCACGTGGTAACCATAAGTTCATTCTCCAAGTCTGTGAGTCTGTGCCTGTTTTGTAAATACGTTCATTTGTATCATTTCTTTTTAGATTCCGCATATAAGCGATATCATACGATATTTCTCTTTCTCTGTCTGACTCACTTCACTCAGTATGACAATCTCTAGGTCCATCCATGTTGCTGCAAATGGCATTATTTCATTCTTTTTTTATGGCTGAGTCGTATTCCATTGTATATATGTACCACATCTTCCTCATCCATTCCTCTGTCAGAGTCAACTTATTATTACTTAACCCTGGCAGTGATATCTCATCATATTTCCAGGTTCCATCTGTACTCAAGGGGAGAGGCACAGAGATAATGGGGGCCATTGTAGAGTTCTGCCAACCATATGCCTCTCCCTTTTCTGCATCTTTTTTTTTATTTATGTATTTATTTTTTACTGAAGTATAGTTGATTTACAATGTTGTGTTAGTTTCAGGTGTACAGCAAAGAGATTGTTATATATACTCATATATATATATATGTGTGTGTATGTGTGTGTGTATATATACATATATATATATATATATATATATATATTCTTTTTCAGATTCTTTTCCCATATAGGTTATTACAGAACACTGAGTAGAGTTCCCTGTGCTATACAGCAGGTCCTTGTTGTTATCTGTTTTATCTGTGGTCGTGTGTGTCTGTTCATCCCAAACTCCTAATTAATCCCTCCCACCCCCCACCTTTCCCCTTTGGTATCCAGGGCTACTTATACTTTTAGAATTCTCGTGAATATAATTAGAAATGATTAACAAATGACTGTGTAAATTGTAGAATAAGCAGTCTGTGTATATGCTTGCCTTATAGAAAAGGTAATGCATTTTTCTTCTTCTTTTCACCCAGTTGAAAGGGCTTCAGACTTCTGGAACTATAAATAATGGTGGCGTCAAAATGGCGACCTTTGCTTTAGAACTACCTACCTGTGACTTAGAATTTCCACAGTGTTGCACAAGCTTTCAAACTTCACAATGCATTGGATGAATGGAAACGAGGCTTGAAATATCATTTTACCCAGAAACTCAGAACACTGGGAAATTGATGTAGCACAAATATTTATTAAAGTATAGAAGAAGGAAAGGAAATTTAATTCAGAGTCAAAACCTGTTGCCAATTAGGGGAAAAAAAAAGAAGAACCCTACATTTCCGAGGAGCCTTTTTCCCAGATCTTCATATCCCCTACATCCTCCTGTGCCCCAAAGAAGACCCGTCTCCTGCCTTGGAATCCCGCTACTCACACACACAGGGGAGAGCTCTCAGCCTCTTTGGAAATGCTTTTTCCCTCTCAAAATGTGTTAGTTTTCTTCGCTCTGTTAGGTATATGTTTTCATGAGCCTCCTTTTTAAGGCTCAAAAGAAAAAAAAATCAGCAACTAGTTTCAAATCAATTACCAATAATCTTAAAAATGCTTTATTTGGGCTTCCCTGTTGGCAGAGTGGTTGAGAGTCCGCCTGCCGATGCAGGGGACACGGGTTCGTGCCCCGGTCCGGGAAGATCCCACATGCCGCGGAGCGGCTGGGCCCGTGAGCCATGGCCGCTGGACCTGCGCGTCCGGAGCCTGTGCTCTGCAACGGGAGAGGCCACAACAGTGAGAGGCCCGCGTACCAGAAAAAAAAAAAAAAAAGAATGCTTTATTTGCCTGCATTACATCTTTTCCTTCCCATTGCTTCCCGTCTGTGCACCACCCAGGTGGGGACGACCAGCACATGTGTCCGTGAGTCTCTCTCCTTTCCCAGTTCCTGCTGAGTAATGAGCCTGTCCACAGTCCCTCAGCCTTCAATGTTTACTGCTTTCTCAAGTTCTTTTTTCTAACTTACTTGCTATTCTTTTGCTTTTCGCTCTTTACTTCTCTTCCTCTTATTAAATATCTCATCCTTAAAATTTCTGCTCCTTTTCTATCAGTCTGGGGCATTAGAATCAACTTCCTAAATTCAGATTTTTTTTTTAAAAGAGCAGAAAACTGTAATCTTTAACCATCAGATCGGAATCACCTAGTATGGCTCTAAAAGCAACTTCTTAAAGTTAGTAGCATCTCTGATGAAGTTGCCTACTCAGGATGAGCCCTTCTTAAATGGATTATTTTATGTGTTTATACATGAGCATATTTACATCTTTTGAAATTAAAAAGCCTCAAAGTTCAAGCAACTGGAAATAATATATTTTTATATGTCAGTTATACCACAATTAAAAAAAAAAAACAATCCCTGAAAGTCTTGTTGAAAACAATTCCCCTCACTGTCCCTCTCCACCTCCCAGACTGAGGATCCCAGGGCAGCCAAGTTCAGTCCTTTTACCTGCTTGTCCACCTTGTAAGTAATATACTTAGAATACAATTCCTTGGTTTGTGAATTCTAGGCAGCGTCAACCTGCTATTTTGTAGGTGAGGCTATAGTTACAGTCTCACCCTCCCTCCATCACCCCCGCCCCCGCCATCTTCCCAATAGAGTAAAATTTCAATCTGTGGCTAAATCAGCAGTCATGGTTTACATTTACAGGACTACAGAAATCTTTTCTGTTGCTCATACGGGTAGTGTCCTTTGATTGTTCCCTTCTTTGTACAACTTTTTATTCTTCCTAGAGTTCATGATTGCCCTGTTTATGTTTGTATTTGCTAGGTTTCTGTGTATCTGTCGCTCTCTATTTTTTTTCTAATGCTGTAACATACATGTCAAACAACTTAAAATTAACTTTTCCAAATGCCAAACATAGCAAATCAATCAGTTCCCTTTTCCCCTCTCTGGAGATTTCTCTCCCATGGCTTTCCATCTTGCCCGAACATGGACCTGCTGTCCAGGGCTGCCGCACAGCTGTCATTCCGGAACATTCTTTCAGTGCCCCCCGGGAATTTCCATAGTCTCCTAAATCCTCTGTTTCCTGTATCGCACGTCTTCCTTTTTCTTCATTTACTTCCTCTTTTTTTTGTGGAGCAGATGCCCTAGTACTTTCCTGAGAAAGAGAATATATAGGAGGTAAAATTTTTGAGCCTCTAAACATCATAAAATATTGGAAATAATTAACAATTTGTCTGGGAGTAATGTTTTAGGTGGGAAAGAATGTTGCCTCAAACCTTTGAAGAATCTTCTCCATTGTCCTCTAGTTTGTCCTGTGTTGGAAGTTGGATGCTATTTGACACCTGACTCTTTGCAAATGGTGTTTGCTTGCTTGTCCTTTGGGGTTAGATTTTAGGATCTTCTCTTCTTTCTGATTTTCCTAAATTTCACTGGTGCTGTGACTTGGTGTGGGTCTTTTCTTCTTTGTTGGGATGGCCCATTCAAATGTGGAAACTCTTTTTTTAAAAAATTTATTTATTTATGGCTGCATTGGGTCTTCGTTGCAGTGTGCGGGCTTCTCATTGCGGTGGCTTCTCTTGTTGCAGAGCACAGGCTCTAGGGTGCACGGGCTTCAGCAGTTGTGGCACGAGGTCTCAGTAGTTGTGGCTCGCAGGCTCTAGAGTGCAAGCTCAGTAGTTGTGACGCACGGGCTTAGTTGCTCTGCAGCATGTGGGATCTTCCCGGACCAGGGCTCGAACTCATGTTCCCCTGCATTGGCAGGCAGATTCTTAACCACTGCACCACCAGGGAAGTCCCAAATGTGGAAACTCTTATCTTTTAATTTGGGGGGAATTATTTCTTTATATTTTCCCCTGTCCATTTTCTCTGTTCTCTCTGGGACTAGCAAATAATTTCAGTTTCTAATCACATCTTTATAGAACTGTTCAGACCATAAGGCTCGTTTATGGCAAATAGTTTTCATGACTACCTATTACTTTGGAGAATGAGGCATGGGGGAAGAAATCAAGCGTACATCTAGAGAATGTTTCGTTTATTCAATTTTTTTCTTACTCAGTTTTTCTTATATTTCTCATTTCTCTTACTAAGTTTTTTCCTATATAAATCTTGCTTTTATAATTTTTTAAAGTGAAGAAATTCCTGTTGTTTTACTTCCTTTCCTCATTAGATGTTAATACTTCTAACAGTGGTAGTGACATTGTGCTGATTAGTGGTAACGGCTCCCGTTGTGGCTGTCATGATGACTCAGGTTCCTCACTGTAAAAGCAGGATCACAGTAGAATCTGCTGTCCCTTAACACTGTTGTGAATATAAAGGGAGTTTCACACATAAAGTGCTTGGGCCAAATACTGAACACAGTAAGTGCTCAATAAGTAGTAGTTAACCTGTTTTTATCAATATTTATGATCCAGTTTCTGTAAGGCTGGTATTATCCCCATTTTACAGAGGAGGAAGCTGAGGCTCAGAGAGGTTAAATCACTCATACAAGGTGACACAGCTAGCAAGGGCTCTTCCCATTTGGCTGTGTTACCAGTGGGGAGGCCTTCTTGTCTTTGCATCCGTGTCCTTTTTCCTACTCATTTATACAACGCACTCACCTGCCCATCCTAAAACCCAACAGTGTGCAAGGTCAGCATTGGATCACCAAATGCTAGAGTCAGTAGACTTTCTTGAAGACACTCAAGAAGCACATAGAGAACTTTGCCCCCAATACGTCCAGTACCCGCTGTGTAGAGGCAAGGCCTAGAACACACGTTCTCCACACGTGCTGTTCCGTGACATCACAGAAAGCCTAGGGTGTGTCTCAGTTAAGACTGTGAGGATTTTCCGGTCGGTGCACAGGGAGCACTGATAACGGATACCTGCAGCACGTGCTGCACAAGCAAGACATGGCATCCTCTCCAGGAGAACAAACGGACTGGCCATCCTGTTCTTTATGACACTTCCCAAAAGAACAGGTTCCATGTGTGACTATACAGGCAGGGACCACAGTTTCCCAGTCAGGCACGCAAAATCAGTCCCTCGAACCTCTCCTGAAATATCCCCACACTGTGGCCAAGAGCACTGGCCAAGAACACCCTGCTCATCCTCAGACCCCGCCCTGGAGAGCCAGCCCCTCCCCGGGCCCAGGGGCATCCTGTGTGCTCAGCACAGCTGACTGCTAGGGGTTTCCTTCTAATTTTGGAACTGGACAATGTTCTTTTTGATAAACGTGGACCCACTTTTGGACAGGCCCATTGCACTAGGCAATTTTTGAACTAGAAATCATGTAAATTAGTATGAGATGAAAAGTACCCTTGCCTCTCTCCCCATTCAAAACCTCTTAACAGTTTTAACAAATGGAAGAAGGAGCCAGCATCGAAGAAGGTGATGGGCTGTGCTATTGCTGTGATCCTGGGCGTGTGTCCTAGAAAGGAAAATTCCCAGGACAAAAAATTAAAGATGCTGGAAATACAAGAAACAAGAACACACAGCATTCTAAGTACTGGTCAGTCCACTTCCTTATCCTACCCCACCCTTTTCTCATTGCAAATCCAGTTCCTCAGGGCTGCTTTCATGGTTTTGACACTAATGAAACACCCAAGAGTCTGGAAGCCAAAGAATCAGGCTGAGAGGAAGGACATCATTTCTGGCCTCAAGGTTTGCGTTCGTGAAAGTGACGGGCCAATCAGCCAGAGTAACCAGAGGGAAGAGAAGGGGCACCGGCAGGGTCCTGCCCGCCTGAACCCTTGCCTACACGTCCTCCTCCATTCCTCAGCTCGGTGGGGGGTCGTGTCTGCACTCACATTACACCTGAGGAAACTGAGTCACTGAGAACGTACCCAAAGCGTCTAGAGGAAGAGCTGGGATCAGTCTCACGTGTAGGTTTCCAAGGATCTGCGACCCAAAGTCAGAATACTAGCTGAGTCCCTCACGGGAAAATATCAGACTAAGAAAAATGCAATCCTGAAGGTAGGCAGGGGGATGAAAAGAGCTTTCCATTTCGAATTCTAAATGCCGCACAGCCATCCTAGTCTTAATTATAGGACAAATAATCATTATTTGTTGAAATGCTTCTGCGAGTAACAGTTCGTTAAGGCTTTTGAGGAGAAATTATTTGGGAAGTGTGTTTAACTCACTTTCTACTTAAAATTCACATCAGAGCAACTGTTTTAAGTACAATGAAATGACATTTTAATAATTTCATAATATGTTTTAGTGATGGATAGCTACTTTAAATTTACATGCCAGCGACGTAAATGGCTGTAAGTGATTTTTCGTCATCCTAAATGAAAGGATGGTAAGTAGCTTGAGATACCAATGTGAGTATGATGCAGGCACACCATTTATAGTTGATTAAACTAAAAGGATGCTAATCAGTCTGTATATTTAAAACAACACCCATTGGGGAAGGAGATTGATTTGCTAGGATAAAAAATTATTTTTTAGCATTAGAATGAACTCTAACAAGGACTTAACTTTAATAAGTAAATTGGCAATGAGAACACACAATTATATTTGCTAAGGATTATTAGTTTCACATCAGGAAATTACTGTACCCTTAGAGCTGAGTGGAGTGAGATCTGGGGGGGAAGTCTTTGTAGGATTTCCTAGTAGACGGACTGGCAATTTCTTCTCTCCTCTGGCATAAATAAGATGCTCATGAAAGCATCAGCCCTGAAAATCAGTGTTTGTATATTGACATCTAGGCTCTACACTATATTTCTTTGGTTTTACATTTTTTAAAAAGGCTCTTCACAAAGCTTTACTATTAGAAGTAGTGACATCAAAGCAGAAGTAGTTTAGCCTTGAGCAAGCAGCAGTGCAACCTTTTAAAAATCATTATTTCTGAAACAACATGAAATTCTGTTGACTCTTCTCCCGTAAAAAAAAATTTGGCTGAAGTCTTTGTTACCTGCAGTGACTAGAGATGCATTAAATAACATTTTTAAAGTAAATCTGTTTTTTCACACAGCTAATTTTTCCTGCAAGGAATGCAGGATAGATGTACAAATTGTTTTGACCAGGTTTTGTCAGCAAAGAATCAGGTTTGTTTCAATGGAGGATCAAGCTCTTTGATGCATATTGATTACCTTTTATGGAACACATATTTGCAGTTAATTGTTATAGCAATATTTTAGCTGATTTGGAAGTTGATAACTTTTCTTGGGAAGAAGAAAGGATAATTTTGGATGTAAAATTAGTTTAAACTGTTAATCCATAATTTATCCTTGAGTGTATTATTTTACAATTCTATGATACTTTACCAGAAAAAAAAAAAAACCCAAAGCATTATTATATAGGTACCAGCTTTAAGAGTCATTTCATTTTCTGTCCTTTCTACATTTTACCAACTTTAATTGTCGGCCTCTCATGACATGTGAAGGACAAACCTGGCAGAACATAATTTTGTCTGATGTCATTTAAAAATTAAAAGTGGGCTTCCCTGGTGGCGCAGTGGTTGAGAGTCTGCCTGCCGATGCAGGGGACACGGGTTCGTGCCCCGGTCCGGGAAGATCCCACATGCCGCGGAGCGGCTGGGCCCGTGAGCCATGGCCACTGAGCCTGCACGTCTGGAGCCTGTGCTCCGCAACGGGAGAGGCCACAACAGTGAGGGGCCCGTGAACGGCAAAAGAAAATTAAAAGTATGTAGGATTTTAAGCTTTTAAATACTTCTCTTGGGGCTAACATTACACATATATGGATTTCATTTATTCAACATTCATCCCAATAAGCAATAAGCTACTGAAAGCTTACTCAATATAAACCACTGAGTTGAGTCATGATGAGGTTACAAAGAGGAATATAATATAGCCCCTGTTGCATGGGGAGTGTTCTTTAGGCTTATTACGTAACTGCTGTAACAAAGAGATCCAAAATACAGTGGCTTAAATAGGATAGAGATGTATTTATTCCCCCTGTAGCAACCCATAGGTGAGTATGTCCAGGGCGATGGAGGTGTTCTGCCGCCCTGAACATGTGGCCTCCAAGGTGCATCCAGCCACCAAATCTTCCAGCCAGCAGGAAGGAGACATTCAGGACAAGCAACTTGCCATTAAGGGGGTGGCCTGGAAATCACATATATTATTTCTTTCCACTTCTGTCACTGGAGTGAATTTAGTTTTGCGGACACACCTGAGGAATGTAGTCTCTAATTGGCAGTGGGAACCCAGCTAGAACTTAGGGAACTCCGTCACTGAAGGGGACTCAGTAATTAAAGGGGTCAAAATATCTTTGTTAATTGAAGTAGAGTTGATTTACAATGTTTTGTTAATTTCTGTTGTACAGCAAAATGATTCAATTTTTATATGTGTGTGTGTGTGTGTGTGTGTGTGTGTATATATATACATATATATACACACACATTGTTTTTTTTATATTCTTTTCCATAATGATTTATCTCAGGATATTGACTATAGTTCCCTGTGCTCTACAGTAGGACCTTGTTTTTTATCCATCCCGTATATGATAGTCTGCATCTGCTCATCCCAAACTCCCAATCCATCCCTCCCCCACCCCCCTCCCCCTTGGCAACCACAAGTCTGTTCTCTATGTCTGTGAGTCTGTTTCCATTTCATAGATATGTTCATTTGTGTCATATTTTAGATTCTACATATAAGTGATATCATATGGTATTTGTCTTTCTGTTTCTGACTTACTTCACTTCATATGATAATCTCTAGGTCCATCCATGTTACTGCAAATGGCATTATTTCATTCTTTGTTATGGCTGAGTAGTATTCTATTGTATGTATGTACCGCATCTTCTTTATCCATTCATCTGTTGATGGACATTTAGGTTGTTTCCATGTCTTGGCTGTTGTGAATAGTGCTGCTATAAACATAGGGGTGCATGTATCTTTTTGAAGTATAGTTTTATCTGTATATATGCCCAGGAGTGGGATTGCTGGATCATATGGTAATTCTATTTTCAGTTTTTTGAGGAACCTCCATACTGTTTTCCATAGTGGCTGCACCAACTTACATTCCCACCAACAGTGTAGGAGGGTTTCCTTTTCTACACACCCCCTCCAGCATTTGTTATTTGTAGACTTTTTTTTTTTTTTTTTTTTTTTTTTTTTTTTTGTGGTACGCGGGCCTCTCACTGTTGTGGCCTCTCCCATTGCGGAGCACAGGCTCCGGACGCGCAGGCTCAGCGGCCATGGCTCACGGGCCCAGCCGCTCCGCGGCATGTGGGATCCTCCCAGACCGGGGCACGAACCCGCTTCCCCTGCATCGGCAGGCGGACTCTCAACCACTGCGCCACCAGGGAAGCCCTGTAGACTTTTTAATGATGGCTATTCTGACCAGCATGAGGTGATACCTCATTGTAGTTTTGATTTGCATTTCTCTAATAATTAGCGACGTTGAGCATCTTTTCATGTGCCTCTTGGCCATCTGTACATCTCCTTTGGATAAATGTCTATTTAGGTCTTCTGCCCATTTTTTCAATTGGGTTGTTTGTTTGTTGTTTTGTTGTGGAGTTGTATGAGCTATTTGTATATTTTGGAAATTAAGCCCTGTCAGTCACATTGCTTGCAAATATTTTCTCCCATTTCGTAGGTTGTCTTTTTGTTTTGTTTATGGTTTCCTTTGCTGTGAAAAAGCTTGTTATCTGGTACTGTTTTTAAAGTCAAAAGGGTTTGCTGCTGCCTTTGGGGAAGAGACCTCACTTGTGCCCCGGCAAAGGGGCCTAGGGCTGGAGGGCCGGTTAGCATCCTCTGCCCTCACCCCAGTCCCTTCTGAGCTGCCTCCAGGCAACTTCCCTTCTCCCCAGATGCTAGTGAAGGTCCCTCAGGGCCCCATCCTTAGCAGTAAGTTACTCTTGTTGAAAAAGTGGTTTGAGAATGGGCAATGGATGTCCTCCAAACTACCCCGCTCCCACTCTGTCCTGCCAAGCCCCAAAACTTAAGCTCTTGTTGGACCAGAATTAATACCCTGGGCACTGTAAGCATCTCCAGTGGATCTGTAGAGGGAATCGCCTTGTTTTTTGACACGCCGTGAGCCTGAGCATCTGGGGTGATCATTTCACGTTCAAGAGAATAGACTGTGCAGGTCTGGTTTTCCTTCTTCTTCAAAGGACTTAATGAGAGCCAGGTGGAAAGTTTCTGGCCTGTGATGCTGAGCTGTACACGGGGGTCTAATATGTGCAACCCATACCCGTTCTTTGTCGTGATGATTATTCTGGGATGTTCTGAGCTTTGGGTTGGTCCTTGTCTGACCACAGAATTGCTGCATGCCCTTCGGAGGTATTTTACTATGCTCCCCTGAGCCTAGCTGTACTAGTGTTATTATATGATATCAGATTTCTCCACAAAATGCCGTTGCCATTGGCTATTCGTTTGTGCACAACAACAAGATGATTTTACTGTGCTGAGTCCATTTTGTAGTATTTGGTGACCTTCAACAGAAGTTCAGAGTTCTTGGCAGGCATCTTTCCCCTTGGCCACAGAGGAGCCCTGTATTTCCCTGGATCCTTCCAAGAGATGGGAATGCAACAGCAGCAGCTAGAGATATGAAAATGACTAGGAACAACATAGACACAAATTCAGAAAAGTACTGGGAAAGAATGGTCAGCTGAAGTAGTTCTCTTTTGACGCCAAATATTCTGTAGGAATCATTGGTAGGTTGGCTGTCACACAGCAGTTTTAAACAGGAGAAAAACAACTGCCTGTGTCCTGACATGTGATTTCATATTTTAAACACAGACGATAGAGTTCTGACTATAGATTTGACTCTTTGGCCCATGTGAGTGACTACCATTATATGCTGAAATCCATGAAATAATGAGAATCTAACAGAAACTCCTAATACATATATTTTTTAATTCTGTTGAAGTATAGTTGATATAAATGTTGTGTTAATTTCTGCTGTACAGCAAAGTGACTCAGCTATACATATATGTGTATTCTTTTTCATATTCTTTTCCATGCTGGTTTATCACAGGATATTGAATACGGTTCCCTGTGCTATCCAGTAGGACCTTGTTGTTTATCCATCCTGTATATACTAGTTTGCATCTGCTCATCCCACACTCCCACTCCACCCGCCCCAACCCCTTCTCCCCCTTGGCAACCACCAGTCTGTTCTCTATGTCTGTGAGTCTGAGAAACTTCTAATATAGTTTTAATCAGACACAAATAAAACTTTAGGATTTCACAAAAAGAAATTAATCTAGTGGGTGGATGATGTCAGCACCTAAATTTCTCTCAATGCTTTCAAAGTGGGCTTTTTCTTAATGTTTAACAACAATAAAAAATGTTCCACTGATTGGAAAGCCAACGCTTATTGAGATACACAGTGCCTTTGAGCGAGCGTTCCAAAAAAATGTATACATCCTTCTGGCCTGCATGGTCCTCTCCTCGGCGTTCCCAGCTGACACAACTGCATTCCTCCAGTTACATGTTCTGTTACCCTCGAGATTCCTGGGCCGTCCCACCCAAAAGCATTAGCGTTGCTCTATTACCATAAAAGTCCGCCCTGTGAGTGCTATGTAAGAAACAAAGCAAATGGACTGCATCAACACAAAAAGCAGCCTCCCCTCCTGGATTGAAGAAAACGTACCCTCCACACTCTGACTGCTGGAGTTTCTGTCTTCCCGAAAGGATGGTGACTTCTCGAGTGCAGAAAGCTTTGCCCCAGTGCACAGGGATGGCCGTGATCTCTGCTTCTGTTTCTTGCGTTTTCCCGAAGGTATTTTAATGCATCAGATCTTAAATCTAAAACTGTGTTTGAGATCAAGAGCAATATTTATAACATTTATGCATTCAGTTCGTGATTCAGAGATTTATTTATAAGACTGTTGATTTGGGGACACCCAACTCTTGCATTTAAACTGCCGAAGTGAGTCATGTTTGTATGAGGTAATTGTACCAGAAGGTACAACTAACTTGTAAGCTTCTCTTTAAAATGTCCATTCACAATCTACAATCACTGTAAATAACAGGCTGCCAGGAATTTTGCTCGGTTTTATGGCCGTGTATCTTTATTATGCGTGCATTAGGCTGTACCCAAACAGACTTTTGTCACAGAGGGGTTCTTGGAGGAGAAGCGAGTCCCTTTATTAAAGTATCAGGTACAGATTTCTGAGGCTGTAGGACGGGAAAGGTGTAATATCTCAAGGTCTCCCTTCCATTATAGGGAACGAAGCCTAGGAAACAGCTGGCTCAAAAGAGAAATAATAGATTCCAGTTGGTGGAAAGTGTATACGTATGATTCGTGCATCATTAAAGATCAGCTCCAACCCATTGTCATCATGGCAGGCACTTCCCTCTTTAACACCTCAGTGCCTCGTGCTGGCTGAGTCTGTGTCCTCCTGGGAGGCTCTCTGACTCTCCACTGAGAGATTGATGAAGCCCACGCCCATCTGACCCCCAGCAGAATGGGAAGCTTCTTGTGGCCACAATGCCAGAGTTTCTGAGAACATCCTGCAGTTCGAATACCCATGACTTAGGAGGAAGACCTCACCAGCCAGAGCTGGTATTGTACGAAGGAGAAAGAGTGGGAGGGGATCTGGTGTCTGAAGTCAGTTGTTATACAACGGACGAAGGCCAGCTCTGGCTGCGTCGTGGTTTTACTGTGCCCCAGCTTCACCTGCGTTTGACTCAACCTTGCTTAGCACACCTCAGCTGTGATACCGAGGCCTCCCGGTCTCCCCTGAAGCTCCCTTGACTCCTGAGCCAGACACACTTCTCTGGTGGGTTTGAGACTCAACCGGCTCTACTACCAGCCTCCTCGGGCTGCCTGTGACTCAGCCTGTCCACATCCATTCCCTCGTTCATTCATCCACTCACTCTTCACTCGTCTGCTCACCATTCACTGAACAACGATTTACTATCTCCCCTCTGTGTGTCTGTCATGCTGGGTCCTGCAATGTACCTGAGGGCAAAGCCCAGCCCCTGTCTTTGAGGATCATACCGCCTGGCTGGGCAGATAGCCGTGAAAAGCGGCAACTTCAAAACCCCATGATAACTGCTACGTAAGGGTGAGTGGATGCTGTGGGGACACATCAGAGAGGTGTTCTCCCTGATCTCGGGGAGGCGAAGGCACTTCCCACGAGAGCCCATGTTTAAGCCAAGCTGTGAGGGAAGAGGAGAAGACAGGCAGGAGGCCTAAGGGGGAGCGAAGATAAGGCGAGAAGGCACAGGATTCTACGGGGAAGGAAAGGGACCAGCCAGAGCCTGTGAAGGCCAGGCAGACCCATGTCAGAGAAGTGTGACGAGTTCACAGTGGTGGGGGGTGGGGACAGGGAGCAGAAAGTAGACCCAGTAGCGGAGAGATGACAGAGGAGACGATGGTCCGGGGGAACCAGACGGGAAGGGCCGCGTCTGCCGCGTTAAGGCGTTGGATGTAATTGGGATCAGTCAGGGGATGAACCCCATGGGCCGTGTTTCCATCAGAGCAGCCGTTTCCAGATTTGTCATAAGCTCGTATCTAAGCATCCAGGCTTTATCCTGAACGGGTTAGTGGACTCTAGCCATCTGGCTGGCTTTCATGCCCTCCTGTCTTTCCACAGTTAACCAAGGCTCTGACCACAGCTCGCCCACTGTTTGCATCCCCTGACTGGTGGCCTCGCCCAGTTTGTCGTACCTCCTATGGTCACACACTCTGTGCTCCATCTGGGCCCGCAACACTCCTACAGTGCTCCTATTTTATGCACTTTCATCAAAATGTCTCTCTTGCTTAATTTTTTTTTTTTTTGGTACGCGGTTCTCTCACTGCTGTGGCCTCTCCCGTTGCGGAGCACAGGCTCCGGACGCGCAGGCTCAGCGGCCATGGCTCACGGGCCCGGCCGCTCCGCGGCATGTGGAATCTTCCCGGACCGGGGCACGAACCCGTGTCCCCTGCATCGGCAGGCGGACTCTCAACCACTGCGCCACCAGGGAAGCCCTCTCTTGCTTAATTTTAACTCAAATTTAAATCTGAAACATGTAAAAATATAGGCGCTTACCATTCATTCCACAACTATTAGAGTAACTAGTATGTGCAAGAGAATGTTCTAGGAGAGACAGTAATGACTAAAAAACTCTCAGCCTCCAGCTTCATGGGGCTGAAGACAGACAAACAAGATAGCAGGGAGTGACAGATATTACACAGAAAATGGTTATGAGATAAGGCTTGTTCTGTAGAAAACTTAAGCAGCAAGGGTTGCTGGGCGATGCTATTTTACTGTAGGATTGTAACATATCCACGCAATAGAAAAGACACAGGCTACCATTACTGTAAGCCTGTATCAGTAAGTTTTTTAATGACCTCAGGATTCAAAAATCAGAGAATTCACGTAACTAGTTACAAATCATAGATTTGGATAGTAATGTTATTGTTGCTTATCAATTTCAGTTTTTAAGAATCTTTCTGATTTTAAGTTTATTAAATTCAATGTATGATTATAATTTTAGCCTTGTAGTGGCATAAACAGGATTTTGCCATAATGTTATGGTCTAACTGTCCCTGGTTTAAATACTGTGACTCAATGCATTTCTGAATTAGGATTTTGCTTTAAGCAAATAATAGTTAAGCACTTCACTGTTTATACTGTATCTTAATTTTCCACTTGGAATGATGGAGAAACATTAGCGGTACAACCCTGTGGGTGATAGTAGGCACTTTGATAGGGAGGGACACAAGTCCTCCAATATATGCCCAGTAGGGGTGACAGGAGAGAGGACTGGAGGAGCAAGATTTGAAGAAAGAAGAGTTGAAGTTTTCCAGAATTGTAAGACAGCATGAATCCTCAGGTTAAAGGGACAACCAGTAGCAAGCAGGAGGAAGAAAACTAAGTACAACGTATGAGGTTGAAGAACACCAAAAATAAAGAGAAAAACTGTAACAGAGAAGAACAAATCTGACTCCATATTAGATCTGTTTCTTTTACTTTAACCTCCGTGCTCCATTGCCTGTGCCTAGTCCTGCTGGCTCGCTCTGTGCCATTTTAAAAAGAATGTTGCCTGTAGCCTGAAATACCTCCCATTCTCAAGGCTCTGACCTTTAAAGGTGTAACACCTTTCCATTCATACAGAGATAAAAAGTTGTAGAACAGAGAATCACATGTGTGTTGCTGGAGGTTTACAGGAACATCGTGACCTGATCTACGTGGACAGCGGCAAGGACAAGGGATTCCGGCACCAGGAAGTTTGCAACAGCTAACCACGCCCCTCCCTCACCTGGCCTTTAATATGCTTACCTGAAACCCTTCTGAGAGTTCGGGCTTTTGGGGGCACAAGCCACCTGTCTTCTTGCACGGCCCTGTGATAAACCTTTCCCTGCTGCAGCTGTGACGTTTTGGTTTGTTTGGCCTCACTGTGCGTTGGGCACACAAACTTGTGTTCGGTAACAAAAACTTTAAAACTATCAGAGATAAAAAGCAGATTCCAGGCAAAGGAGCACTCAACAGACTGACAGCAGACGTGTCATTATTACAACAGATGTGGGGAGACAGTAGTGTCCTCATCACCTGAGAGAAATTAACCCTCCACCTAGCATTTTAGACTCTGCAAAACTATTAAAAATGCAAAAATAGACATTTACATAATTACAAAGATTTAGAAAGTTAACCAATCATAAACCCTCATTATAGGATATACTTAAAAAAAAAGAACCCAGAAAGTATGGACCACAAGATAACAGCGAACACAGATGTTGATAGAAATAAAAGATAGTATATCAACTATTTTTAGTCTGAAGTTTATCTTTTAGTCTTTAATAGTACAATACAATTATTAGAAAAGTTTTTGGTGTTATATTAGATAAATCTGAAGTTCTAAATAACAGTATCAAGTATTTAGTGGGAGAAGGTTAAATGCTGACCAACTTTAGACTTGGCATTAAAAACATAGGGAAGAGACTTCCCTGGGGGCGCAGTGGTTGAGAGTCCACCTGCCAATGCAGGGGACACGGGTTCGAGCCTTGGTCCGGGAAGATCCCACATGCCGTGAAGCAGCTAAGCTCGTGCGCCACAACTGCTGAGCCTGCGCTCTAGAGCCCGTGAGCCACAACTGCTGAGCCCACGTGCCACAACTGCTGAGGCCTGTGTGCCTAGAGCCCGTGCCCGGCAACAAGAGAAGCCACCGCAATGAGAAGCCCGCGCACTGCAACGAAGAGTAGCCCCCGCCCGCCGCAACTAGAGAAAGCCCGCATGCAGCAACAAAGACCTGATGCAGCCAAAAATAAATAAATAAAAATACTTTTTTTAAAAAATAGGGAAGAATATATTTAAAAATTTTAACAGTAGTCACCAAAAGAGTAGAATCTATAGCTTCCAAAAAAGTAGCAGGGAGAAACAGGAAGACCGAAAACTTTTATCAATCCAGCAGAAGACAGAAAAGGAGAAAATTGCAAAGGAACATGATAGTAAATTAAAATTACAAATGTTACGAATATGCAGTGAAACAGCAATCACAATAAATATGAGTGGATTAAGCCAGGAGTTGGCAAACTTCTTTTCTGTAAAGGACCAGATAATATTTAGGTGCTGTGGGTCACACACAATGTCTGCAATTCTTTAAAAACCTTAAAACCATTCTTAGCTTGTGTATGGCTTGAAAGCCATACAAAAACATATTTCAGGCCAGATTTGCCCCTTGGGAGTAGTTGGTCAACTTGTGGATTAAATTTTTATTGGACAAGAAAAGTTTTTCCATTTATATTTATTTATTTGTTTAATATTGAAGTATAGTTGACTTACAATGTTATGTTAGTTTCAGGTGTATAGCAAAGTGATTCAGACATATATATATATATATATATATAATATATATATATATATATATATATATATATATAAAATTTTCCAGATTCTTTTCCCATATAGATTATTACAAAATATCGAGTATAGTTCCCTGTGCTATACAGTGGGTCCTCGTTGGTTATCTACTTTATATATAGTCATGTGTATCTGTTAAACCCAAATTCCTAATTTATCCCTCCCCCCCACCTGTCCCCTTTGGTAATCATAAGTTTGTTTTCTATGTATTTGAGTCTGTTTCTGTTTTGTGAATAAGTTCATTTGTATCATTTTTTTAGATTCCACATATAAGTGATATCATATGATATCTGTCTTGCTCTGTCTGAATTGCTTCACTTAGCATGATAATCTCTAGTTGCATCCATGTTGCTACAAATGGCATTATTTTGTTCTTTTTTATGGCTGAGTAGTATTCCGTTGTTTATATGTACCACATCTTTATCCATTCATTTGTCAGTGGACATTTAGGTTGCTTCCATATCTTGACTATTGTAAATAGTGCTGCAGTGAACATTGGGGTGCATATATCTCTTCAAATTATGGTTTCTCTGGATATGTGCCCAGGAGATGGATTGCAGGATCATATGGTAGCTCTGCTTTTAGTTTTTAAAGTAACCTTTGTACTGTTCTCCATAGTGGCTGCACCAGTAGTGTAGGAGGGGTCCCTTTTCTCCACACCCTCTCCAGCATTTATTATTTGTAGACTTTTTGATGATGACCATTCTGACTGGTGTAAGGTGGTACCTCACTATAGTTTTGATTTGCATTTCTCTAATAATTAGCAGTGTTTAGGCGTCTTTTCCTGTGCCTTTTGGCCATCTGTATGTCTTTGGAGAAATGTCTATTTATATATTCTGCCCATTTTTTGATTTGGATTGTCTGTTTTTGTGATATTGAGCTGTATGAGCTGTTTGTATATTTTGGAGATTAATCCCTTCTTGGTTGCATCATTTGCAAATGTTTTCTCCCATTGTATAGGTTGTCTTTTCATTTTGTTTATGGTTTCCTTTGCTGTGCAAAAGCTTTTGAGTTTAATTAGGTCCCATTTATTTTTGTTTTTATTTTCATTACTCTGGGAAATGGATCCAAAAAGACCTTGCTGCAATTTATGTCAAAGAATGTCCTCCCTATGTTTTCCTCTAGGACTTTTATAGTATCTAGTCTTACATCTAGGTCTTTAATGCATTTTGAGTTTATTTTTGTGTATGATGTTAGAGAATGTTCTAGTTTCATTCTTTTACATGTAGCTGTCCAGTTTTCCCAGCCCCACTCATTGAAGAGACTGTCTTTCCTTCACTATATATTCTTGCTTCCTTTGTCATAGATTAATTGACCATAGGTGCATGGATTTATTTCTGGGCTTTCTGTCCTGTTCCATTGATGTATATGTCTGTTTTTGTGCTATTACCATACTGTTTTGATGACTATAGCTTTGTAGTATAGTCTGAAATCAGGGCAGCTGATTCCTTCAGCTCTGTTTTTCTTTCTCCAGATTGCTTTGGCTATTCACTGTCTTGTGTGTTTCCATTCAAATTTAAAAATTCTTTGTTCTAGTTCTGTGAAAAATGCCATTGGTAATTTGATAGGGATTGCATTGATAAGGATTGCAAGGACTGCACTACCCAAGACTACCTTGGGTAGTGTAGTCATTTTGACAATATTGATTCTTCCAATCCAAGAACATGGTATATCTCTCTGTCTGTTTATGTCATCTTCGATTTCTTTCATCAGCATCTTATAGATTTCAGAATATAGGTCTTTTGACTCCTTAGGTAGGTTTATGCCTAGGTATTTTGTTCTTTTTGATGTGATGGTAAATGGGATTGTTTCCTTAATTTCCTTTTCTGATCTTTCATCATTAGTATATAGAAATGCAGTGTATTTCTATGTATTAATTTTGTATCCTGCACAGACAGAAGTTTTCAGATGGGATTTTTTTGAAGCTGGCTGTATGTTTCTCACAAGATAAGAGCCTTTAAAAACACATAAAAGATTTATAATAAAGGGTGGGGAAGATACTCTATGCATATACAGCTGACCCTTGAACAACACGGGTTTGGACTGTTCAGGTCCACTTATATGTGGATTTTCTTCAATAGTAAATACCACACGATCCCTGGTTGGTTGAACTGAGGATGCGGAACCACAGATAAGGAGGAATAGGGAATAGGAGAACCCAACTATAAGTTAAATGCCGTGATTGGGCACCGACCCTCTGCACAATCAGGTTCACCCTGGCATCACTCAAGGGTCAGTTGTATTAAGCAAAAGAAAGCTGGTTGACAGACCTGGAAGCAAGCTTCCAAGTACAGATTGTTTGGGAGGTGATTCCGGGAAACACAGGTAGGGAGAAGGGAAGAGAAGGAAGCCAATCCAAGATGTTATTCGCCACTTAGCACCATGGCCACTGGAGCTCCGCCCAGAGCAGGATGTGGCTCCAAGCTTCCCCCTGAGGAGCAAAGGAGCACGAGCGCTGGCTCTGGGGACACTGGCTATTCGGCTCTCCTGTCTTGCCTTGTGGGTGAGTAGAGTGTCCTCCCATGGCCAGAAATGAAGCAGCTTTTGCACATAGAGGTGAAGCTGAGGGACTCTGAGTGGGGCAAGGGGCGCCTTTAGCTACACCAGTACAACAGCATCAGTATGAGTCAAGACTGAATTCAGGGCAAAAGGCACTACTAGGGATAAAATGGGAAATGACCTAAGAATAGAGGAATAATCCACCAAAAAACCAAACCAGTCATGAGTTAGCTCAAGACCCAGCATCAAAGTATGCAAAGCAAAAATTGACAGAATTACACAGATAAATTGGTAAGTGCACAGTTAGAGCTGAAGATTTTAAACAAACTCTATTAAAAATTAATAGACTAAGCAAACCAAAATGAGTAAAGAAAGCAGAAGATATTGTGGGAAATAGTAAATTGTGATAACTCATACTAAGAATGAAAATGGGGGAACAAATTCTGAGTCAAATGGGTTCCACTGTGCTAACACCCAGGTGTGGGTAGGGCTGCATTCCTTCAGGAGCCTCGGTGGGGGAGACCCACTGCTTTGCCTTTTCCAGAGGTCATGTGCAAGCCCCTTCCTCCATCGTCAAAGCCAGCTGCTAACACCTTCCAAAAGGTGCTGACTCCCTTGCCTTTCTTTTTCACTTCTAAGGACGCTTGTGATTACTTTATCCTATTGGCCAAGTCCCTTTGGCCATATAAGGTGCCATATTCACAGATTCCGGGATTAGCACGTGGACTTCTTTGGGAGGGTCACCATTCTGTCTACCACACAAGCTATGTCAACTTTTGCAAAATGTATATTTAGAGACAAAGAGATGCATCAGTGTACTCTTGAGATCAGGGAGAACATAGGAAAAGGAAACCATAGACCCATTTTACTTATTCTGAATAAAATAGTAGCAAATTAAATTCAGCAGTGTTTATGTTCAGGTTGGGTTCATTTCAGGAGGAGAGGGGTGATTTCAGAAGAGATTCCAAAATCTTTTGGTGTAATATGCTGCATTAAGAGATTTAAAAAATCTCTCTGATCATCTCAGTAATTCCACGATAAGCATTTGATTTAAAAAATCAGCATTCATCATGATTTTAAAATATCTTAGCAAACTAAAAAATAAATAAGTAAATCTTAGCAAACTAGAAATAGAAGACAACTTTCTATACCTAATATCCAAAACCTACAGTAATAGTGTATTGATGAAACTTTAGAAGCATTCTCATTAAAGTCAGGGACCCCCCCACCAAAAAAAACAGGATATTTCATGTCACTGCTCCATTCAGTAATGTACTGAAGGTTCTAGACAACCCAACAGATGAATAAAAACATAAGAGATACAAGTATTGGAAAGAAAGACATGAGGCATATTTATATACTACAAAACCTAAGAATTAGTATTTTTCCTAGTAATGAACCAATATAAAATTCTAAAACTAATTTGAAAGCTGGTGTATATTTTTGGATACAAGCTGAGCCCAATAACACTCCTAATAATCCATTAGAAAAGCAATACACAAAACATACTTTTTGCAATGACAACAAAAACTATAATTTACCTAAGGCTAAATCCAACAAAGATGTATTTGATAATCAAAAAGAAAATACAGCATTATTGAAGTAACAGAAGTCTCAAATAAATGGAGAAGTCCTAAATAAAAACCGTGTTTTTGGACTGGAAGTTTTACTATAATAAAGATAGCAGTTTGCTCCAAATTAATTTACAAAATCAGTTTAAAATGTAATTCAATTTAACATATCATCAGAGTTTTATATAGAACTTGATAAGCATCCTTAACATTTATATGTAGAGAAAAGGACAAGAATAGCCCAAAAAAATCTTTAAAGAAGAGCAAGGTAGGGAAGAGATCAATACTTTTTGTAAAATTATAGTGATTAATACAATGTGATTTTGGCACAGATATGGAGAAGGTGCCCAGTGGAATAGAATACACAAATAGTATATTTGTCAGGAGTGGCATTACTGATCAGTGAGTTAATAAAATGGTGGTGGGAACATTAGTTATCTGTATGGAAAAGATAAAATTTAATTCTTACCTGATTCCCCTGGCTGGATTAAAAACTCAGTGTGTGGAACAGTATTTTAAAAATTTAGAAGATAGCATAAAACAATATCCTTGAGACCTGAGGATGGAGAGAGAGCGTTCTTAAGTCAAGGAAAGAATTGATAAATTTGACTCCTTTAAAATGTTAAACTCCTTTAAAACATATATTTTTTAATGCTATAAATAAAGTGAACATAAAACACAGACCAAAAGAAGACATTTACAATCACATAGTTGACAAAGGATTAGTTGTCAGAGTATATAATGATTGCCTGCAAATTAAAGAGAGAAAGAACTGACTTGATAAAAAAAATAGGCAAGGTTTCTTTTTTTAGAGTGGAGAGAGATGAATAAACGGGGCACAGAGGACTTTTAGGACAGTGAAAATACTGTCTGACACCATCATGACAGATACATGTTGTCATACATTTGTCCAAACCCATAGAACGTACAACACCCAAGAGAGAACCCTACTGTAAATTATGAACTTCGGGTGATAATGATGTGTCATTGTAGGTTCATCAATTGTAACAAATGTACCTCTTTGGTGGGGATGTTGATAATGAATGCTTGAGGGCAGGGGGCATATGGGAAATCTCTGTACCTTCCCCTATCATTTTGCCGTGAACCTTAAACTGCTCCAAAAAAAAAAAAAAAAAAAAAAAAGTCTTACTTAAAAAAAAAGGCAAAGTTATATGAGGTTGCATTTTATAAAAGAGGATTGCCTAATGACCAATAAACATGAAAAATTGTTTCATTTTTACTGGTAATCAGAGACATGTAAAATAAAAAAGTAAGTTGCTGTTTCACATCATGAGGTTAGAAAAATATTTAAAGCCTGACAATACCACATGGTGACTTGAATGTGGAGCAAGGAGAACTTTCAAATATTTCTGTTGGAAATGTTAGTTAGTACAAAATATTTGGAGAATAATTTGACCATGTCTCTCAGAGATGAAACTCGGCATTCCCTGTGTCCCAGCATTCCAGATCATTCCTGGAGGAATTCTTGCAGATTGTTGCACAGAGGCACTTGTACGGGAATGTTCATTGTAGCAGTGCCAGTAATGGTAACAATCTGGAAATCATTTGAATGTCCATCAATAAGAGCATGAATAAACAAACTGTGATACAAGCAAGCGAAAAGGAACCCTACACAACTTTAAAAGAATGAACTGGAACCATGGGTATCAACATCTGAAAAGCATGATGTAGAAGGAAAAAAAGTTGTCGAATGATATGTAGAGTATGGTGCCACTTAGGCAAACTCTAATCCTTCACAACAATGCTATATAGTATTATGGAACTCCCTAAATAGGTCGTAGTAAAGCGCAAAAACTTCCATGAGAAAGATAAACGCCAAACGACTGACAGCAACTACCATTAGGGATGGAGGGAGGGGAACAGGACCCAGAAAGGACACACAGGGGTTTCTGCTTTGCCTGCAGTATTTAATTTCACAAGAGAAAAAACGTGGAGCAAATATGGCAGTATGTCAACATTTGATAAAGCATGGGGGTCCCACTGCGCTTTCTGTTTTGATTTGTGTACTTCTCAGTGCCCATTCATTCGAAATGAGTATCTTGCGTGTGCCAGTGTTTTAAGAACTAGGGATAGAGCAGAACCCATCAGCCTCATAGACCATATATTCGAGAGTGTTTAAGATATTTCCTTTTTTTTTTTTTTTTGTGGTACGCGGGCCTCTCACTGTTGTGGCCTCTCCCATTGCGGAGCACAGGCTCCGGATGCGCAGGCTCAGCGGCCATGGCTCACAGGCCCAGCCACTCCGCGGCATGTGGGATCTTCACAGACTGGGGCACAAACCCGTGTCCCCTGCATCAGCAGGCGGACTCTCAACCACTGTGCCACCAGGGAAGCCCTTCCTATTTTTTAAAGGGAAAAGCAGAGCAAGGGAAAAATGAAGAAGTGAAGACAAGTTTTTTGAGAAAGATCGGTTGGAATTGTGTAAATTCAGTTGTGCTTGGTGATCATCAGTCTATAGTCCATGGTGGTTAGCAATCCGTTCAGTAACGTGATTTTCTCCAGTGGGATTCCGCTGCCTGATTGCAGGCAGGTAGAAGAAGAGCCGTTGGGTTAGTTCAAAGGTTTTGCCAGGTAGAGAAGTGTAATTAATAGGCCGAGGTTCAGAGAGGGTTCTGGGAAGGAGACAGAGGAGGAGCATCAGGAATCTGTCTCTGCACCTAGACAGCAATTGCACTGGCAGAATCCATCCAGTGTAACTATTTTGGAACTCTGGAGTCCAGCAACTTCTAGTGGAAGGCTTCATGGTAAATTGTGGTTAAATTCAAATCAATTTCAGCACCCAGCATGGTAGCAGCTATCCATCCTCCATCTCTCTGCCCCTCCCCCATCCCACCCCTGCCCCTGGGGAGCAGCCTTGCATGTGTTCCTGGAGCAGCTTGTGTAGCTTTCGGGAGCCAGAGGATCTGTGCTCTGACTGCTGGTTGCCGCTTCTGATCATAAAGGTGCAGGTGAAGAGGTGAGCAGGCATCGTTGCAAGCCCTCCTCCTGTGGCTGAAGTGACTTCCAGGGCATTCAAAGGGCTGGTACCTCCTCCCTTCATTTTTCCCTTTGTACCCTTTTGGGAGCTGGACACTAAAGACTAGAATGTTCAAAAGCAACTGCATATATGGGACAATTAGAAAGTTACCACACATATCCAGGGAAAGGGAAAGGTACAGACTCAGAAAAGACCTGAGAAGACCCTAAGTTTACACCTCAGGCTGATCCTTAGCATGGAAACAGCCTATAACAACAGAGAGAGAGAGAGAGAGAGAAAGAGAGAGAAATCAGCAAACCTTGGGGAAGGGGGAGAATCTGATTTCCAGAGTTAGCACATCATTAGATGCAATGTCCAGCTTTAAACAAAAAATCACAAGCAATACTAAGGAACAGCAAAGTATGGCCCATTCAAAGGAAAAAATAAATAAACCAACAGAAACTGGCCCAGAGAAACACCAGATGGTAGACTTACTAGGCAAAGATTTAAAGTAGCTGCCTTAAAGATGCTGAAAGAACTAAAGGAAGATGAGGAGAAAGTCAAGAAAATGATGTATGAACAAAATGGAGATATCAATAAAAATATATAAAATGTAAAAAGAGAGAGAGAGAGAAATCTAGCTAACATGTGGAAGCAAAACAAGTGTCCAGATAAGCAAAGTGTGGTATATGTATGTGTGTGGTGTAAATGATGCCATGGAGTGTTATTTAGCCTCAAAAAGAAAGGAAGTTCCGACATGCTACAACATGGATGAACCTTGCTAAACGATGTTATGTCAGTCTGGAAGTTCAATGTTGCTTCTCTTGCTCAGTGATTTTAAAGAAATTGAGTAGTTCCAGTGTGATTTTTTTTCTTTCTTTTCTAAGCTGCATTCCTATTCCCACCTAAGGCATGCCTCTATGTATGTATTGGCTACTATGGTATTTCAAAGTGTTTGAGACATCTTACAGCATTCCTTAATTCTTTATGTTATTTGTCACAACTGTTATTTAAAGAACCAAGTATGTGTTGCATGAAAACATGTGATTTTTTTCCCTTAGTTTAAATAAACTTCAAGATAACTGGAAAAAAATTATTATAGTGAAATACGCCAGTCACAAAAAGACAATGCTATATGATTCCGCTCATGTGAAATACCTAGAGTACTCAAAATCATAGGGATGAAGGAGAACAGTCATTTCCAGGGACTGTCAGGAAAGGGGAATGTGTGTGTGTGTGTGTGTGTGTGTGTGTTTAATGGGTACAGAGTTTCAGTTTTGCAAGATGAAAAGAGTTCTGGCAATGGATGGTGGTGATGGTTGCATCGTTGTGAATGTACTTAATGCCACTGAATTGTACACTTAAAGATAAATAAGATGGTGAGTTTTATGGTTTGTGTATGTTACCACAATAAAGTAAATGGTGAGGGCCTCCCTGGTGGCGCAGTGGTTAAGAATCCGCCTGCCAATGCCGGGGACACGGGTTCGTGCCCTGGTCCGGGAAGATCGCACATGCCGCGGAGCGGCTGGGCCCGTGAGCCATGGCCGCTGAGCCTGCGCGTCCGGAGCCTGTGCTCTGCAATGGGAGAGGCCACAGCAGTGAGAGGCCCGCGTACCGCAAAAAAAAAAAAAAAAAAAAAAAAAGATAGAAGGCATAATTAGACGAGGACGTCAATTACTGTAAGACCAGGTTCAAGCAGCGGCAGATTTAGCATGAAGTGTATGACACCCATGCCTCAGTGCCCCTCACTCCTTTGCAACCCCAGGGAGAGACCCTATCAGTTCACTTACCTGGTCATACATTTTGGTAAAATTTGAAAAAGTTGAGTTTTTTTTTTTTTCCACCTGTGTCTCCCTTCTTGCTTTTCCCCATTGCTGAAAAAGCCAAGGATAGTTTTGAGATCCAACAAAGGAGAAGTTGTGCTGAGGACACATCTAGTTGGGTTTTTTGAAATGTATGAGTGGGGCTCCCGGACACTGCATTGTGGAATGAACCGCTTCCCACTTGCACCGGTGCAGGAGTGATTTCTAGAAACGTCTCACCCCACCCCCGTGCTGATGCAGGTGCCGAGCAGTGGCTTTATCGCAACAGGAGCGGGCCCCATGGCACTCAGCACAGGAAGTGGGTGGGCATGGAGGAGACACCAGCTGTAAAGTAAATGGAGCCCAAAGCTAGTTGGTGGGAAATTCTTCTAATCAGACACGTAAAACTGTAAACAGAAGATTCAGTTCACAGCAGTGCCTGGTCAAAACAGAACTTTCTGAAGTCAGGAATGCTCTCGATAACACAGCATAAATAGTTACACAATTATACACGCATCATACATTTTCTGGTTGTTGATGATGCACAAAATAATAGCATGTGTAGGTATCTAGGTACAACCTGGTGGCCGTAGGACAAAGAGTGGGTACTACGCCTATATGTGAAGTTGTATGTTTTATTTATTCCAGTTATCAACAATAATAAAATTGTGACCAACCTTATAGAAGAAACACTGAATTATCTTTCCATTTTCTCTATAAAAAATAGTTAAGTAACTCTGACAGGTACTTACTTCATGAAAATGTTATTTTTTTCTAGATTTTGTAAGGTTTGTTGTATTCATTAACTTGTTAAAATTTGATTTTGTTGTGGTTTCTTTATTTTAAACAAATAATCATTTTCACATCTAATTTTTACTAATTACTGTGATTTAGTGATTTTTAACTAATCACTTATAATTATTTTCCCCAAGGAGGTGCCCCCCCCAATTGTTTAAACTTTAGGCCCTATAGAACCTGGATCTACCCCAGGACAAATTAATGAGTGTGATAAGAGAAAAAGATAAGAGGGCCGGGGGGCGGGGTATTGAAAAGGAAGAAGTTATTAATGACAGACGATCGAGGAAGGGTTTCAGCTAAGCTATGATTGAGTGGAAGACTTTGAATTCAGAAACATGGCGAATGGGGTTCTACATGAAGGAGGGAATTCTTCATAGCTTTTAGATAATGTCTATCCCCACAACTACCCACTCAGACATTCTCAGTTTGTTACTGACGTATCTCCTCTACCTTCACACCCTTTCTGATTCCACATCCCAAATCCTTTCCACTGATGTTTTGTGCTCATGGCTCCAAGTAACAAACTAGTGTGAACTTGGTGGGTGTGAAGTAAGAGACTTTCCCAGGATGGATTCTGGGTAGGAGTTCAAACCGAGAAGTTGGTGACAGTTCTGCAGTGCCACCCAGGCCCTATGACATGAATGATGCAGAAACAAAGCAGACTTTCTCCCTGCTTTCTCAACTGTGGTTCCACTCGTGAACAGGAGTCAGAAACAGAAAAGTCCTGTTTTTAGGCTCTAAGCCGGAGTCGCCTTCCTTCATGAGAAGGAAGCAGTAGTGATATTCAGCAGCCAAGGGGAAGAAGCGTTTTCACATGGGGCAGTGTGGCCTGGATACCGTGACACCACATCCTTGACTTGTTGAGGTCGTGCTTGTGCATGTGTGCGTGAGAAAGAAAGAGACACAGAGAGACAGAACCTGAGACCAACCGTGTCCTGCGCAGGCTCGGGGACCCTGAAGGAAAGGCCACTTCTCCCGCCGGCAGCTCAGCCTTCACAGGTCCGGTGACTCGCCCGCCAAGCACCTCCGGGGGCCCTGGACTTTGCGTGACTCAGCCCCGAGCGAGCTCACCGTGCACCTAGCTGACGTGAGCCTAGCTGATATCAGCGGGGAGAGACAGCATCAGAGACACAGAGGGTCAGGGAAACGAGGCTAGAGGCAGGTGGAAACCGCTGAGGAGTTGTTGAGTCACAGGAGGAAGAGCTGAGAGCCGCGACGCCTGGAGATGGGGCTCCAGGAGCAATGACTTGGGGCCAGGACTTCCTTGCTTCGGGGGCTGAGGCCGTGGGTCCTGCTGAAATGCAGCAGCGCTCTTGTCATCCAGCCCGAGGAAACCTGGTCATGCTGTGCTAATGCTAATGGCTGCCTTGCTTTTCCAGCCCTCCGGGACTGGGGGCTGAGCTCCGGCTGTCCCACGCCAGCTCTGGCCAGCTCGGGGTTGTTGTGTGTGTCACTCGGGCCAGGCGTCATTCTGGGGCTCTGCCAGCCTCTAGGGCATCGTCCTCCGATGGGAATGCAGAAGACACACACTTAGCAACCACTTGCCGGGCGTGAAACCTTAGAGCTGGGACTTTTGTATTTGCCACGTAATGCAATTTCCTTCTTTACAACTGTCCTCCAAGATGGGTACAACTATCCATTTTACAGGTAAGTGAGCAGAGACTCAGAGGTGGCACCTTGTGTGGGTCCCATGGATGATCATCTTCACTCTGGTTTTATTTCTCTTTATCCTACTTTCATGAAATGTGCTTTCTTTGCCATTCGTCAGAACTGGGGAGAATAATATCTACAGGATTGTTTTGAGGATTAAATGAAATCCTCACTACGAAAGTGCCTGCCATGTGGTAAATACTGAAATAACAATTTCCTTCCTTCACCCTAACCTGACTTCTGCCTGGAAAACGAGCTCCGCTGACAGAATCTGGACTTGGCACACGCCTAGTCCAGCACCAGAGCATGCAGTAGGTTGTAATAAACGTTGGATGGATGAATTAATGGATAGTCAGCGGAAGCGTTTAGGGTTTGCGAGGACCTGAAGACCGTCCTTTTCCCCCTGCACTGGGCTCCTCTTGGGTCTATAACCTGAACATCAGATCTGCTCTCTTGCTGGATTTCTCTTCACTTGCAGCTCAACCTCCTTGCTCATCTTCACCAGTTCACGAGAGCACGCTTCTCTGTTTTGCACGTGCCTCATTGCTGGGTCGGAGGCTCTCCTAGCTTGCCTGTACCTTTTCTTTCCAAGTCGCCATCCTGATATTCTGGACTAAGGAGGCTGGACCAGAGACGATGTGTCTAGCTGAGCGAGTGGTCCCACAGGGGCAGGTCCCCTAAGATGCAGACTGGTGTGGATGCAGGCGGCACTCGGTGCTTCGACTGGGCTGAGCCAGACCACCTGCTAGCTCAGCACCTTTCCAAATAATTAGGCAATCTACCGAGAGCCTAGAGCTTAGAATCAGAGGGAAGAGCTTTGGATAGAAGTACAAGCAAGGCTTCTGCAGATGCTTCCTCCTCTAGCCAGCAGTTCCATTAAGGAAATTTATCGCAGTGTTTTGGAAGTCTGAAGATTTTAGTTCAGTCATGGAGACGTCCAGTCATCACTGTCATCAGTCAGGAGATTCAAAGGGGCTCAGAGGGGAAAACGCAGGGCCCTGGGCCATCTGTAGGACCCAGGCACACCTGCAGCCATGCCAGGAAGGGGATACCTGGTCCTCCGTTGAGCATCTGTTCAGGGTCGCTAGAAAGATACCTGGTCAAGGCAAAAACTGCCTCTGGAACTTGATTAATCTTCAACATTCATAAATCTCCAATTCTCCAAGAATTCGGAAAGGAATAAAAAATCCACAAAAATAGTCGCTAAAGAAGGATGCGGTGACCAGGGAATTCCCTGCTCTTGAAGCCCTCATATCCCACAGCTGGGACCTCTTAGTGATAACCCGGAGACTCCACTGCCTCAGGCTCTGTGATCAGGTCAGGGAGAATGGAGGAACCATTTAGGTATCAGTTTGGGGGTTCAGCATCAGGTCAGCCATGCTCTCAGGCCTGCTCTGACGTGCAGTTCTGAGTCTGGAAGTGGATTCTCACCTTATGCTTTTTGATCAGGCACACCTGTGAGTCAGAAGTTCCAGACCTGCACCCTTGTCTTACCCTTGCATACCTGAGCTCCTACCTGCCTCGGCATTTTCAGGACTGGAAGCTTGCCTTGCTATCTCAAGAATTTGCAGGAATTAGATTCCTCTGTTGGTTTGTCAAGCCTAAAGTAGATTTAGCTCACTCGGAGCTGAAATCTTCCAGGACAACCTGCTCTAACCCGTTGGATCAGCCAAGTTTTGCATCACAACTCCATGTGACCAAACCTGATGTTTGACTGCACTCTGATCATGAAAGAGTACAGTTGGGTGGATTAACCCGTCCACGCCCAACTTCTCTCTCTGAGCGTAGAATCCTGGGGCATAGGTGGAAGCCGCTAAAGCAGCAGGACATCCAGGAGTCCCGAGGATATCACGGAGCATGAAAAAAAAATGAACACTTCTACTTCTGAACTAAATCCTACCAACCATTCCAGGAAGCCTGGCTTCTAATTCTGCATATGTCATTCACGTCAGCCTTCCAAGGTTTGGGTCCTTACCGTATGCCTTCATTTCAAAGAACCAGCCAATTAAGGATCTTAAACTGCCATGAAGCAATAAAAATTTCCCTAAACATTAACCACACAGAGGATCACTTCCAAGACTGAGATTTTGTTATCTCATTGCAGGCATTCTAAATTAAGCCCTGGAGGAAAATTTTACTGCTAATAAGTAATCACTTGTAGTAATATGCGTTATTGCTGAGATAATAGGCTCAATATCAATATCTTCTCATGTTGTTGTAACTGGGAAGTAAGATGGGAGAATACTGCTCTGTGTCGCAGGATTGAGGAAAACCAAATGTTAATTTTCATAGTGTCATGTTTGGTTTAAATTATTCCAAAATAAAAGCATGCGTTCACCTTCAGTGCAATGAATTTGTTTGTTACCCAGCCACATGTGATTTCTATCAAATTTCTCTCCAAAACAGTTCAATAGGATAGGACACAGAAGAACAAAAACAGTCCACAACTTATCAGTTGACAAATAATACATTGAAATTCACTAAAAGAGTGTTGATGAAATCTTCATATTTTAAAAAAGGAGCTTCATAATAAACTTGACAATTCATATGGTGAAAGGTCTAAAAAATCTTAGATTCTTGTGTGTTTTTTCCATGCAGAGCAACTTTTCAGAATGTGTTGATTTTTGAAAAATCCTGAATGTTGTATATATTCTGATTTTTAGATATTATCAGATCTTCAGGTGGAAAATCACAGTCTCTGATTGATCTCCAAGGTTTGAGTTTTTAATTCACCAGAAGGGATTCCTGAAAAATGAACTATATTTTTCCCTGTGATTATTTTAAAGCTTACTTTAAAAAGGCATTTTTTCCAAAATAAATTTGGATGGAATGAGACTCATGAAATAATTGACTATAAGAGAATCTATGGCCACTCCAAGTCTTTTGTTTCCAAAAGACTTATGGAAACAAAACTTATGATCAAGCCCCTAAGGCCGTATAACTTGGTGGGGATTAATAGGGAGTGAGTCGACCATAAATAATCAATTAAAAGAAAGCAACCTAGTACAATGATTTTAAATCCAAGTTCACAGTTTTCCTGACAATGGATAGTCCAGGGAGATTCAGAGTGGCAAAGATATAAATCTCCACTAAATAAGCGTTCTAAAAAAAACACTAAGGGCTTTCCTGGTGGCACAGTGGTTGAGAGTCCGCCTGCCGATGCAGGGGACACGGGTTCGTGCCCCGGTCCGGGAAGATCCCACATGCCGCGGAGCGGCTGGGCCCGTGAGCCATGGCCGCTGAGCCTGCGCGTCCGGAGCCTGTGCTCCGCAACGGGAGGGGCCACAACAGTGAGAGGCCCGCGTACCGCAAAAAAAAAAAAAAAGAAAAGAAAAAGAAACACTAAACCAACTATATTCTAGAAAATGGAATGTTAAATAAAAAGAGCTTGAGTTTGCTGATCTTTGTAATGGTGGAACAGCATTAGTAAATGGAAAATAATCCTATAAGTATTGGATTTTCTTTTCAAACCATGGAGTGAATTTGGCTTCTGTCACTGACCAATGATACTACCAAAGTGTCTAGAACTTGAAGGACCAATATCCCAGAGAACAGGGATATTGAGGAAAGCTCCACATTTGGCATCATTTTTCTCTAACCCTATTGAAGCTTAAGCTGTACAGGGCAAAGTCTAGGAAGCTAAGCAGAAAACACTGAAACACAGTGTGGAATTTTCAACAGGCTCATGGTCCTTGGGAAACAAAAATTGGATTTCAGAATCTGCCAGAAGGGGAGGGGGCCCTAGTGACCTTCCCCTGGAATCCCTGGGTTTTACACTAAGCCTGTGGGTAAACCAAGCCTTATAAAGACCACAACTCCACTTCACGTCACCTCAGTCCCGGTTGGATTGAACTCATCTGATTCCATTCTGGATGCCTCACAGAGGGTAGGGGAAAGCCTCTTGGAAGAAAAATAATAGCATCTAAGGCCATACATTTTTAAAATCACGATGTCTAACATTAAATAAAATACCAGGTGGACTCATTGGTGACTCAGCTATTGGTCAGACACATACTTAAAAATAATGAATGTTATTATGTTAAAAAAAAACATTGAAATCAAGATAGAGAATTTTCCAGAGTACTAGATCTTTAAAAAATATCAAATGGAAATTCAAAAACTGAAAAATATAATAATGTAAATTAAACTGTAAATAGATGTATTTTATAATTAATTATATACAACCAAAGAGAGGACTAGGAAAGGTGAATGATGTGATAAGCAAAACTAACTTACTTAACAATGCACCTAACTGATGGAATATACTTTTTTTTTTAGAAAAGTCAATTTTTAAAAATTAATTTATTTTATTTATTTATTTTTGGCTGGGTTAGGTCTTTGTTGCTGCGTGCAGGCTTTCTCTGGTTGCAGCCGCTCCAAGGGCTACTCTTCGTTGCAGTTTCACGGGCTTCTCATTGCGGTGGCTTCTCTTGTTGCAGAGCACGGGCTCTAGGTGCACGGGCTTTAGTAGTTGTGGTGCACGGACTCAGTAGTTGTGACTCACAGGCTCTAGAGCGCAGGCTCAGTGGTTGTGGTGCATAGGCTTAGTTGCTCCATGGCATGTGGGATCTTCCCGGACCAGGGCTCAAACCCGTGTCCCCTGATTGGCAGGCAGATTCTTAACCACTGCGCCACCAGGGAAGCCCCAGAATATACTTTTTTCAAGTCATACATGCCAAATTTTATCAAAATTGATAATTTGCTAGGTCGTAAGTCTCAACAAATTTCAAAGGATTGAAATCATGTTCTCTTACACAGCGAAATTAAACTAAAAATAAGCAAACAGAAATAATCACTAGAAAATTCTCAAATACATGGAAGTTAAACAATTCATTTAGAAATAAACCTTGAGTCAAGAAAGAAACCCCAGTGGAGGTAAATGATATTTTGCACTGAATGAAAATGAAAATATGGCATATCAAAATATGTTGAATGCCACAAATGTTGTGCTTATGGAAAACTGTACAACCATCAAATCCATATGTTAAAGAAGAAAGTTTAAAAAACAATGATCTCACTATCCAGCTAAAAAACCTAAGGGGAAAAAAAAAACACAAACTCCCAGCCAAGTAAACCCAAGAATGTAGTTGGAAGGAAATAATAAAGATAAGAGCAGAAATTAATGAAATAGAAACCCTAAGTACCATAGAGAAATATCAACAAAGCTGAAATTTGGTTCTCTGAAAGACTAAGTTAGTTTTTTGAAGACTGAAGAAGGAAAAAAAGAGAACCCTTATAATCAATATCAGGAATAAAAGAAAAGAAAGACATCACTACAGATCATACAGACGTTTAAAAGATAAGAGGGTTTCCCTGGTGGCGCAGTGGTTGAGAGTCCACCTGCCAATGCAGGGGGACACGGGTTCGTGTCCCAGTCCAGGAGGATCCCGCATGCCGCGGAGCAGCTGGGCCCGTGAGCCATGGCCGCTGGGCCTCCGCGTCCGGAGCCTGTGCTCCGCAGCAGGAGGGGCCACAACAGTGAGAGGCCCGCGTACAGCAAAAAAAAAAAAAAAAGACAAGAGATACTGGAACTAAATTTAGGCAAGAAATTTACAACTTTTGATGAAATGGACAAATTCCTAAGAAAGTACAGTTTACAACTGTTACAAAAAGAAAAATGGAAAATCTGAATATCCATTTAAAACTTAAATATGTAATTAAAACTTAAATTTGTGATTAAATACCTTCCCACTAAGAAATCTCAAGGCACAGATAAACTTCATTTGTGAATGTTTCCAAACCTCAAGTAATATATAACACCACTCTTAAAAAAACACTTCCCAAGGGCTTCCCTGTGGCGCAGTGGTTGAGAGTCCGCCTGCCGATGCAGGGGATGCGGGTTCGTGCCCCGGTCCAGGAGGATCCCACATGCCGCGGAGCGGCTGGGCCCGTGGACCATGACCGCTGAACCTGTGCATCCAGAGCCTGTGCTCCGCAATGGGAGAGGCCACAACAATGAGAGGCCCATGTACCGCAAAAAAAAAAAAAAAAAAAAAAACCACTTCTCAAGAAAAAGAGGAAATAAATCCCAATTTATTTTTATGAGGCCAGCATAATATTGATATCAAAGCCTGGCAAGAATAGTACAAGGAAAGAGAATTATAAGCTGGTTCTTCTCATGAACAATTGAGGCATGATCCTAAACAAAATATTAGCAAATTGAATCCTGCAATGTATAAAAACAAAACCAAAAACACGTCATGAAAAGTTGGATTTATTCCAGGAATGCAAGGTTGATTTAACACTATAAAAATCAATGAAATGCAATTCACCAGATTAACTGAATAAAGGAGAAAAATTGATTATCATGTCAGATGCAGAAAAAGCATCTGATAAAATTCAAATTCCAGTAATGATTAAAAAGGAAAGAATTTACCAAAGTGGATATAGAAGGGAAGTTCCTTAATGGGATGAACAAGTATATACAAAAAACTTAGAGTAAGCTTCATACTTAATTTTGCTATGTCAGAAGTTTTCCTCCTTAAATCAGGAATAAGAGAAAGATGCCTAATATCACCATTTTAAAAAATTATTTATTTATACAGTGTTATTTATTTATTTATTTATGGGGCTGTGTTGGGTCTTCGTTGCTGCACGCAGGCTTCTCACGGCGGTGGCTTCTCTTTGTTGTGGAGCACGGGCTCTAGGCGCGTGGGCTCAGTACTTGTGGCTCGCGGGCTGTAGAGCACAGGCTCAGTAGTTGTGGCGCACGGGCTTAGTTGCTCCGCAGCATGTGGGATCTTCACGGACCAGGGCTCGAACCCCTGTCCCCTGCATTGACAGGCGGATTCTTAACCACCGCGCCACCAGGGAAGTCCTAATATCACCATTTTTATTTAACGTTGTAATAGACATCCTAGACAGTACAATAAGGCAATAAAAAAGTAGAATGATTAGAAAGGAAGAAATGAAGCCGTCATTATACATAGAATATTCAAAATAATCTACAAGCTATTTATAAGTTAATTTAGTAAAGACACTAGATAAGAGAACAATACAAAAATCTTTATTTCTGTATATTAGCAATAAAGAATTAAAGGTAAAAAAATTAAACCTACCGTTTATAATAACATCAAAATATCAAATATCTAGGATGCAACTCATGAAAATATGCAAGAGTTCTATGTAGAAAATTATAAAACATTGTGGAAATAAATTAAAAATACCTAAATTGGGCTTCCCTCATGGAACAGTGGTTGGGAGTCCGCCTGACGATGCAGGGGGCACGGGTTCGTGCCCCAGTTGGGGAGGATCCCACGTGCCGTGGAGCGGCTGGGCCCGTGAGCCATGGCCGCTGGGCCTGTGCGTCCGGAGCCTGTGCTCCGCAACGGGAGAGGCCACGGCAGTGAGAGGCCCACGTACCGCAAAAAAAAAAAAAAAAAAAAAAAAACCTAAATAAATGAAATTTACACCATGATCATGACTAAAATTATTAGATAACAAGTCTCCACAAGTTGATTTATAGAGTAACTGCAAACTCAATCAGAATTTCAGCAGATATTTTTTTGTGTGGAAATCAACAAGCTGATTCTAAAATTAGTGTGAAAATACGAAAGTCTAGAAATAACCAAAGTAATTTCGAAGAAAAGCTAGGACTTATACTCTGATACATTAAAACTAATTATGAGGTTATCATAATAAAGTCAGTGTGCCATTCACAGAAGGAGAGACAAATTGAGAAATGAAACATAACAGAAAGTAGAGAAACAGACCTAAATATATAGCCATTTGATTAAATGACCAAGACGATACTGACGTGCAATGAGAAGAACATGGTCTTTTCATTTAGTGGTGCAGGACCAATTGAATATCCACATTGAAAAAAAGAAATCAATTCTAGGTGGATCATATATGTAAATAAGGAAGGCAAAACCAATCAACTTCTGGAATAAATCGCAGGAGAATATCTTCATGTTTTTGAGGTAGGGAAAGACTTTTAAAAGGCACTGAATGTAATGGATAAATTGGACATGATAAACAAGTAAATAATACATAATAATTGATAAATAGGATGACACAAAGTTAAGAAACTCTTGATCTAACATTAGGAGAGTGAAAAGGCAAGCTAAGAAGTTGGGATACGATTTTTTGCAATACATGAAACCTGGAAAGGACACATATGTAAATGTGTAAAAAAATATATTAAAAAATATGTAAGTAAAAAACCTCTTACAAAGAAAGAAAGATAATAGAGAAATGGACAAAATATATAGACAGATACTTCACAGAAGAAGATATCCAAATGGCAAACAAACATATGAAGAGGTGCACAAAATCATTAGTTATCAGATAAATGCAAATTCAGATCATAAGATACCACTGCACACCCACCTGCAGGGTTAAAATAAAAAGGACAGACAATACCAGGTTTTGGCAAGGATGTGGACCAACCGGAACTCTCATATACTGCTGGTGGGCGTGTAACTTGGTAAAAACCACTTTGGAAAACTGTTTAGCATATCAATAAAAGTAGACTAGACTTATACCCTAGGAGCCAGCAATGTCGCTTCTTAAAGTATCAATCAAATTGATAAATACCTAGCAAGGCTGATTAAGGAAGTAGACATAACCATTATTATAATCAAAAAGGAGACATCAGGCTTCCCTGGTGGCGCAGTGGTTACGAATCCACCTGCCCATGCAGGGGACACGGGTTCGACCCCTGGTCCGGGAAGATTCCCACAATCCACAGAGCAACTAAGCCCATGCGCCACAACTACTGAGCCTGTGCTCTAGAGCCCGCGAGCCACAACTACTGAGCCCATGTGCCACAACTACTGAAGCCCGTGCGCCTAGAGCCTGTGCTCCGCAACAAGAGAAGCCACTGCAATGAGAAGCCTGTGCACCACAACAAAGAGTGGCCCCTGCTTACCACAACTAGAGAAAGCCAGCGCGCAGCAACGGGGACTCAACACAGCCAAAAATAAATTTAAAAAAAATAAGTAAAATAAATAAATTTATTTTTTAAAAAGGAGACATCACTAATGATATTTCAGAAATTGAAATTAGTACTTCAGGATATTGTGAAAAAAATTTATGCCAAAAAATGAAAATTGAGGTAAAATGGACAATTTTCTATAAAAACACAGCTTTTCAAAACTCATATTAAGAAATAAAAAATCAGAGTAGTCCTATAATTACTAAAGATATTAAATCTGTAATTAAAAACTTTCCCACAAACAAAACTCTATGCCACACGATGTCCATATGGCATCCCAAGTGAATTCTACCGAACATTTATTATTATTTTGAGCCACAGATAGAATTAAGAAAAAATCCATTTGATCTTACATGATGCTAGCATATTGTCTTTTAAGGCGAATGGCACTGTGATCTTGGAACAAGGGAGAAGGAATTTGGCCCTGGAATAAAAAATAACTATACAACCATGATAAATAGTTTATTGATTTCCAGTATTAGAATCAATCTATAGGCAAACCTCGAAATAATATTTAACTATTCTATCAGTAGAGGCAAAATGTACATAACATCAGCCTTGACCATGTAAAATAGGATCTATCAAAAGTGGAAGTTTAAGGGACTTCCCTGGTGGTCCAGTGGTTGAGACTCCACGCTTCCACTGCAGGGGGCGTGGGTTCGATCACTGGTCCCGGAACTAAGATCCCGCATGCCGTGCAGCGCGGGCCAAAAAAAAAAAAAAAAATAAGTAGAAGTTTAAAATTTGTAGGAAAGGATAGAGACAGTAATATCCTCATATTGCAAAGTAAGGAATCAAGATACACCATTGCAAGTTGATGGAACAGGAAAGGGAAGTTTAGAGGTAGCATTTTAATTTACAAAGGTAACCAAAAGAAAATTAATGGTAAAATTGTTAAATACTGAGAGAGGAGGGAAAGGAGGTAAAATCGTAAAAATGCACTTGAATTTGCTGACCTCTGGTAACTATTTACGTGGCATTCACAAATATTTACATAGCATTTACATTGTATTAGGTCTTATAAGTAATCTAGAGATGATTTAAAGTATACTGGCGGGCTGTGCGTAGGTTATGCAAATACTGCATCATTTTTTATAAGGGATTTGAGCATCCTCGAATTTTGGTACCCACAGCGGTCCTAGAACCAATCCCCTACAGACACTGAGGGAGGACTGGATGGCTTTAGCAGTTGAGGAAAAGATACAAATAAGTATATATGTATATATACTTACAGGATGGTCATGAGTCTTCAGTGCAATGAAGTATATAACAAGTGCTTGACAAAGAGCCGGCTTTCAGGGCATGTCAGTTTTTCCTTTTTATTGCAGTCTGAACATTGATTTGGTCCTTTGCTGTTCTCCCTCTTTCCTATTGGATGGTTTGGTCTGTTGCCATCACATTTTTGCATTTCTGTGTAGTAAGAATATTTTAACTTTCAATGAAAATTGCCTTTATTATTAAATGACTTGCCTATTATTTTTAGAGAATTCCCATTACTTTAAATAGTTCAGCGAGAGCTTTAGGAGAGGAATCTTCTCAGGTAGAATCGCTGCCAGAGCACCTCAAAGTATTCCATGGAAGGAGTTGCTTTCCTTCCCATGGAAATAAGATAAATGCTCTGTTTCTATGGTTACTCTTCTTCTTTTATTATTGCTAAAAATCTTAGCAATAATAAAAGTAAGGAGATGTGCTGATCTTTAATAGCATGAATATATCATTGACAGTTTCCAGGCTACTTTTACTTATGGCACTATTCTTTGTGTAGTGCGGCCAGTACTGTTGGACTTAACACATAAACTGCAATTTTCAAGAGTTTCTCAAACAGCTAATATAAAACTGCATGCTTGGCAGGAGCTTCCCTTAAAAAGTTCCATCCATGGGCATCTTTTCTAAGTATAGGTGATCATTTAGACTATGACCTTTAGATTTCTACTATCTACAGCATATGAAGTAGAACCTCTTTCTTCTGGACGTTGACCAGTTTCTTGAGATTTTCACTTAATCATGTGGATTATGCTGCAGCCTGGAAATGTCTGACTCGTATCACCTTTCCTTTAATTCTTACCTCATTACAATGTTGATTACCTGGTCATTTTAAGTGAGAACTGACAGGTACATTGGGAGGGTACCTGAGGGGATCAATCTGGACATTTATACACTAGGTCGCGAGTTGGTACGTGTGCAGAGGACTGAAGGCTGGTGAAACGCTACCACTGTAAGCACATCAAGCACTGGCCTCATACAGAAAGCCAAGAAGAGGGCAGGAAAGAGAGAGAAAGTGTGATCCCGTTTATGAAGTTCAAGTTCAGGTGAAAGCTCTCTCTACTGATGATGGTCAGGTGGGCTCCCCCTGGCTTTTCAGTCCTCTCTGTTTAGAAATCAGCACAAGCCTAATTGTAGTTCTTTTGTAAGTGACCTTTTTTTCTCTCGCTGCTTTTAGGATCTTCTGTTTTTCTTAGGTTTTCCTGTGATTTTTCAGAAATTCATCCCGGTTGGAATTCACGGGGCTTACTGCATCTAAGGATGGACGTCTTTCAACAGCTCTGAAACTTTCTCTGTTTGGACAGTGCCTCTTCCACACCCTGTTTTCTCCCTCTGGAACTGAAATTAGACATATGTTAAAGCTTCCAGCTCTATCCCCTTCCCCCTTAAACTCTCCCATTTCCCATCCCTCTCTCCAGATTCTTCTCATTTCTTTGGGTTTATCTGCCATTCACTTTTTCCTCTCCAAATCAACTGCATCTAATCTGCTACATAGGCAGTTCACTGAGTTTATTATATTCACTTTAAGCCTATTAAATGAGTTATTCTGGGCCAGTTATTTTCAATATCTAAAGCATTTGGGGACTTGTTTCTGTTTTGTGTTGTTTCTGGTGGATTTCACCTGTGATGGCTTCTTTCCTTGAGTGTTTGGTGAATGTGGCCTGATGGTTTGGGGAAGTCATCTGCGCAGGAATTTCCCTGCGCTGGATCGGAAGCCGAGCTCCTCTGGAGAGGATTAGCCCTTGTTCCTTAGAGCCACCAACCCTGGACCGTTTTAAATTAAAACTTCAACCTGAGTTTTCTGTACCACCCGGGTAGGGTGGATTTAGACTGCTGGCTTGTGGGTACGAATTCTCAGGGGGAGAAGGGGCATTTATTTTTCCCTACCTTCAGTTCAAAGTGGAGCCAAGTTTCCCTTCTGTTCCCTTCTGAATATCAGAGTTTCCTTCTCACTCATCCTTCCCTTGGGACTGTGGCCTAGAGGCTTCCAGATAACTAGGGGTCTCTGCTTTACCTTCTGTCGTCTGACAGCAGAGACCATCAGAGCAGCGACTCAGCATCTCTAGGGTTTGGCCACACCCCTCCAGGGCATAAGTGGAATTTGGTGTTGGCCTACCTCCCAGGATGCCCGTTTTCACTTTCTGTGGGATTCTGTGCATTCCTTAATTTAGTGCCAGCTCAGCAATGCACCTAAATGAATGGGGTGTGTCTTTCAACATTTAATCTAGTATTTCAGTTTTTAGTGAGGAAGGTCCTTCAGGGTATCTTATCAATCACACCTCTGGAAACAGAAGCCCCAAAGCCTGTTCTATCGAGGTTGATTATTTCCTGCTAGGTGCTAAGCCTGGAGTTTCAACAGGGCTCCAATTTCATGAGTGCATCGTTCTACAGGCAGCATACAAGTTACTACTAGAAGAAATGATTCTTTCTTACCTAACCTCAGACCTTAATTAGGCAGGTGATTGAGACTTATTTGGGGGGAATGTTTGAGTGGCAGGAAGCCTCAGTAATACGGGAGCTGCATCTTCACATCTTAAATCAGCCCAAACATTCTTCTCTGTTTCCATTGTTGGAACAGTGGGAAGCTTGGAATGGGGTTTATAATGCAATCATTCTTCCAAATGCATAACATGGCACCAGTCCGAGCACTTGTAACCATCTCCAGAATGAGCAGAATGAATCCAGATTCTACTGCAACTGTCTGGCTGGTGGGAAAATGATTTGTTGATGTACAGGGAAGGATAAAGCCCATTAGGGTTATTGTTTGAGTTTGTTCTGTACGTTGTCTTTTCTTTCTCTCCCCCCTGCTCTTTATTTCCTACTTCTTCCCACAGTACATCATATTTTTATACAAGTCACTGGTTTCAGAATTCCGTTTAGAGATCAATAACAGCATTCCTAAGTCAAGCAAGATGAAACAGTACATCCCAGTTAGCTGTTTTCCAGAATTAGAATTTTCTCTTTTATAAGGAATCTGTTTCTAAACAATTATTCTATGATTGTAGGCCTGGAAGGCATTCAGATTAAGAAAAAGGAAAAATAAGTATTTCATGATAATTCTCTTAAATGGGAAATGAGTAAGACATAGTTAATGTTAATAGCATTCTGTTAAGATATGTTTCCTTTTTAATTCCTTGGGACACCTGTGAACTCACTGCCAGCCCTTTATCTATAACTTACCCGTGTTCTACTCTCCCATCTCGTCCCCTCACTTCCCCACTTGCCCAGATCACCACTGTCCTGGATTTTGTGTTTATTCTTCTCTTGACGTTTTTAGTTTATAGTTTTATCAAGTACCTTTGTATGTTTGAACAATGTATTGTTTAGTTTCATCCGTCCTTGAACTTTATAAAAAGGGTATGTAACATTCTGAGACTTGATCTCCAGTGGTTGCAAAGATCAGTCATGTTGTGTGTATCATTCATCGTCACTGCTGTAGAATATCCTGCTGTTTGAAAATACTATTCCCTTGCCAATGGTCACTGGTGTTGCTTCTAATTATTTTTGCTATTTTGAACAGTGCTGCTAAGTACATTCTTATATCTGTCTCTGGATGCATGTCAAAAGATTTTGGGGAGTTCTTATCTAGAAGCAGAATTGTTGAATCGTAAAATGTGTAAATATTCAACTTTACAAAATAATGCCATATCGTATTTCAAAATGATTGCACCCATTTCTGTCCTAATCCTTGGTGTATAAGCAATCCAATTCATCTGCATACTCTTCAGTATTTGGTGGTGTTACACTTAATTATTTTTGCCGGCGGAATGGGTAAAAGCAATATATCCTTTATGGTCTTGATTTGTATTTCTCTGACTCTTGAAAGTTGAGCATCCCTTCATATGATTATTGGCCTTATACATTTTGTGATGTGCCTGTTCACATCTTTTGCTCAGTTTTCTATTGATTTGTTTGTCTTTTCAATATTATTTTTTATTTCTTTGTAGAAGACTTTAATACAGTCTTCATAAGAAACCTTTATTTGTTATGTGTGGCAAATATAGTCTCTTAGATTGTAGTTTGTCTTTTCATTTCTTTTAAGTAATAATCTTCAGTAAGCAAAAAACGAGTCCCCCGCCCCCAAAATTTGAAACATCCATTCAACAAACAGTGAACATTCATTTTGTGCCAACTGCTGCTCCAGGTCCCAGAGATGTTGCTGGGAACACAGCAGACCAGGACCTTCCTTCTGTGGAGCTGACTTTGGGGAGGTCCACTTTTGACTTCACCATCCAACAATGTGTGGGAACTTGCAAAACTATTTCAGTTTTTGTCTCTATAAATGGAGTTTGTGACTCTCAGCCCTGCCTTCCTGATGGACAAACCAGAGGCTCCTGCTGACTTTGGTGGAGGGGGCAGGACTAGCCCTCACTGTCTCTGTGTATGTGTGTGTGTGTGTGTGTGTGTGTTTATTTTATATTTTATTTTATTTTATTTTAAAATATAGTTAATTAACAATGTTGTGTTAGTTTCAGGTGTACAGCAGAGTGATTCAGTTACACATATACTTGTCACCTATTGTTTTTCGAATTCTTTTCCCATTTAGGTTATTACAGAGTATTGAGCAGAGTTCCCTGTGCTATACAGCAGGTTCTTATTAGTTATCTATTTTAAACATAGCCGTGTGTACATGTCAACCCCAAACTCCTAGTCTATCCCTCACCTCCCACCCTTCCCCCAGGTAACTGTAAGTTTGTTCTCTATGTCTGTGAGTCTGTTTCTGTTTTGTAAATAAGTTCATTTGTATCATAAGCAATATCATATGGTATCTGTCTTTCTCTTTCTGAATTACTTCACTTAGTATGATAATCTCTAAGTCCATCCATGTTGCTGCAAATGGCATTATTTCATTCTTTTTTATTGCTGAGTAATATTCCATTGTATATATGTACCACATCTTCTTTATCCTTTCCTCTGTTGATGGACATTTAAGTTGCTTCCATGGCCCACATTGTCTCATGGTGCCATCACAGGCCTTTCCTTGGGGTGGTGTTCTCATGTCAAGGACCTTATTCTGCCTTCTAGCTCGCCCAGGAAAATCATGAGCTATCTTACAATGAGGTCCGATTCTTTGCCATGCACCATGGGCAGTGTTCAAAGAAAGCAAATACCCTTAGATAAATTCAACCCAATACTCTGAGTATTGTTTCAGTGTTTGCTGAAAATTCTTTCGTTGAAAAAGTCTCATTTAACATCCTGATGTTGGCACATCCACACGTGACAAATGTGACATCTCCAGGCTCTGGCATCCCCCCATCATATACGGGCATGTGTGCACTCCAGTGAGGTAAGATGCTGCCTGAGACTCTGGGGCTGGCAAGCAGGAGCCTTAGAGTTCTCTCTTTGGAAAGATCACTGCGTTATTCCGTAGGAAATGTCTTCTTGGCACTTACCTTGAGGATAAAAGGTGATACTCCTCGAGTAGCTTGGGCATCAGTGAACTCTCCATATTTGATTTAATTCACCAATGGTCAGAGGTACACAGGGATGCCTGACTTCCTCCTGGGCAAGAATCACCCCCTGCTACAGCCTCTGCCAATAGTAAGCATTTATTGAGCGTTTACCTGTATTCATGAGTATTCAGTCTTTCTGTTTTCACAGCAACCATAAGAGGCAGCTGTATTTATCCTCATCCTACAAAGGGAAAGGTCAAGATCAAGCACTTTGTCATCTTAAGGCAGGAAGGACCCCCTACTCCCACCTTATGTCCATTGAGGGGAACCATTGACACTCCCCCAACAGTTAATCGCAGTTGGACTCAGCTGGCGAGCGGAACCTCAGGGCCAGGAACTTGACAGCGTCTCAGGGGGGTGGGCGAGGGATGGCAGAGCGGCGGGATGCTGCCGCGGGCAGGCTATCCGATGCCAGGGGACCGCTCATTGCGGGACGGACGCCTGACTCCCCAGCCTCACCCTTCTCCACCCTCTGAAAGGTGAAAAGCAGGTCAGTGACCAAGTGTTTTTTTAATTAAAAAAAAATTTTGAAACCTTTTCCAACCAGCCTCTAAAGAACTCAGGGCCTTGCAAGCGTGTCCCAGGAGAGCAGGTAATGACTGGGCTGGGAGGAAACGGTAACACGAATCAGCCTGGTATCGGCGCTGATTGGCTGTAACAGTCTCTGAAGCGCTCGCTGCCCGGGCCTTTCCCCCGCCCACTCCCAGCCTCATCAGCCTGGTGGCCTGAGGAGCGGTGCCCGGCCACCCTGTGCCCCGCTCCCTGGCTGAGCCTCCCCACAAAGGCGTCAATTCAGGGGCCCTGCACAGCGGCCACGTAAGCACCTGCCCAGGAGCTGCCGTCATCCTGATGTTCGATTCGCTGTCAGCCACTTGCTCTGGAGCACGCTGTGTCATCTTGAGGGCTTACTTAGCACTAAGCAGATTTACCGCAAGGCAATACTCACGAGGGAGAAAATGAACCTTTCCTGGATGAAAGGCACAGAGAAACTCCCCCACTCTCCTTCTTTCTATTTGTCTTTTAGGTATTGTCATTGTCCACTGTGAATAAGATTTCCTGTAGCAACCGGCAGCCGGGAGGCCGGGGTCTCCGGTTTCTAACTAGTTTACCTTAAAGGATGCAACATTCTGACTCTGTCAGTTTTACTGCTTTTGGCATCGAGCACTAGTTCCCTCTGCTAGTACACTTGACGTTGCGGCCATAGGAAGGTGCTTTTACAGCTGAGCAAGACCCTGCAGCTGGTAAGTGCAGAGGCCAGGAGTTCTGTAGGGCTTTCCCTTTTGGTTTACTAGCATCATCATCCGAGGTTTATTAGGTCTGTATGTACGTGACGCTGCTCCAGATGTTACCTCTACCTTCCACCTAGGAAGAGGTGCCAGAGTTTCTCCTCTGGGATCCTCTAACTTGTAAACTCTTTGCTGAAGAAAATAACACAGGAGTATGCCAACAAGCAATGGCTAAGGTATGGCTGATAGAAACTGTTGAACTAATTGAGTACGCTGGAAAATACATTAGGCATATAACCATCCGAACTGATTTTCAAAGAATTGGAGTTCCAGACATAGCAAAAGTGTGCCAGAGATCACGCACCCATTCGTTCATGGAATCAGGAAACATCTGAGGAGCTGGTAAAAAGCAGCTTTTTTGGCACACGAGGGGAACTGCGGAGTGGGCTGACAGCGAAGTCAGTGATTGCTCAGAGCTTAAGGGTGACCGGCAAGGAATAATTATTTGATGAGGGAGACATTTGGGGAAGTTTGGAGAAAAGCGATCAATCATGGTAGATTTTATAATCGCCAGGAACAGGATGTGGTATGTAAGCCATTCCAGGAAACGGGGCCAGAGTCAGAGCCTGGGCTGACCATTGGAGGAGGGCAGGAATCCAGGGCTCCCAGGGAAAGGAAGGCTGCAGGGGAAAGCAGCAGAGCAGCCTGGGCCGCAGGGAGCATGTCGTGAGGAGAAAGAAGCCCGGGTCGTTAGGAGGGCTGCCCCGTGAGCCAGGCTCCATCCAGATCCTGAGGACTGGAGGGGGCGGGCAGGGCCACAATCCCGGATGAGCAGGGACACTTGGACCGGTTTCAGGACAGAGATGCAGGCACGAGGGAAACTTGGGCTGGGGCTGGGCATTGCCGGGGGAGAACGATTTGATGCGGGATGCCCGAGGAGTAAGCACATCCGAGAAAGGGGCCCAGGAGGAGCCGATGGCAGGAGCCGCAGTGAACACACTTCCTCTCCAGGACGCTGAGGGCTCAGCCTGACTCGGGGTGGGGGCTTGTGCTGCGTCGAGCTGCTGCCTGAACTTCTCCCAGCCGTGGTTGCAGGGGCTTTGCCCGGGAGCTTCGGTTGTTGAGACTGGCAGCAGTAGGGGCAGGAGATGAGGCAAATCATCACAGAGGCAAGAGCACCCGTCACGGGAGCAGCGGGCTCCCCAGTCCCCCACCCCCAGCACCGCAGACAGTCCCCTGGGCACCGTCTGAGAAAGAGTGGAGCCCCGATGAGGCCCCCCGCACACGGACCCCGGTGAGGTGCCCAGAGCCTGGAAGTGAGAAGGTGCTCAAGGAATGGTGGAGAAATGTCAAAATGACCCAGGGGCCAACCTGCAGTGGCTCCCACTGGCCAAATCTGGGATATTTTGATCATCAACATATATAATGATATTAACAGATTATAACTCAGTGAGGAAAAACAAGAATGTGTGAGTCCACTCACATGAGTAAATAATCAAGGCACAAGGGAAAGGCCTCCCTACGAGAAAGTGCAGATTCATGACTGCAGAGTGAATGACGGGTTTAGGAGAATCACCATTCGCCAGTGATCCTAGTAACGATTGATTCAAGCAAGGATCATGCATGAAAGCTTGATGAGGCAGAGGATACTCACAGCACCTAAATGTATCTCCCCCCAGATTCCTTATTAATTACAAAAGGGAAAAGTAACATCGTCCCAGGGGAAAACCTGATGGACTGCACTTTAACCAAGGCACCGGAGTTCACACACTCTGCCTCCAAACCAACGGAAAATCCTTCAAACCGTATCCCGGCAAACCACTGTCGTCCCCCGCTGAGGGATCGCCGACCCCCTCATCACTCGCGTCCCTGCCCCCCGCCCCGCCCCGTGCACCCAGCCGAAGCCCAGGTCCTCAGTGTGGATGAGGGTCGGGTGCTGCGTCTCCAGCCTCCACTGCTGCTGCCTTCGGTGCCTCAGGTGCGCCCGCATTTCCGGGTTGCGGCCCTGGGGGCTGCTGCTGCCGCGATGCTCTCCCCCCAGGTCCCTGTCGAGCCGCTCCCTCGCTCGTCCAAGGCTGGGCTCAGCCCAAACCTCTGTCGACGCCGCTTTCCGTGGACACTGTTTAAAATGGCAACTTCCCCGCTGCCCACCCCGGGCAGTCTCCCCTGCTGTGCATCGGCTAACACTTTCTGACGCACCGTGTGATTAGTTATGTACTTTTGCTGACTGTTTCCTACACCAGCATATGAGCTGGGAGAGATATCTCCCTGCAACCCAGAACACAGTGGACACTTAACCCACACTTGCTGAAGTGTTGAGTGGTTGCGTACCCACTGTGTGTCACCAGGACTGTGCCTGGCGTGATATGGGGTACAAAAGAAGAAAACCTGAACGAGACTAAACAAAAACCATTTGCCCCGGTCTCTAGCTCTCCAGAACCTGACAGTTCCGTTGGAGAAGTGAAGCGGATACAGGCTAGCATCAGCGAGGCATTGGGTGTTAAGTGCTTGGTCCCTTGTGCCCGTGTGAGCCGGGTCCCAGGAAGGGAACGTCCCAGGGCCGGTGTTCTAGACTGGGTAAGCTGGCAGCTTTTCGGGGAGAGGCAGGGAGAGTGGCACCCCAGACCCAAGGAGAGATACCGAGGTGCTTCTCCCGGAGCCCGTGGTGAGGGAGGCCACGGGGAACACAGGCGCCGGGTGGCAGAGTGTGGCTCAGGCCAGGCTGCAGAGGTACTGCGGCTCCCAGGGCCCTCACGTTCCCCCCAGCTCGGCCCAGCCTGCTGTCCTGGGCCGGGGTCCTCCTTAGTGTGCATCTCCTGGGAGCACACCTGCGACCGAAGTGAGGCTAGTGCCACGTTCCTGGGAGCCATCCCAGGAGAAGTGAGCCAGGCAGGAGGAGGAAGCTGGTGTTGGTGCCACCCGAGCGGGGTACCCCAGGGCACCACTGCGGCCGGGGGCCCAGCCTGCAGCAGACTAGGCTCCGAGGGTTCTCTGCTGGGACACGGGAGCATCATGTCCCCCGGCGCCCCCAGCCCGAGAGACAGCCGCGGCTCAGAGAGCTGCAGGTGACGGGGCACCCAGAGCACCAGCAGTAGGGACCTAGAGGCCGGACGCGGCACCGGAGCATCGGCACTCGTGCAGTCCACGCGTTTCACAGTAAGGAGGTACGTACGCCGTAGATCCCATAGCAGGATTTTGTTTTAATAGAGGAGAGTGAGAATTCTCCATGCATCGCCGCAGTGCCTTGCCGGATTTGGAATTCCTGTGAAACCTGGTCCCTGATACTTTTTATAAAGACACGGAAAGAGCTGGCCCATCCAGCAAGGCAGACAGAGGGGACTCAACCATCCTTCCAGCTAAAGACTCTGTAAATCAGGATCAGCATCATGGAGCCTTGAACAAGCATTCTCCCCCGTGGTGACTGAGTGTGGAGCAAAGAAATCAAGCACCAGTCACCCCCCAATTCATCCACAAGGGCAGTGGCACTTGTAATTAGTATTCAAATTCAATTCCATAATCTCCAGATACAAAGGTAAGGCAAAACCCACATGTCTCCTGGCTGACGGTCCATTTTCAAGGAGATGCAAGCACGATCACAAGGCCCTGGGCAGCTCAGTGCCTGAGGGAAGCAGCCTCGGCCGCTGGCTTCCTGTGGGAACCTCAGCACAGAGGCGAGCAAGGGGTCTGCACGCGGCTCGCAGTGTCCTGGCCAGCAGACCCTGGGGGCAGAAGCTCGGACTTCATGAGAGCGGGGACCGTGTCTCCAAAGGAAGACCGGCCAGCGCGCAGCCCTGCGTACTGAGAGGGAAACGCCCTTGAACTCTGGAGGTCCGTCAAAACCATTTCCATCCGGAGCAGCCCCCCTTCCACCTGCTGGTAACTGGAGAACGCGGAGGCACTTCTTGTTCTGGTGGATTTTTCTTGATTCCTGGACCTACCAGGAATGCGGCTTTGGGGGCGGCCAGCCAGGCCCGAGGTGTGTGAGGCTGAGGCATTTCGACAGCTGCTCCGGGGCGGGGGCACCAGCACGTTTTAGTTGTCGCGGGGCAGTTGCCATAGAGTTGAGTTCCCCCTCTAACCTTTAAAGGGACCCTTTATAATCCTGTTTGGGAATCCTGTGAATGAGTCAATAATTGGGACCATTCACTTCATCTCATCGAGGAGGAGGGAAGAGCCACCGATTTGTCCTTGTCCTCAGGGACGCTCTGGGCAGCTCTGCCCGGGGACCCCCGCCTATCGAGCTCTGTGTCCAGGGTGCCCGGAAGGAAACACTCCACTCCTTCCCCGCAGCTCTGGGCACACAGCGGGCTCCCGATGCGGATGGCCCAGCGATGCCTGGCGGTGTGCATCAGATGTGGGCCACGGCTCGGGGCCCCAGGAGGCTTCTCCCCTCCAGGCAGCCACCCGACGCCCCGGGGCCTGGGCTGGGCTCTCCCCGCCTCTGCCGGCCTCCGTGGCCTTGGTATTGTCCATCTCAGAAGCCCTCCTGCCTTGCTTCTGCCTTGACATTCGTATTCAGACAGGCATCCTCTCACTGGTCCGCACGGAAGCCCTGGGGCTGGTTCCATCGGGGAGGGCGGTGAGGCACAGAGTGGTTGCAAGTCGGCGAGGGACACGCAGCTGGCGAGCGGAAGAGATGAGATTCAGAGTCGGGGCTTTTGTCTCCAATCCCAGGGCTCTTCCCATTTTACTCCAGGGCCGCCGCCAAAGTCTCCCAGAGAAACAACCACTTACAACTGCTGTCACTGGGCTTCCCTGGTGGCGCAGTGGTTGAGAGTCCGCCTGCCGATGCAGGGGACACGGGTTCGTGCCCCGGTCCAGGAAGATCCCACATGCCACGGAGCGGCTGGGCCCATGAGCCATGGCCGCTGGGCCTGTGCGTCCGGAGCCTGTGCTCCGCAACAGGAGAGGCCACAACAGTGAGAGGCCCGTGTACCAAAAAAAAAAAAAATGCTGTCACGTATTAACAGGAAAGGGATGGGTGTTCCCCTCACGCGTCCCTGTAGGGGTCGTGGTACCCGAGGACGATTCCCACGCGGCAGGGCCGGGGGGTGGTTCCCCGGTGGAAAGATGATGAAGGCAGTGGTTAGGGCAGCATCACTGACCAAGCTCCCGGCACAAAGCTCAGCGAGGTGTAAGCACTTTCTTCGGATTAGTCCTTTGAACAACCCTAAGGTTTCAGTAATATAATCATCCCCATTTACAGTGAAGAAGCTGAGGCGCGCTTAAATACCATGGCCCTGGGTCCCAAAGTGGTACCAGGGAATGCAAGCCTCCAGGTCCTGCTACCCCTGAGCTACTGCTCGGGAGGTACAGGGAGGTGCTGGGCACGGTCCTCGTGCATTCACACACGAACGCAGCTCCAGCCGCTCAATGTACGCCGCACCATTTCTCCCCATTTTACAGGCAGGCAGCCTGAGGCACAGAGTCTAAGTAACTAGCCCAAGCGTGCAAGCCTCCAGGGCGAGCTGGGGCCCCGGCGTCGTGGTCTAACCACTCACACTTGTTGCTCCGCTGTGGACGTGGCAAGTCACACCTCGAGGTCAAGGGTGAAGGAGGATCCGGTTCTCTCGATGCCCTGTTCAGAAACCAGGTCCTGTTTGGATTGTTGATGTTGGTGATTTAAAGCAGAGGGTTCGCTGTGGCAGGAACTTGAAAGAGCCTCTGCTTGTCCAGCCTCCGGAGCCGCTGAGAAGCTCTGTGCTTCTGGAACTGGGCTGGAGGGCGGTGTAGACAAACGCTCTGCTCACAGCCCCGCTGGCAGGGTGCTCCATGGGGCCGACTGTTACCACCTTTAAAGAAAAGGTGAAAATGAGAGAGAAAATTTACCTGCCTCCATTTTTCTAAGGGAGTATATTTCTACGTGCTAGTTAACAAACAGAATGGCACTGGGTCAGCGCAGTCGTTATGCGCTGACTGTTGGGTAAGTGCCGTTCTCAAATGGTGCTTTGGACCTGAGCCGCTCCCTGCCATGGTGGGAAAGGCCATGCTGCTCTACCTTGGTGCAAAGCTCCTCCTGAAAAAAGGCAGTGGTTTTCACAGAAATCAAAGAAGACATTCACCAACAGCATCAATAATTAACTTCTGTTCCTTACTGTCATCCCCCAAGGAGGGCGCTTTTAAGGGAAGATCGTCAAAAGACAACAAAGAGAGCTAGATGGTGGTGACATTACAGGAGTCCCGGACCTCCCTGGAGGAGGTGCCCCTTGAGGCCGAAAAGACATTAGTCACGTAGACCAGCTCCAGGATCACACGATCCGTATTTGGTAAGAGCTAAAGCTGAGGCATGTGAAGCGAGGAAAAGCTCATCTCTCCCACCCGCTGCTGAAACAGCTCAGAGGGCCACAGCCAAGCTGGATACGCCCAGACAGGGGCTCAGCTTTCCTTAAACTCACCCATCCATTCCTACCGTCCTTCAGGAGTCTTATTCAGCTACACATGAGGCACTTTTTAAGCGCTGGAGGTGTAGCGACGAGCAAAACAAAGCCCCTGCCCTGATGGCATTTATATTTTAGTGGGTGAGAAAAAAAAGATACAATACACTTACATACATATATAATATACTATATAACATACAATATGATTGATTAGTATATGTGACACTAAGGTATCATAGTATACATTATTCTGTATAATTTAATAATATTGAATATGTTTATTAAATATTAAATAAGTATCGACTCTAAATTTAATGCAAATATTAAATTATATCTATGTTTCATATATATGAAATCTCAGATTGTGATAAATGCTGGGCAGTGTAAGTGACAAGTGGAACAGCCCCGCGCTAAATGCCTCCTGTATTTTACCGCGGAACAAAGCAGCTGGGGGCAAGCAGGGGTGTTACTGTTTCATGATGGACGGTGTCCAGGAAGCCACTGGGATAAGGTGACATTTGAGCAGAGACCTGAAGGAAGGAGGGGACGGCCGTGCTGATCTGGGGGAAGAATTCTCCAGGCAGAGGCTCCAGGGGCAGAATCTCTGAGGCGGGAACAGGCAACGTGTGTGTCTGAGGGGCCAGGGGGAGGCCCCGAGGCTGGAGCAGAGGGAACGGGAGAGAGGTGTCAGCAGGTGACAGCAGGGAGGTGATGGGGCCACTGTAGGCACGTCGTGGACCAGTGTCAGGATCCTGGCTTTTACCCTGAATGAGCTGAGATGCTTTGGAGGGTTATCACCTAAGGCGAGACAGGACCCGATCCACTGAAGACAAAACAACACAGGCGCGCTCGGGCTGCTGAGTAGAAAATAGACCCAGGGCGGCAAGGGGAGCTGGGAGGCCGTTTAGGAACATTTGGCGACCGTTCAGGCCAGAGATGATACCAGATGCTGCCAATGGGCCAAGTACGATGCGACAGAGAACGGACCCCTGGGTTTAGCTGTGGGGAAGCCCTGGTGACGTGGTCAAGGGCAGTTTCAGGGGCGAGGTGAGGATGCAAGGCCGACTGGAGTAGTCCTGGAGGGGATGGAGAAGAGGAAGAAGTCACAGCAGTGGGGACACAGGGACAAAAGAGTTTGCTTTTAGATTGGGGAACAGCAGGGTGTTCGGATGCTCTTCAGGAGAGGATCCTGTAGAGAACGGAAAGGTGACTTCACAGGCACAGAAGGAGACAGATGTTGGAGGGGTGTAAGGGGACGGGTCCTCAGTCCCACTGGAGGGGCAAAGCTTAGACGCCGTCAGAGATGGTTCGCAGTTATGGAAGAGAAGGCAGTGTAGACAGTGGGGGCAGACGAGGTGGCGGGGTGTGAGGAAGCACCGCTCTGACCGTCTTCTCTCTCGGTGGGGTAGGAAGTTAGGTCACGTTCACGCAAAATCAGTAGAGGGTGAATTTGGTGATTTGGAGAAAGAGGATTTGGAGATTTCCAGAGAGAAGAGAAATGGTGAAATAGTCTCCTAGAAGAGCGAGAGGGTGCGGGGACTACAGAATCCTTGCAGGGACACAAAGGTCCTTCTCGAGTTTGAAGTGAAACCAGTCAGGTTGGTTGTGTGTTTTTTTTCCAACTACATTCAGCCCGCAGGTTCAAGGACAAACTCGGTGGAGGGCTGGATTCAACTAGAGTTAGGATTCTGCTCAGGGGGGCAGGACACACAGGGAGTGAGGTCACAGGCTCTAGGGTCAGTGGATTGTAGGTCTTAGTGGGGTCAAAGCATTGCTGGAACTGGGTAGTAGAGAGAGTAAGCTATAAAGATAGGAGAGTGGGTTCTTGGAGGCAGCATGACCTCATTTGCTAATGGAAGGAAGGTGTATTGGCTTCCTCTTGCTGCTGGAACAGGTTATCAAAATGTATTGGCTTAAAACAATACAGATGTATTATTTTATCATTATGAGAGGTCAGCATTCTGAAATGGGTCTCGCTGGGCTGAAATCACAGTGTGGGCAGGACTGTGTTCCTTTCTGGAGGCTCCAGGGAAGAAGCCACTTCCCGGCTCTTTCCAGCACACAGCGGTCACCCACGTTCCTTGGGTCATGGTTGTCTTCCTCCGTCTTCAAAGCCATGTTCTCACATAGCATCGTTCCGATGTCCTCTTCTCTTCCCTCTTCCACATTTGAGAACGTTTGTGGTTACGTTAGGTCCACCTGGGTACTGCAGTATACTCTCTCTGTTTAAGGTCAGCTGATTAACAACCTTAACTCTGTCTGCAACCTTTATTCCCCTTTGCCATGTCATGCAACATAGTCACAGATTCTAGGGATTAGAGTATAGACATCTCTGGGTGGCACGATCATTACCTACACAGAAGGAGTGTAGTTACTGGTAAAGACAAGGTCTAGGTGTGACCATGGGAGTGAGTGGCTTAAGTGGGTAGAGGACAAGTCATTGGAGGAGAGAAGGTTTGGGAGACGAGAGGCTAGGGTATTGCAAGGGGTATCTGAGGGAGTACTGAAATCACCAAGCATTAGAGCAGGAATAGTACTGGAGAGAATGAGAGTCAATCAGGAAATAAAAATCACCAGTGAATGGAGAGTAATGACCAGGGGATGAAGCAATTTTCATTGACAAGCTGTTGGATGAGGGGAGGTATGGATAACACGGATGCAGCTGAAGCTGGTGTCAAGGGAGAAGACATTTTCCAAGCTCTGCTTCTCTAGAAGATTCTTAAAAGGTAATCAAACGACAGAGAATTTCATCAGTGCAGAATTCCTTTATTCCATGTCTCAAGGTGAGCTCTCATACTTGTATGGTATTGTTTTCTATTTTTCCAAACATTTAAACATCTATCATCTCCATATATGCTCAACTGTGAGATGGAAACAGACAAGCCATGTTGTCCCTCTTTCTTCATTTGGAAAATAAGGGATTCACTGGTGGCAAATAAGTGGAAACATTAGATCGACCGTGTGCCCATTCAGTTACTGAGCTGAGTTATTGAAGATACTGTGGAAAATACAACAAAGAATAGCATCTAGTTTCTGTTCTCCAGGAGACAAAACTGTTGGGTCAAAAATCCTCTGGAGAATCTGATGAAAGATAAAAAATTTTGCCCCTAAAAAGGCACATACACACAAAATTTTACTTATAAGTTCATGACATCCCTAGTTTCCCTGAAGTCTCAAGGGGTCCGTGTATCCCAGGATAGAAACCTCTTGTCTAAATGCTGGGGTAAAACCATACGCAGCAGAAATGGACTTAACAGCATTAGGTCACAGGGGAAGGTATGATTAGGCACCAATGAGTGGTACAGAAAATAGGAGTTCTGAATCCTGAAGATAAAGCATCACTGAACTGGGGGATAATTACGGAAAGACTGCATAGGGTTTCAAAGAATTGAGATGGTTACATGAAAAGAGGGGAGACAGAATTTCAGGCAGGAAGAGAGAGAGGAGAGAAATTGGAAATTAGCTTGAATGTTGGGGAGACAGTCAATAGACCAGTCTGACCATCTGTGAAACGTGGGCAAAATGACTTCTAAGGAATATTTGTGAAAGAGAAAACTCTTGGTGAAAGCAACCTCCACCCCCCCAAAACATTATTAATACGGTAGATGGATTTGGTTCAGGATGAACAGTGCATAAAATTATTATTGTAATGGATTCCGCAGGGATTTCTAAATGTGTGGTAAACACTTTTGAAAGGTCTCTCTATCTTTAAAAGAAAATGTTGAAGCAGAAAAAAGTAACTTTCTCCTATTCCAAGTGAGAAGGTTCTCATAAGATCATATAAGAGCTCCTTGAATATTACATTTCTTCCTGTGACTTTTATGTACCTTTTAAGTGTTCGTAGCTTCTTCTGAAAAAGTGATTTATGAAGACCAAACAAAAGCCCTTGTTTATAACTGGGAAAAATAAGGCTTCCATTGCTCCAAGAGTTGGTGTAAGGTCCCAAGCTCATCTTCTGCTTCTCTTTCCTCCAACTTTCTTTTACTTTCTACAGAATACGAGCCGCCATGTGGCAGGGAGGAAGTAAAGTGGTTAGTACACTGTGGCTACTTTAATAGCATTTAAAGAGGAGTCAAATCTCTGAAGAACACAATATCAAATGAAAAACAGAGGGATGATGATTAATAATTCTATCCAGAGCTCTGAGTTGCCGCACTAGAATCCAGATCTGAGGTATCACAGGGAAAAATCCTGTGCAGGACTCATCAATGGACTGAATTACACCAAAATGAGATCCAGGTTAGCAATGTGGAGACCGTGGAGAAATCCCCTAAAAGCAGATTTTTCTGAGCTAAATTCCCCCTGGCAGCATAGCCATCGAGAGTAATTATGAGCATCGCAGAATCATAGAATGTTAGGACTGGAAGGGATCTCAGTGTCCTCCAGTCTGACTCCATAATTGATGCTTGAGGTTCCTCTCCAGCACGGCAGCTCCTCTCTGAATAGACGTATCTGGAGACGGGCAAAGTCAGTGGTGTGCTGGTAAATGCCTAACAACTGGGTCCCCAAAGAAGAAAGAAAGACTCTGACTGGTAGCATTTGCCAATTTCCATGGCATATATACTCCCTCCATGGCCGATTCGAGCTTCCAACAAGACATCTCCTTATGTCGTATTTCCACCGTATTACATCCGATACAAGTAAATAACCTTAGGAGCATAGGTAATAGTAAAACACAGTAAAATAATTAGAAAGTGATGAATTTGGAATATTTTTACCTTTTTATAGAAGTATAATTTAATAGTGATGTTGTAGGATTCAACTTATAATAATGGCTGTATGTAATAATTTGGCCAGGCTGGCTCCATCACACCACTGACAACAGCCCTAGAAAAGGACCGAGTTCACCCTCCCTGGGAAGGCCATCAGCTGGTTCTGATCAGTGGAGACACCACCCAAGCACTCTCTTCTTGGCCTGTTCTCTCTGCCCCACTCCCACTTCTCTGTAGTTTCTTCCAACAACAAACACCATCCACAAAAATAAACTCCAGCTGGATTAGTGACCTAAATACAAAAGTAAAATCTTAAAGAACTAGGAGATACATAGATGGATATTTTTATAAACTTGGGGCAGGATAGACTTAAGCATGATATAGAATCTGGAAACTATGGGAAAAAAAAAAGAAGAATGAGCAGACTTGATTTAATAATTTAAGACCTTTGTATAAGAAAATATTTCATTAGAAAAAAGTTCAAGGGAATTCACAGAATGAGAGAAAATATAAGTGCCGTATGTAGCAGGTTAGTAGCCATACTCAAAAAAAAAGCTCTTAGAAACTAGTTAGAAAAGGTATATGTACCCCTGTGTAAATCACATCATTATTTACAATAGCCAAGATATGGAAACAACCTAAGTGCTCATAACAGATGAGTGGATAAAGAAGATGTGGTATATATATACAACAGAATACTACTCAGCCATCAAGATAAAATCTTGGCATTTGTAAAAAACCCGGATGGACCTTGATGCTCTTATGCTAAGTGAAATAAGTCAGACAAAGTAAAATGAATACCATATGATTTCACTCATAGGTGGAATGTAGAAGACAAACAAACAAAATAAGTGAACAAATCAAACGAAACAAAAACAAACAGGTCGATACAGAGAACGGAGTAGTGGTTACCACAGAGGAAGGGGTCGGGGGGCAGGATGGCAAAATAGCTAAAGGGCGTCAACCGTATAGTCACAGCTGGAAACTAAAATTTTGGTGGTGAGCTCGCTGTGGGGTACACAGAAGTAGAAATGTAATGTTGTACACGTGAAACTTATATAACATTATAAACCAGTGTTACCTCAAAAAATTATTTAATTAAAAGCTCTTAGAAGTCAAAAAGAGGACAAAAAAATCCAATTGAAAAATGGGTCAAGGATATGAACAAGTAGAAACCGCAGTAAAATGATATGGCACCTAACAGATGAGTAAACGTTAAAATGTTTGATAACCCCAGTGTCAGGGAAGCCATGGGAAACAGGCATTCACACACTGTTGATAAGAGTGTAAATCAAAGCAATCAACTTCAAGAGGGAAAAACAGTAATATCTAAAATAGAAAAATAAGTTAAAACGCATATACCCCTTGACCCAGCAGTTCTGTTATGAATTTATTTAAAATTTTTAAACTGAGGGACTTCCCTGGTGGCACAGTGGATAAGAATCCACCTGCCAATGCAGGGGACATGGGTTTGATCCCTGGTCCAGGAAGATCCCACATGCCGTGGAGCAGCTAAGCCTATGTGCCACAACTACTGAGCCTGTGCTCTAGAGCCCGCGAGCCATGACTACTGAAGCCCACGCGCCTAGAGCCCATGCTCTGCGACAGGAGAAGCCACCGCAGTGAGAAACCCACGCACCGCAGCAAAGAGTAGACCCCGCTCGCCGCAACTAGAGAAAGCCTGCACTCAGCAATGAAGACCCAATGCAGCCAAAAATGAATAAATAAATAAACTTTTTTAAAATGAGCTAAGGTCTGTGTACAAAAACGTTTGTCACAGCATGGTTGTACCTGTGTAATATTAGATACAATAAATGTTCTCTCATAGGAGACTGGTTGGAAACATATAGGGTGGCCACAAAATATAAGGCAGTTAAACTGTTACTTAAAGATCTTGTATGTGCAAATAAAAATGGTCTCCAAGACTATATCATTACGTGGAAAAAAGGTTTCAGGCACAGTGTTTAGGATTATTCCACTTATGTAAATTTAAAAGGATATGTGTTTATATTTGTGTAGTCATGTCTTTTTCTGGAAAGAAATAAAGGACACTGTGAACAGACATTACTGTTGGGTAGAGAGACTAGAGGTTGGGAGGTGAAAGATGTTTACCTTTCATTTTCTATCTTTTTATACTTAAAAAATACCAGGTTCGTGCATCACCTTTATTTAGAGAAGAAACTCTTTTTTTCCCCCAGAAATAAATCAGGGTGTCTTAAGTTTTGGCTCTCCAGAAGCAGACACCAGGACAGAGATTTGAGTGTGAGGGTTCATTGTGGTGGTGAACTTGAGAAACATGAGCAGGGAATGGAGGAGAAGCGCTAGTAGGAAAGGGAAGGCTGTCAATCAACAGTGTCTGTCCATCAGGTTACCACCGAGAGCAAAGGAACGCCGAGATCCAGTGAAAGACTCAAAACCAGTTAACC